>NW_026606671.1:1545000-1875814 GCF_029890125.1 Rhinichthys klamathensis goyatoka | reverse complement strand
AGGCAACAGTGGCAAGAAACCAAAACCCCATCATAGAAAACAGCTGTTTTAAATTGTAATAATATTTCACAAAATTACAGGGGGTTTTTCTTACCGATCCAAAACTTTTGACTGATAGTGTACATAACCATTCAATGGTTTGGGGATTTGTTTTTCTATTTTTTTATATACTTTTATTTAAGATTCATTAAACTGTCAAAAGTGACAAAAAAATCTTACCAACCCCAAACTTTTTAAAGGTATTTGAAATAAATTTTGGCAAGAAAATTGTATTTTCGCCATATGGGATTGGGTGGACATCTATTTACTGTATATGGCCAGGTCATTGCTAATCTGATGACCGCCTGGCCCCGTGTTTGAACCTACTTCATCATTGCTGAACCTTTCCTCCCTGCATGCCTCCTGTTTATTCATCTTTTTGTGTTTTTTTTTTTTGTCTCTTTGTTGTGTCTGTCTTCACTCCCATGTGTGAAGGCGCTTCACTTCAATTTTAAACGATGTTAATCACCCAAAGGCCTGCAGTGATGGGAGCTGACAGGGCCAATTTAAATCAGTAACTAATTGACTAAAAGTAGCTCCAATGTTCTTATTGCTTAGTTTCAACTTGATGGATGTAAAACTAAAAACAAAGGAAATCACTCAGAGATAAAGCGAAATACTGTGAAATTCAAACACATGATAGCATCAAACCGATCACGTGAGTGTGTCAATCAAAGCGTTGCTCGATTTATTGTTTTTAATGGTAAGAGAAAGCTGATGCTACCTGAACTAAATGATTCAGCAAATATCTGCCATGTCACAAAATAAAATAGGATGGAAAAACTGTCACAAAGCATATTTCTCTGTTTCTCGTTTGTCAAGTAGACAGAGATCAAGAACAGCTGCAATTTACACTCTACCATTATGATGCCACAATCAGCTAATTTCCTTCACAGCATCCCATTCCACACAGACTCAACAAACATCGGCTGGCACAATCATCCTAATGACGTGTTGGTATGTTTACCTTGATGCCAGAACTGTAAAAGCAGTCAGACACACAAGCACGCCTTGAGCATATGAGTGCTGACAATGAAGGACTCTTGGTCTGTGGCTCATAGGCTAACATTGCAAAGACACAATACTAACAATACAGTACAATAACAAAAAAAACATTATCCACGGTCTCTTCAACCTCAGTCAGAACATTCATTGAATATGCAGCTTAGTAGGGAAGTCTCTGAACCTTTTGAAGTCTTCTAACAAATGAGTAACAAGCTCTTAAGTACTCAAATTGATGTCTGAGACACAGATGTCCTTTTCAGCCTACATTCTCATTTGCCACCCAACAAGCCTGTGGACCAAATGTGATTTTTCTTTCTTGGAATAAAAGACTTCTTTTGATCAGTTTTTTTCCTCTCTGTACAGGTTTTATGACCAATTTCCCCCTCTTGCTCAGTCTCTCTCTCTCTCATCCCTTTCTCTGCAGCTAGAACTTTTGCTTTGATATGACTTCATAATTGGATTATGGTTTCCACAAGGAACACTCGACAAATTACATTTCCATATTTTCATAAGGATGCTTGAGCCCAGTGAAAATCCGAAGATAAAAGGCTTTGTGAGAGGTCAGAAAACAAATGGGAAGGCGAGCAAATGACCTAAAAATGGAAGGAGAACAACCTGCAGGTATAATGGAGAAATTATTATTATTATTATGTATAAGAAAACATTTAGTCAAGGGCAAATTTGTTTTGTCATTCCAGAATGATCTGTTTGGTTATGTCATAAGAAGGTCAATTTTGTGTTTTACCATTTAGACTGAAGCACGAGTGAGTCACCAATCATTTTATTACTTGACTGTTAAGTCGATTTAGGTATACAATTCTGATATGACATGAAATAAAAAAATAAAAAACCAATATATAAATATTTTAGGGTTAGTAAGATAGGGGTTAGTAAGATTCACAAAAAAATACAGAAATTTACAAAAATATGGAAAAAATAATATTACAATTACAATTAAAAATTTCTGTTTTCGATTTTAGTACTTTATGTACTTTATTCAGGCATGTGAAGGCAAAGCTGAATTTTCAGCATCATTACTTTTAAAAAAAAATCTTACTGACCCCAAATATTTGAACGATAATGTATTTCATATTTCTTTTTAAGAGTATATGATGATGATGTTCACTCACCTAAAGGATTATTAGGAACACCTGTTCAATTTCTCATTAATGCAATTATCTAATCAACCAATCACATGGCAGTTTCTTCAATGCATTTAGGGGTGTGGTCCTGGTCAAGACAATCTCCTGAACTCCAAACTGAATGTCAGAATGGGAAAGAAAGGTGATTTAAGCAATTTTGAGCGTGGCATGATTGTTGGTGCCAGACGGGCCGGTCTGAGTATTTCACAATCTGCTCAGTTACTGGGATTTTCACGCACAACCATTTCTAGGGTTTACAAAGAATGGTGTGAAAAGGGAAAAACATCCAGTATGCGGCTAGTCCTGTGGGAGAAAATGCCTTGTTGATGCTAGAGGTCAGAGGAGAATGGGCCGACTGATTCAAGCTGATAGAAGAGCAACTTTGACTGAAATAACCACTCGTTACAACCGAGGTATGCAGCAAAGCATTTGTGAAGCCTCAACACGTACAACCTTGCGGCGGATGGGCTACAACAGCAGAAGACCCCACCGGGTACCACTCATCTCCACTACAAATAGGAAAAAGAGGCTACAATTTGCAAGAGCTCACCAAAATTGGACAGTTGAAGGCTGGAAAAATGCTGCCTGGTCTGATGAGTCTCGATTTCTGTTGAGACATTCAGATGGTAGAGTCAGAATTTGGCGTAAACAGAATGAGAACATGGATCCATCATGCCTTGTTACCACTGTGCAGGCTGGTGGTGGTGTAATGGTGTGGGGGATGTTTTCTTGGCACACTTTAGGCCCCTTAGTGCCAATTGGGCATCGTTTAAATGCCACGGCCTACCTGAGCATTGTTTCTGACCATGTCCATCCCTTTATGGCCACCATGTCACCCATCCTCTGATGGCTACTTCCAGCAGGATAATGCACCATGTCACAAAGCTCGAATCATTTCAAATTGGTTTCTTGAACATGACAATGAACTGTACTAAAATGGCCCCCACAGTCACCAGATCTCAACCCAATAGAGCATCTTTGGGATGTGGTGGAACGGGAGCTTCATGCCCTGGATGTGCATCCCACAAATCTCCATCAACTGCAAGATGCTATCCTATCAATATGGGCCAACATTTCTAAAGAATGCTTTCAGCACCTTGTTGAATATGATGCATCGCCTGCCTCTGTCTCTTCATTAACCAATCACTGCACCTGATTGTGGATTCAAATATTGATACATGACGATGAAATTATCATTTTCTGGCATTTTTCATACAGACCTTGACTTTCCTGTCAGTTGTGGTGAATGGCTTTGTCATCATTCATAAAGAACCATCTCACTCCCAAAATGCTAGTCACTGGATATAATGTCAATAATAGTTAAATCCACCAGAGGATGAAGAGCATTTTCTTATATGACTCCTAAATAAGAATGACTCCTATATAAGAATAAGCTGAGTGTAACGGGCTGAGAAACGCAGGCGAAGCGAGGATCTAAATGCAGGATTTAATAAAGTAATAACAGGTAAAACAGAACAAAGGAATAAAACCACGAGGAACAAAAGCAACCATTACATGTATAACAACTGACAAAGTAACAAGTGAAACACAAGGGCTATAAATACACAGGGACAAACAAGCTTAACTAAGTAATGAGGAAACAAGATACACCTGAGAACAATCATAAACTAATCAACAGGAAAAACTACAAATGACTACAAACACATGGCACAAAACAGGAAATAACAAAAGTCCACACAAGACAAGGGGAACACAAGACAGGAATTGTGACACTGAGACTGAAAAAATATCTGTTTAGCCAAGCATATAGTTAAATTAGTTAATGCTTTTAATTCTGCTGCACTAGCTCTGTATGCTGGGAGTCAGTTCCTTTTCACACGTACCTTGGGATGCCAAGGTCCACCACCATCATTACCACCACCACCTGGAAACACATTTAATTAAACAACAAAATGGTCAAATGATTCAGAGCAGGATGTCATCATGTTTACAGGCCCCTTACAAAAAATCCTAGAAATATTACAACTGAGAATGGGACTAGAAAACCACTGTTTTAAGATGGAGGTGAAGTCCCATGCTCATGCTGACTCAAGCGATGATCTATTTTTTTATTTTAAAATATTGAAGTTTATAAATAAGTGTTTTGGCACACCTGGCCGAGCATCTGGATTTTTTTTCTCTCATAACAGCAGAAAGAACATAAAATACTCTGTTATTTTTGGTCATACAGATAATAATAATAAGGTAGCCTGACTACGTCAGACTTCGTACTTCCGCTCTATTTCAGTTCGCTTCTGTACTCAGTCTGAGACATCGATATGTCTCTTAGTTTTCCTCCGGCCTGAAAACAGCCAATCAACGAACAGAGGGTGGGCTGAGAGCCGTGACGTAGACGCTAAGCACCGAGTTTAAGATTGTATTTTAGGTTAGGGAAATCAAAAACGACCGCGGATATGGAGACATGGGATGCAATTTGCTCTGTTGTGGAGAATATTCCTGGCATTTGCAAACTGAAGCCCGAACAAGAAGAGTGTTTGTTAAACATTTTGAATGGAGGTGATGTTGTGGCCCTACTCCCGACAGGTTTTGGGAAAAGTTTAATTTATCAACTATTACCGATCGTCAGCGAAAAACTGGGCAGGCCAAAGGCCGGCAAGGCGATAGTTGTGATTGTGTCCCCCTTGGTTGCACTCATGGAGGATCAGGTTAAAGGAGAACTCCGGCGCAAAATGAACCTTTGGTCTAATTACACATTGTTACCTAGTCAACCGTTCTCTGAGATTTGTTTTCATGATTATCGAATGTAAAGAGTTTTACTTCTAAAAACTGTTTAGCCTATAACGCTAGTATATAGGGCATAGAGTCATGGCAAATAAAAATCGCTAGTTAATACCACTAACAAGGCTCAAAATAGCCCCACACTAACACAGTAGCGTAATGAGGGTCCCTACATGCAAACCGAAGCATTGAGAACTTTGTCAGAGTCCAGACAGTTTAATAAGAAGATACTTTATAAAGACAGTCCACTTCGCGTATACAAGCAGGAGCCATCTTTGAAAAACAGTCTCGACAAGTCAAACTACGAACACCGATCCAAGTGCCGATCTAAGTCTCTCTTTTTTCAATTAGTTTTATTTATTTATTTTCTGTGTTGCGTTCAGTGCTTCTCTTATGCGCTCAGTGCTTTCTTCCGGAAACAACGGACCATATGAGATTCCAAGACACAGTTCAGCTCACTTGGATCGGCGTTCGTAGTTCTACTGGTCGAGACTGTTTTTCAAAGATGGCGGTTGGTCGGTATTGTATTTGTCCTGCCCCTAAATGTTACTTTAACAGCTGCACAAAATACTCACTGTGATTCATGATTTATTTTCATGAATAAGAAAATGTTCAAAAATATTTTGTGTTTTTTTACAAATCGTATAATACTAACCATAAGTAACTTTGCAACTACTTGTCAACTAGCAGTCATTAGAGTATTATTGGATTGTCTGTGAATATCTTATAACTCTTTATTTTGATGGTCCTTTGTAACTTTGTAAGTACATGTCAACTTTTTCTACTAACCCTAACCCAACCTAACAGTCTACTTACTCAAATAAGAGTTAGTTGACATGTAGTTGACATGTAGTTGCAAATTAATGAAAGTTAGTTGACATGTAGTTATCTGAAAAGTTTCTTATAGTTAGTAGCATGTCTTGTGGACTATCAAAATAAAGTGCAACCCAGTATGCAAAAAGAAATGAACTGAACTTCTGTCAGTGCAAACTTTCTGAGTGTATGGATATGTTTTGTATTGGCGGAATAGATATGCTGCTGCTGCAGAGCAAGTACAGGACTTGCCGTCGTCAATACATACACGACTCGATGTTGTGAGCAAGAAAGAAATGCTGCTGCTGTACAATATAGCAGACATGAATTACCCCCTATCAAATATATACAGGTGGAGCTGGGGAAGGTGGAGGGTTTCTGAAAGTGCTCTGCTACTGCTACAGCTGACCCAGTATTTGAAGGTTGAGCAGCGAGCTCATTGGCTGCTGATACAGCAGAAACCAAACAGCTGTGCCCTATAGAGAATGATGTGATTGCAAGCAGATTGAGTTAAAGCCCTATCAGCCTACGCCATCTAGAGTTTCATGACAGAACTTTGTATTCACTCTCTCACCATTTTCTCTCCTACTCCCCTTTGCAAAGTTTTAGCTCGCACATTTTAATTTCACATCCAATGCTTCAACGGTTTGTTGAGTCCACAATAATAACTGACTTCTCCTGATGAGACTTATTACAGCTTAGCACAATACCTGTTCACTTCCACTGCGTATCCAGTCTATCAGCGCTGAGATGCAGAATGTTACTCAAGTGAAGCTCGGCATAAATGATTATTAATTAATAGGCTTTCCTGTTGTTGTTGTTGTTGTTGCTGCTGTTGTTATTATCACACTGTCTGTAGAATCAATCTACAGAAGGCAAGGACAAACAGGCAAGGAAAAGCACCTATAGATACAAATAATGATTTTATTTTTCAAGGGCGGTCTGCACGCTCATCAGACTTTATGAATTTCGCAGTGCCTATGTTCTATAACTAATGAATCACATCATATGATGTGACACTCGCTTTGGGAGAACAATACAGATGGGGAGGGAAGAGTTGTTTTCAGAAGCTCTATCAGCTGGTGAGTTTCAACGATGATTGGGACGAGAGTTAGAGAGATGAGTCAGTTGTAAGTGAGATTAACATAAGTACTCTTTCTGGCACCATTAGTTATTTGTTTGACCTATATGATCAGGCTCATGTGGCCATCTGCAACACACGTTGCGACCACAAGAGTGTCTCTGATGAATTAGAGAATGCCTTATGCCATGTTTTAAAGGTCATGTCTTTGTGTTAGTGGCAATTGTGTTGTGTTTGGCGGTGGCAATATAATAGACAGTCGCCTCGGGTGGCGTCTTCCTCTTGTTTGGCACCCACTTTTCTCTCACTCCTGCGTTCCAGTTTCACAGCACTGCACTCGCATGTCCGCGCGCTTACTTCTCTCAATGAAAATTAATTGTGACCTAGTGGGAACACAATTGTAACCACATTTCATCCCCCCCCCCCCCCCCCTGAATGAAAAATTTTCATGTTTTATTTTTAAAAATGTGTATTTTCCTAAAGGGCACAATATGTAAGATATGTAACAATGTTATATACACTCACCTAAAGGATTATTAGGAACACCATACTAAGACTGTGTTTGACCCCCTTTCGCCTTCAGAACTGCCTTAATTCTACGTGGCATTGATTCAACAAGGTGCTGATAGCATTCTTTAGAAATGTTGGCCCATATTGATAGGATAGCATCTTGCAGTTGATGGAGATTTGTGGGATGCACATCCAGGGCACGAAGCTCCCGTTCCACTACATCCCAAAGATGCTCTATTGGGTTGAGATCTGGTGACTGTGGGGGCCATTTTAGTACAGTGAACTCATTGTCACGTTCAAGAAACCAATTTGAAATGAGCTTTGTGACATGGTGCATTATCCTGCTGGAAGTAGCCATCAGAGGATGGGTACATGGTGGCCATAAAGGGATGGACATGGTCAGAAACAATGCTCAGGTAGGCCGTGGCATTTAAACGATGCCCAATTGGTACTAAGGGGCCTAAAGTGTGCCAAGAAAACATCCCCCACACCATTACACCACCACCACCAGCAGCCTGCACAGTGGTAACAAGGCATGATGGATCCATGTTCTCATTCTGTTTACGCCAAATTCTGACTCCACCATCTGAATGTCTCAACAGAAATCGAGACTCATCAGACCAGGCAGCATTTTTCCAGTCTTCAACTGTCCAATTTTGGTGAGCTCTTGCAAATTGTAGCCTCTTTTTCCTATTTGTAGTGGAGATGAGTGGTGCCCGGTGGGGTCTTCTGCTGTTGTAGCCCATCCGCCTCAAGGTTGTACGTGTTGTGGCTTCACAAATGCTTTGCTGCATACCTCGGTTGTAACGAGTGGTTATTTCAGTCAAAGTTGCTCTTCTATCAGCTTGAATCAGTCGGCCCATTCTCCTCTGACCTCTAGCATCAACAAGGCATTTTCTCCCACAGGACTAGCCGCATACTGGATGTCTTTCCCTTTTCACATCATTCTTTGTAAACCCTAGAAATGGTTGTGCGTGAAAATCCCAGTAACTGAGCAGATTGTGAAATACTCAGACCGGCCCGTCTGGCACCAACAACCATGCCACGCTCAAAATTGCTTAAATCACCTTTCTTTCCCATTCTGACATTCAGTTTGGAGTTCAGGAGATTGTCTTGACCAGGACCACACCATGCATTGAAGCAACTGCCATGTGATTGGTTGATTAGATAATTGCATTAATGAGAAATTGAACAGGTGTTCCTAATAATCCTTTAGGTGAGTGTATTTTGTGTACTTGCATTATCCCAAATGTTTCCAACAATGTTTAAATTCAGAGAATACAGCTGTTTTAACCTGTGTAATGTCCCATGCCATTGTGTCGCCTGTCAATGACATCATATCAGCATTACCCTCGATTTCTGGTTTTACTTCCGTAGACACCATGGAAACACCAAAGATGCTTCATATAACATGCATTTTATTAGAAATGCATGTTATATGTTATTGTTATATGTAACATGTTATATGTACATGTTATTGTTTTGAATAAGCGACCTCCAGGGCTAAACTTACATAATGTGCCTTTAACAAGCTGTGTGGTGTTGTTGAAATTTATATTTTTTAGCTTATCTTTAATTCTTACTTTTAGTTCATTTTTTTAATCTTTTTGTTTTATTATTTCTTTTGTTTTATTTATGTATTTTTTTAACCTGAAGTCAGATTAACCTGAAGGGAAACCTGTGTGTCAGGACAGCTACTGCCCTTGTAAGCTAAAACAAAACAAAACATCGCTCGAATTAGAACAAGAGGCATGCCAGCCTAACTCTATAGGTGCCATCCTTCTGGCACCTTACACTATTGAGAAGTCTTTGTACAATAGCAATGTGATGATCCATAGTACACTGCGTATTTGGAAACAAATCAAATCACTTTAAGTTGAAACCCATATTTTATGCATTACCTATCACTGGAAACCCTACGTTTCCTCCATCCATTCTTGATAATACTTTTAATCTCTGGATGAACAGAGGCATTCATACAATAGGAGAGCTATACATTAATGACATTTCTGCATCCTTTGCACAATTACAGAGTAAATATAATATACCGGGTAGTAGTTTCTTTAGATACTTGCAAATTAGAAACTATGTAAGGAAATATTTGCAAAATTTTGAGATCTTCTCAGGCACTTGTCTTGATCGATGCCTCCGACCCATGTCTTGCTTAGAAAAATCGATATCTTATATTTATGACACTTTGCAGTCTATCAGTCCAGTGATCTCCACTTCAATAAAAACAAAATGGGAGGAGGAAATGGGCATTGTGATCCCAGACCCTCTATGGGAAAAGAGTTTGGAACATACTCATCGATGTTCCAATAATGCTAGGCACTGTCTAATTCACTTTAAGATTCTACATCGTCTTCACTTTTCTAAGGAGAGATTACACAAAATATATCCTGAGATATCCCCTCTATGTGACAGATGCCTTGTTGCAGAAGACACGTTGATTCACAGCTTCGCCCTGTGTCCCAAGGTTAAGATATTTTGGTATATCTTCAGTTTAATTTCTAGGATACTTAAAATACAATTGGAGCCTAATCCTCACATTATTATTTTAGAAATTTCAGATGATATTAAAAGGTTAAACAACTACCAACAATGCCTCCTGTCCTATAGTCTCATCACCGCAAAGAAGCTACTTCTCATGCATTGGAAAAATAAAGAAACACCCACCACAAAGTTATGGCTCAGTGATCTTACTAACACTCTCTACTTAGAGAAAATAAAATATATTCTTATGGATAAACTCCCACACCTTGAAAAAGTGTGGTCACCTCTCATTCACTATCTCTCTCCTGGCAGTGGAAATTAATGTTTCCCTCTAACTATAATAAAGTAGTATTTAGACGGAAGGATAAGGCTGGGTAGGGTGGGAAAGAGGGATTATTTATGTTTTTCTTTTTTTTCTTTCTGTACTCTGTATGTTTATCTGTTGATTCTGTTCTTATTTTGTGTTGTTTTGACATTGTTGTATGTTCTAAAAACAAAAAGAGGACAGTATGTCCTAACTGCACACATTTATGTGGTTATACATTATACTCCTGTGTATGATGTAGATAATATAACGATGTGAATATGTGCTCTAATAAAAATATTGAAACAAACAAAACAAAACATCATATCTACAAGTTAATATTTTCACCCCCATCACCTTTAAAACCTTCCTTTAACCAATAAGACAAAGACAGCATCTATAATCCAGAATGCAAATAGATGCATCTATAATACACATCAGCTAAGAATGACAGAGGGGAAAAACTTGAAGCATGAGACCATCAGTGTTTACCGTTAAGCTCCTGATTGGTTCAAGCACTTGTTGCCTGGTAACCAAAAACCCCTTTTGAAAGAAATTCTATCCTGACTGAAATATCAACAAGACACACTTGCTAATGTCTGACAAACATACAATTTAAAAAAACAGGGGATGAAAAACATGTCTTGAGAAAAATGACATGAGACAGTTCATAGGAAAAGCTAACATCGTCATCCATAGCTGAGTCCATTAAGCATTCAGATGTTTATGAGTAACATAATATCTGCATAACCGATGCCATGAAAGGGTATACAGATAGCTAATGAATGAACTTTGTTATGTAAATGACAGAGATATTTCAACTCATTTGCACCATGTAGTTTACAATGTCTAGGGATAGGATACAATGACATAACTACAGGAAAAGAATGAGCGATGAAAATGCATCACATTAAAACTAAATCATGAAATCTCAGAGACATTGATGATATATAATTAAAACAATAACCAACTTCAATAAATCACTTTGAACTGTTTCATTTAAAATGCATAAGAAAAACTATGTTCTTCCAACCTTTTTTTATTATTAGAATCACTAAGTGGACCCACTACAAACAGAAACAAGAATATATCTTGACAACTGCTAAATAATGAGGACTAAGAGCACATGATTCACATTTTGAATAAACAATTGCCCCTGGGAAACTGAAAATGCTTAATTAAAAGACACTTGATTTCTTCAATAAACAATATGGCACTTTTTGTAAAACACAGACATTTTTTTTTATTCCTGGCCAAATGAAAGAGGCATTTCAAAGCAAGACAATTTCAAGACTTAATTGCAAAGCTAAAGAATAATAATAATGACTGCATTGGAGAGAGAGACTGTACCACTGAAATTTAAGAACCAAAATCAATTCATTGCAGGTTTCATAACAAGAAACCAGTGATCCCTGTTATGCTAAAAAGAATGTAAGTTATTTAACAAAAAATTAGAGCAGAGTCTTTTTGTCAGCGTCATTGTTAATTTGCATGTTTGGTTGGGGGAAAGAAGTTGTTATACTTTGATTTATTTTCAGTTTAGGGCACTGCTCATATGCATTAATCGTTAGTGGCAGGAAGAGAGGAGACTGCCTTTTTGTTTTTAAGTGACTCCAGCATTCTGGTTGTAAGCTTTAAGCAGCCTTAGATCTACTAGTATTGCATACAAGAAAATAAGGCAAGAAAACGCACTGTTGCACTATTAATTTTGTCTCTTAAAGCTACATTACTTTTTTTCGCCACTAGGGGTCGCTAACCTCTTACAATAACTAAGGCATAGGTTGATGACGCAGTTATAAGCGGAATGATGGGACTTGCTGTCATGCTGATGGATCTAATAATGTTTATGGATGAGTGAAAACATCCATGTTTTTTAACATGACTGTGGTATGAAGCAGGTCGTGATTGCTAATAAGAGACAGATATCAGCGCCACACGCGATTACCGCGGATATAAAGGAATAAGGACATTTAATTCTACCGAACTACCCACAAGTGCTGAATTACTACTCAAACAGGTCAGTTTATCTGACGAATTAAACTTGTTGAAAAGGCTCAGTAAGTTAATTCTTAGTGGTGGGTTGTGACTATTATTGGTGGGACTGTGTCTTTAACCTTGTTTATATTGATATGTGTTGTATTATGTGTTGAAACGTTCTGATGTTGAGTGTATTCGTATTACCGTGAAGCTAATGTTAGCGGTATGACTGTGTGCATGCACGTGTGTTCCGATGCGCGCTGCATAAGTGAAATAATGAAAACGACTCATATTTTCCATATTGCATTGAGTATGATGATGGCTTGAACCTACTATTAAACAACAGCGATGGGACTTTTGGACTTTTGTGCATTCTTACAGATGCCCCGTGATGATCCCAATTAAGTCAGAACCAGTCAATACTGTCCAGAAACCTACTTAACAAAACTTGTGAAGTAACGCAGCACTGTTTCATTTGGTCTAACAGCATTTGAGTGTGTTGAAAGTTATAATGTTATTATTTATAACGTTTTAGTTCTCCTTTTGTCCCAAAGTCTGCTTGCCATGGTCCATAATGTTTGAACGGAACAACAAAAGCGTGCTGCTAGACGTTACGCACTATACAGTTGTCCATGTCTGTCGCCATGGTTAACTATGGCAGTACAAGCGGAAACCAGTGATAACGCAGATATTACATCATTGATAGGCGACAAGTGAACAGTCAGGGACAGGGACTTTTTTAAATTGTGAATTTCTCTGAATTTACAAATTCTTGGAAACATTTAGGATAATGGAAGTACACATTTGAAAGAATTATATAACACTGTGCAATTGGTTTTTGGATATTTTGATACAAATGTATTACATATTACACGTTTAACAGATAACATTTGTGGGCCGGTTTACAGCACAGAACAAAAACACACTTCAAAAAATTTAGAAAAATGTCAGACCAAAATTTTTATTTAGTATTGTTAAAATTTCAAGATATTTTAGCAAGAAGAAGAAAAAAATTAATACATAAAAAATATCATCAATGATACAAACAAATCAAAAGCTGCACTGAAAAACTCCACACATGAGAAATCCTTAGTAACATAAAATTAATTTGAATATCCAACCCTATGAGACTCAAAATTGCAAATGGATTTACAGAAGGTCACCTTTTAAGTCTACTTATATGAGACTACATAGTATGTTTGTAGGAAAATGTTAATCTTATAATCTTATGTGAAATGTCACCAGCTAAAAAATGCTTAGTATGTACTACCTTGCAAGGCCAATGAAAAAGGATTTAAATATGGGGAAGAATATTTAATTGTCTAAATTTAACATTATGAGACATAAGCCGCTTTCCGACCAAGTAGTTACAGGAACTTAGTTATAGGAACTGTCCACTTCTAACCAGTTCTAAGAACTATTCTCCCCCAAACTCGGTTTTGCTGTTTGCGTTCGCACTGGCCAAGTGGCCATAGGAACTGGTAGGAGGGGTAAGGGAGTCACGCAAGCACGGCGGCGGCGCCACATACAACAACAACAAACCAGCGTGGAGGAGGCTATCGGAATGTTCTTGTTCTGCCTTGCCGGGAGCTTAATAACGAGTACGAACGGCGGCGTTTAAAGACTATGCTTGAGTTCTGTACAGAGAAACACAGAAGACGAAGGCTCCAGCGTAATATGATCTTAAGTAATATAATGGAAGAAGAGCAGAGCGCAGGAGGCAAACAAAACGACGGGTAAGTTTAGCAAGCATAGCAATTAGCTGGTTGAATGCGTTATGTTATGAGTTAGCATAGCATACATAGACAAATTGCAACAGACAGTGAAGAAAATGTGTTGACAGTGGGCGTGACTTATAAGTTGAACCAATCAACGTAGACCTAGGGAAAAGTAACTAAAAAAGTCTTCGCTCTAGACTAGGTACTGAAAGAGTTATAGGAACTACGGTCTGAGGAACTAAGAAATCCCCAACTTAGTCCGGTCGGAACACGCGAAAAAAGGGTTATAGGAACGTTAGGTTCTAGGAACTGCAAAAGTCCCTCCGGTCGGAAAGCGGCTATACTCTTGTTGTGCTCTGAAATATGGCATTAGCAGTTTAGCCAAGGCGCTCACATTTTCCATTTTGCGCTTGATCACACTTTATTTTACTATCTGTACTAATACTGTTCTAGGACTGGAAAATGTAGCCCAGCAGAAACATTACTTTTCTCAATCACATTGTTTATGATACTGTGTAGGAATTCAGTTAAATTCCCTCATCCTAATCTACATTTCTCCCCCTCATCCCCCATGCGAAGATCACCCAAACTCACACAAGAATCTAAATGGTTTAATGTGAATGATTATCATCGAGTATTATGTTTAGTATCATTCTAAATGTCTCAGTACGACTGGTACAAATGTCTCATTTCCAAATAAGTAAAACAAAAAGTAATAAGGTTTTTAAGAGTTTAGGGATAACTGGCACACAAAGGAATGTGGTCTCTGGACACACGGTCCTACCCCCAAAATGTGTAAAGCGTTGAAATATCCATTGTTAGCCTATATAATGAAATGCAGCAAGGGGCTAGGGGCTTTTTTTGTATCTCAGATGAGCCCGTGAGGCTCAGAGGGACCGAGTCTCTCAGCTTCATGCATTTCTTAAATGTCGGGTTCGTCTTCTCTTTATTCCAGAGCATTTGATGTTTTGTATTGATTATCTTTGAACTGATTATACATTTACCTGACATAATAAACTGTTACATTTGATTATTCTAACTGACTTTGACATTATTTCATTAGGGTTAAAAGGAATAGTCAAACTTTCGCTTATATTTAATGATGCACACATTGCACAGATGTATTGCATTTAATCTTTGCCACGAGAAAAGACAGTAACACGCAGATACCTTCACCCGCTGATCGGATGCCTCCATTGGGCCGATCGAGCCGGGCTTTACACTAGTGGTGGGCAGATCGAGGCTTTGTGAAACACTGAAACAGTTGAAGCAAGTGTGCCGTATTGTGTCGAGGCTTCGAAACAATCCGACACCTGTCTCCATGGTGACCCCTAGTGGTCAGAACAGTGTAAATGCAACAAAAACCCGGGCCAAAAATGCATGAAAAACCCCTTTTACAAATCTATTGCAAATGTTTTATTGTAATTTCAAATGTAATTATCTAATCATCTAACAAGATTATCAAGTGTATATATGTTCTTTTATCAATTGTCAGGGTTTGTTTTGTAAGTTCTATGAATGGCTCAGCTAAACAGGCCAATAAGACTATTACCTATACTATTATTTATAATGTCTAATTAAATAGCCTAGTCTATAAATGTATAAAACTGATCAGAGATCAGGTAAAACCCACAGACACTTGTTCAATGGTTCTCAGTGAATCCTCATGATTCATGGGTTGACAGCATAGGGTTGACAGAGATCATCGCCCCCAGCGGTGAACCATTGAAATTCCGAAGTGTTCCGGAACGTTTCGAAACAGTAATGACGTATGACATGACGTAATGTAGCCTCGTTTACTGAAATCACGTGACTCTGGCAGTTTGATACACGCTCCGAACCACTAATTCGGAACAAACGATTTGTAAAGGCTTCGAAGAAGCAGTGTTTTGAAATTGCCATCACTACTTTACACCCTCATGTTAGAAGAAACAACAACTATATCCACACCACAACTATAACGATAATGACTCAGAGAAACGATATTGTTGGGATAACCTTCAAAAGTATTTTTTTTCCAGCTGATGAATGATAAAAACATTGACAGTCAATCAGAATCCATGCTTTAAAGAGCTTGAGTATTTAAAGCAGCAGATGACAAAACTTAGGCCTATAGTTATCTGTCTAGGTGTGACGCTGCAAAAAATGTGAGCACAATGGTCATGAAAAAAAAAGGAAAAGTAACGTGGAATGGAAAAGGACGAAAAGAAGCCTTCTAATAAGCGGGATAATGTACAGCGATAATGTGTTGCAATAATGCAGCTGACTGTTAGCCCATACTTAATGCATTTAGAAAAACTAGACAGAACAAGTTGGCTAGTCTAAAAGGAAAACAAAAGCAGGATAGCGTAAAGTGCACACGAGGTAACCTAAGGCAGAGTGATGGCAAATCCCTGCTTGGTACATCTGTGTTGGGAGTGCATATAGACTGACAACTCAAAGTGGTGTAGTATTATTTAAATGTTGCACTGCAAAAAAAAAACTGTTAAATTTACAGGAAAACCCTGGCAGCTGTGGTTACCAGAGTTTTCCTGTTAAAAATACGGTAGCAACGTTTTAGGTTTTACAACTTTTAACCGTATATAATTTTACAGCGATAAACCGTATTTCATTATCTGATATTTCATTATCCTTTTGAAGTAATAATATCAGTTTTTTTCCACTGTAATACACTGACAGCTAACAATCACAGCAGTGATGAGAGTCAAATGGTCAATCAAAATGCTCATCATAAGCAACTCTTCCACAAGAGGGTTAACACTAATACATAGAAGCTGCACAGTGTCATTCACACAAACATTAAACACCATCATGGTAACATGTTGAAATTTAAAAAATGCAATAAGCATTAATTTAACAACATTAAATGTAACATAAAACCCTAATGTACATAACTGATTAGAAAAAAACTAAGAAAATAATTTTGAAGAAACAGTTATTTAAAAACAAAATACATCAAATTTGAAGTGTCACGCAGGGAATTGTGGGAATGTCAATTTACATTTTTTCACTGTAAATTATACAATGACTTGTTCTTTTTCACTTCCAAAAACTGTAAATTTAACGGTATTTTACAGTAAAATTAAATTAAATGTACCATTATATATATCACAGTTATTTACCGTATATAGTAAGGAAACTTTCTGTTAACCAATTAACAGTTTTTCACTGTAGCATTTTTACAGTGTTTTACCGTTAAAATCACGATCATTTTTTACAGTGTGAGTCACCTCCAGTACTGCCCTGAATATAATGCCTTTTGAAGGCTGAGCGACAGTTACAGGTGCCTGATAATGCCGTATATTACAGCTGAATGATCAAAGCAGAGGAAGAGGAAGCCAGCCAATCAGACTCTCCACATCTAGCTACTGATTAGAGCAAAAGAAAACACAGCATCACAGAAAATACATGCAGGGTATTCATATTAAAACTGAGTTCTAAAATTAGTAGATCAAATTACTATTGAGAACAATGCTCTTCAACTGGAGGCCTGTGGGGCATTATTTTTATAAGGGCTACATAGGGGCGGGGCTACATAAGGCCTTGTATTACTTAATTAAAAAACAGAATCAAAAACTTGTTTGATTTTAGATTTAGCACATTTTTAGCAGCGTATCAAATGTATCAAACACGTAGGGCATAAATAAATTCACATTTCTCATGTTTAAACATTTCATATAACACCTTATTTTAGGGTTCAATTCTCACTATTAAAGGGATAGTTCACCCAAAAATTAAAATTAGCCCATGATTTACTCACCCTGAAGCCATCCTAGGTGTATATGACATTCTTCTTTCAGATGAATACAATCGGAGTTGTATTAAAAAATGTCCTGGCTCTTCCAAGCTTTATAAATGGAGTGAATGGGTGTCTGTCTTTGGAAGTCCATCAAAGCGCATCTATTCATGATTAAAGAGCTTCACCAGTCTCCGGGGGGGGTAATAAAGGCCTTCTGAAGTGAAGCGATGTGTTTGTGTAAGAAAAATATCCATATTTAAAACTTTATCAACTAAAATAACTATAGCTTCCGGCAGACGGCCGTACGCATCGATTTACGCCAAAAGAGTGACCCTTAAACTTGACGGACAACATAATGACGAACGCGGTTGCCCAGCCCTGTTTGTTCGAACCGTGAGAGGCCTTAATTGCCGTCATTACGTTCATGCGAATAGATGCGCTTTGATGGACTTCCAAAGACAGACACCCATTCACTCCATTTATAAAGCTTGGAAAAAGAACGTTTTTTTATATAAATAAATATTTAATATAACTCAGATCGTATTTGTCTGAAAGAAGAATGTCATATACACCTAGGATGGCTTCAGGGTGAATAAATCATGGGCTTTTTCATTTTTCTATCCCTTTAACTAGTTGCTTATATGTATATTCCTAGGATATTAGCTGTTTATTATTACTTATAAAGCACATATCAATGCCTTATTCTGCATGACCATATTCTACATCCCTTAATCCTATACCTAAACTTAAACGCTACAAAAACTACCTTACTAACTATTAATAAGCTGTTAATTAGGATTTTATTGAGGCAAAAGTTGAAGTTAATAGTGAATATGTGAATGAACAAGATAACAAATAAGGAATTTGAACAAAATGACTGAATACTTGAGAGCATGTGTTTGAGTACTAAAGTAGCCGCAACAGAGAAGAACACACAAGCATTGCACATAGCGCTTATTTATTCGTAAGTGTTTTGTTTGTCAGTGGGAAAGTGAGAAAAAAGCAAGCAAGAAAGATCCAAGGAGACATAAATATAAATAAGATTTTAGCACCAATCAAATTCTCAGTGCCAAGCTATAATCTCTAAAATTAGGGGGTTTCTGTCAGTCTAGTCGGGAACAACCTTATCGGTCCAATGATGGCCAGGTATAATAACAAGTGTGCGGTAAGCCAGAGACTGGACACATCATTTAGCGGTTGGGTGAGTCATGGTAACCATGGTATCCAACCTGTTCCATCATCAGAGAGGAAGACTGCCATATGACCGCATGCCATAGAGAGACCGCAAGAGAGAGTTCAGACTGATGTTAGTCATGCATTTCGTGTCATACTTGCATGTCCTAACCTATAGGTTATGTGTTAAACTGGTATTTAAAGGTCAGATGTTCTAACCTTAAGCTGTGTTAAACTGATCTAAGACATCCGGCACATTCACTATCCTGAGCAATGACTTTTGAGTCATCTGCATAAATATCAATAATTGAGGGCATTTTATTGCTTGGACTACTATTCAGCTTTTAATACAATTCAGCTTTAGCTCACTGTCACTTTAGGAGACACTTTATTTGCTTTCTTTTTCTGCTGTGCTGGAGAAAAATGACAATAAGCTGACTAGCAAAGGGTGAGTCAACAAAACAATTCAATATTTCCCAGGCCAACTTCATTCAGAATATATGGGGAATTAAAGTTTGATTATATGTCTACTTTTTCATATAGATTCTGGTCAGTTGATCATCTCACAACGTTTCAAAATCAGGTGCAAAGTGCAATTATACTTTAATGAGTTATTCTTGACGTAAAAATGTAGTCGGGCCGATTCAATAATAATTTTGACTTCAATAAGACCAGTTAATTTAGATATTAGCACACTATAGTGTATAAACGTTTTTAGAGAGTATCCGAGCTTTGGGTATAATAATTATTCCTCATGTTTAAACATTGCATATTAATGAATTTAAATAGGATAATTGGGTACTTTGAAGGTTTAAGGGACTATATTTGAGCCCTAAAGTGGCCTGCAAATGCGACAGACAAGAAAAAACAAGCATTCTCACAGCACACCATTAGGAAGCCTGTCATTTTATGTATAAATGTTTTGTTTGTCAGTGGGAAGGTGTGAAAAAGAAAGCAAGAAAGAGACAGAGAGGGATAAATAAAGGACATAATAGAGACTCATTCACTGCAGCCCAGACATGGTGTCTGAGGGGAGTCAGGGGGAGAGCTGAGGGGTCGCCGCTGTAATTACATGACGCTCTGCGAATGGGGGGGGGGGGGATTTCACCTCTCCAATCATCTGCTATTATCCTGCATTCCTGCAGGCCTGAATGGCCATGCCTAGCTCCCATTGTGGCACCTGGCTCTTCTCCTTCACCCCTGCATTACCCACCATCACTGTACCGCATGGAGGAACGCCCCACTGACATTGTTCCTCCAGTGTTCTCATTTCAATTGTAATGTGAGATCTAGGGGTCAGTGATTGAGCTTTATCATTACAGGATAAGAATATCACAGGTAGATTTGATGGGCGTACCGCAACTTTGAATAAGCCTCACCCCCATTTAAAATCCTGCAGTGACAGCTTCTGAAACAATCCTCTGCCAGATAATTGGGTTTATGAGCTAGAGCCATGTTTGCTATTCTAAGAAAGGTTTCATAAGCTTTAGACTGTATTACTGAGAAGGGAATTGATAAAGGAAAGAATTTTTTAATTTTTTTATGTTTTTGGAATAAAAGGGCCATCTCCTCACATAAGCATTTCATGTAAACAAGGTAACCAACTAAATCTTGCTTGAAATAAATGTTATCTGAAATAAAATAAAATGTAAAACAAAATGACAAAAAGACATTCAAATTAAATTTAAACGAATTCTAAATATTTATACAACTATAATAGTATCAATGGTACTAAAATAACACATAAACAATAAAATTATTTTTTTTAAATCTCAACTTTTTGTTTTCTTTTCCTTTCTTTTTTTTTACAAAATTGGTTTAATAGGAAATGACCAAAAATCATGTACTGTATAGTATACTAAATACTGTATATTTTATATATATTTATATTACGTTTTTTCAGAACAATATACACTTACTTCTGAAAAAGAAACTTAATGAGGGGAAATTGTGACAGAAATGACTCGTCATAAACTTGTGTATAAACCATTTTCACACAAAAGATATTACAATGCTTTTTGTATATTTCAGTCTTTCTTTAGATTATTGTAGTTTTAAATAATTCATAATTCATTTTATGATGAACTTTCATATTTTAAGAGTGAAAGTCTGGGTCTGGAACAAAGATAAAACAATAAAGTCTTTATGGCTTTGTCAGCCTAAAAATGTTTCCAAGATAGTTGTAATATTAAAAATTTTATTTAATTTTTTTTTTAAAAAGGAAAAGAAAAGATAAGAAAAGACAAAATGTGTTATTTTTCATAAATATCCATTCCTGGGATATGTGGCCAAATTTGAAACAACATTCCCATTTGACTTGTAGGCTATATTCCAAGAAATAGAGTTTGAGAGATATCGTCACTATGACAAAGATCATTTTAAATGTCTGTTCCACAGGGAAAAAAATAACAACATGAACATTTGGAACAGCACTTTTCAATAATTGCGATTTAATCTTTAGATGAAAATGCTGTTCAAGGTCTTACTGCTGTATCAATTTGACTGTGTCCGAGCAGTTAATCATAATCGTCTCACAGGGGGATTCAATACTGCTGTCGTGGACTTGGTGTAGCTGGGTTGTGTGATAGTCGTGTGATTTGTCGGGTTGTTTGAGAATGGATAGCAGAGCTGCTGGAAGGTAAAACCCCCGGGACACCTCCTGCTGAACAAGTCTCAATACCCGACCTCGCAGAAACAATAAAATATCCAATGTGACAACAACTGTTCCCAAGTGTATTTCATTTCCTTGCTTTCTCTCTTTATTGGTCCTTTGTAAAGTAAGTTTGTGACTGCTCGAAACGAACAATCAAAAGTATATTGCCTGTTTCCCCAGGTAATTTATTGAATGTGTGTGTTGTCGGAAGGTTATGTCTGTTCAAAGAAAAGGGATCTATAGCTGAGTTGGATGGAGACACTGTAAGAGTGATGGAGAGGAGAGGTAAGAAGCAAACATCAAATTATCATATAATCACACTTCAATGAAATGTGAGCTACGTGACTGCACTATAAACTGCTATTCATCAACAGACACCGGCTTTGTATTTCAGACACCGCGTCTGCGGGCGTCTCTCTGAAATGGTGGCCATAAAGGCTCATGAAGGATGCTTTAAGAAGAACAGGCAATGCATAATAAAACTCAAGAACAGTTTCAAGCACCTCTCTGGAGACCCAAGTCACTAAATAATTAAGCAAGCTCTTGGAAGTTCTGCGTTAATATTGTGCAATAAATGAAATGGAGGATGCTGGGAGGTGACGAGACAGATGCAGGGCTGAAGGTGGGAGCATCTCCTGGATCCATCCAAACTCTGCAATTAGAAATGAGTTACAGCAGCTTCCGTATGTAACAGCCTTAGCAGCACAGATGGAGTTGTGAAAATCCTGTCAGGACTTTATGTAGTAGCACTCAGATTTATTTGATTGTTTTGGTATCAGTATGCATCTTTAAATATGTTAACACATTATTTCTTGAAATCAGAGTTATTATAACACACGATTATGCCAACAGAGCTCTATCTCCAATAGTCCTCTGAATAGCAATAAAAATAGAGTGGGTGCATAAATTCAATTTCAATTTGATGTACATTTGTCTGTTTGATTCATTGCCACGAGAACATAAACACCAAAGAGCCCCAGCTGTTTGTTTGTTTGTTTGTTTTAAACACTGGTTTGATAATTGGAGCCTCCCACACCAATAAAAATGGTTTTCGTTTTCAGCCAAGTCAATTTCACTATTTTAAGCTTGTCATTCTCGATAATATTGTTGTAAATAGTGACAAACTAACAAGCTTAACAAGTCTATGAATATGAACTAATGCTAAGTGGCGTTGCAGGTTATTTAAAGGTGCACTAATTCATTGGTAACACTTTACAATAAGGTTCATTAGTCAACAGTAGTTAATGTATTGACTAACAAGAACTAACAATGAGCAATACATTTGGTACTGTATTAGTTCATCTTTGTTAACATTAGTTAATAAAAAAACAGCCGTTCATTGTTTGTTCATGTTAGTTCACAGTGCATTATAATGTTAACAAATACAACCTTTGTTTTCAATAATGTATTAGTAAATGTTGAAATTAATTTTAACTAAGATTAATAAATGCGGTAGAAGTAATGTTCATTCTTACTAAGGTAGTTAACTAATGTTAACTAATCAACCTTATTGTAAAGTGTTACCAATTCATTATAAATGGTTTGACATGAAAATTATATTTAAGCAAGAGTGTTGCTGGTGATTAATTAAATAAAAAATAAATTAATATCGAGGAACTTACGTGTCAGACAAAATATTCAGAGTTCTATTTTTGCTCTGCCAATGAAAATAATTCAAAACAAAGCCAAAGGTGATCAACTCTTCCTCGCTTCCAACTCCAAGCAACCAGAGTAGGTGGCGTTTAGTTCAAGCTGTTTCAGAAACAGCATTTGAATTACTAGTGCAATGCCCATGCAAAATCAGTTTTTGTGTGCTTTTAGTAATTGTTGGTTTGGTATGTTTGAGTTGCTGAATAGCCTAGGCTACTATTACACAGGAGCCTAAACTCTGAGAAAACTATAACGTTAAGCGCACCAGAATAAAATATAATATTCAGAATTAAACAGTGTAGCTGACTTACAGATTCAGTTAAAGCTGCCATCAGCAAAAAAATTTTTATCATATTCAGTGAAATCGACACAATAATCCGACAGAACCAGGGGCGTAGGAGCCATTATACGTGGGGGGGACATGTCCTAGTTCTAGTTGCGCGGGATGTGGAAGCGTGCAAAAGTTCCAGAAATGTACATAAAGTGCCCTGGCCTTGAATGACAAGGTAAGGAAAATAAGACTAAATCTAAATTAAATAAATTAAGACTAGGTTGGCCATGTGATTTTTCTCAGATGTTTTGAGCATTTTACTTCCGACAGCAAACTGCCAAGAGAACTGCTAGCTGGCTACTCAAAATAAACTAGCAATCTATTCAGGCAGCATATTTGTGTTTGATCTGTGTGAATTACAGAAATATAAGACTTGCTAGACCTACTTTTAGCTACCAATGAACCTTTCCACAAGGATAGATTGATTTTATTTTTCAATCTATCCTTGGGGGGTAAGCTAGGTGGTTAATGGAAATTAAATCAACCATTTATTTGAGTTTTTAATTTTAGTTAATCAGTACATGACTGATTAACAGTAATGTAAATGCTAAATGTCCTAATACCTGTTGATACTACAACAATGCAAAGTATATGCTCTTAACCTTGCAGTTTTTCACATATCATGTAAGACTCATTTTCTCAATTTCTTTGCACAAAACTCTCCAGAAAGTGCCATTTAATGGTTTATTTTTAAAAAAAAATTCCGGGGGAGCATACCCGGACCCCCCTAGGGAGAGCCCACATAATAAATCCCAATTTAATCACTACCAAACTGAGTAATACAGTCTGTTCCCATAAGTCTTTAGAAATTAGCATTTAAGTGCCTTATATATAAAAAAATATATACAAAAATTCTTTTTCAATTCATTTTTTTATTACTAATATTCTTTGATATACAGTATATGTTTACACTGAGTGCATTTGATTGTTTTTTTCTTATGCTAATTTTAAAGGAGTTTTATACAAACAAAGTTAATTCGTATTAGTAGTAGTATTTTGCTCATTATGTTATCTCAACATAGAGGCCACCATGAGAGATTCACCGATATGAGTGTTCATCTCACTTTGAATGTGATTGTGCAATTTGGCATTTGGTACATCCCAGCACTCCACCAACCACCAGTATAAACACAGCTGGGATCAGACTGTAATATCATGAGCTTTTCACCTCCCCTGTGTTTCTTTCAGTGTCTAATTATAATTTATCCCTCACCTTCTCTCCTGATTACCAACACGGTGGGAATAAGAAAAAAAACACTTGATTGATCGGCTCTTAGGACCGTGTTCAGTCAGTGTGACTATTCAAACTAAGCGTAGCACATTACAACTTTCGGTTTAAAGAGAACAAGCTCTAATCTCCATGTTTCTATGAGCTCTGCATTCAGTCTTTCTGTCAGGCTGTCCCTCTCCATTCAGCTCAGAGGGGGACGATTGGTCGAAATTGTAAGGCTAAATAAAAGCCATGTTTGGGCTTTGCAGGGGCGCTTTCGGAGGCAAAACACTATTTGAAGCTGGCATTTCTGTCAAGCACAACAGGGATTAGGTTTTAGGGAGTGAGCTGATCCGACCACCAGGAGAGGAGAGCGAAGCTGCCTGTGTTTAGAGAGGCTGATTTGGGCTACAGAAGCTGATATGGAACAGTAGTCACAGACTCTTAAATGCAAGATGTGGAAACCGAAGGGGGGGGGGGGGGGGCACTATCAGTATGGTCACTTGCAGAAATGTTACACAACTGCAGCAGGCAGGATCAGAGCTGGAATTTTTGGTGGGTAGATGATTCTTATTGAATGCTGGAATAATATTCTACACCTGTTAATGAGATAGATCCATGTGAGGATTTGCATAGAGGAAGACCGTGATTCATTTAACTCCTTAATGGTCATCTGATGGGACCTGTGATGGGTTCGAACTGGATTTATTTCCCGGTTGAACTGAGGTTGTGTTAGAAGCTCTTGCAGGCAGTAAGTCACACAGGCAGGCGGTAGTTTTGACAAGCAATTTCTACATTTCATGGGCTTCACTTGCCTCTATAATCAAGACATGGGTGAACAGAATATTCACACTGTGTTGCTGCTATCACAAAGTGTGTGACGTCAGTTTTGGCGTATGTATGTTTCATTCGTCAGAATCCTGCTCAAGAGCATTGATCTCGACCTTATAGAACAATTTCTCTATGCATATAACTTGACTAAGTATTTAATCTTTTTAGACATGCATCCAAATTCTCAGGCATTTCATTTGTTCAGTTTTTCAAAATAGAGTAGTTATTCAAAGGATATTTCACAATCATTACAAACATGAATGATGTCAAAACATACAGTCGACACTGTTGCACCCAAAATAATTTTGAATGGCACTTTCACTAAAAACGTGGCATTTAGAGCCACATTTTCTTTATCCGACATGAAAAATACTGAGACCTTTGAGCCAACCATGTAGCAACGTCCTATAACACCAAGCAAGTGCATATCATCAATTATTTTTTAGAGTTGAGTTTATTGAGCCTACTTTCAAGGTAGGCTAATCTCACACTAAAATCAAAGTCCTGACTTTTTGCAAGCTTACATTCTAATAACTTTGATTTATATATATATTTTATACAACAGTTTCAGTCCTTGAATTTGACTAATTGTATATCAAATTAATGGTGGGGATTTTACATAATGACTCCTACATGTTCCATCTTTACAGCAGTAGGTGGATCATTCTTCAATTGTGGTGTCAAATGGTGTTCCCCTAATTTGCAACAGTTCAAATAAAATTTAAAGACCAATAAATCATAAAATCTTTGCATTTTTATTTTGCACCGTTAAAAGTTTGTTTTTTTTAAATGCATCTTTAATCGAGTTTGAGAGATGTCATAACAAAATTTGCATGTTCCCGCCATACCTCAAAGGATGTTATTGCAAAAATATAAAAAAATATAAACGAATAAAATGGTTATATTGCGCTTTAGATTTAATGAAACGGTTTAAAAAAATGGTTATATATTAAGAAAAAGTTGTGTCCCCCATGTGTTCATGTCTGTGGCATTACAGTAATGGATGTTGCCCAAAGAAAAGGTCATTGCAGGTGGGAGTGCATGGTGAGTTGACTTTCTCTTATTGATTTTCATAAATCACACTTTATTAGAGTTTGTTATGCTGATAACTTAAATATTTTTACATATTTTAATACAAATTGTAATCATTAATATTTCAAAAATGTCCCCAGACATTGACACCATCATGATGGCAGTCTCCATTTTCGAAAAGTCTAGATTTGTCCCAGTTTGTCTGTGGTGTGGTGTGGTTACGGTTTGTTTTGTCTTTCATGGTAACACAACATAGTAACTCCACAGACAATATACAACCAAATTTTCTATTTTTAAGAAATATCAGAGATTTTGCTTTAGGACATTCATAATCATATAATTGCAGCAGGAATCTCTTAAGTGAGGAAGATAAGTTTAAAGCTTACAGGCTTCCATATTGGAGAGAAAAGAAAGAAGTGGGTCTTTCATGCGGAGACCTCTCCTCATATTTTTGCATAATGATGCATTTAAAAGTTAATGGCCAAACTGATCTTTATAAAACTTCACATTCAGTGCGTTAAAATGCACCCCCATAATGCGATTATAAAGGGATTTTGGCAAGATTGCGATTAAACTTTACCTCATGTAAACGCAATACATCGATAAAATTAATGTGATCAAGCTCATAGTAACCATATCCGCATTTGTTGTTGCAGATGAAACACTTATTCTGCTGTGGCAGAAGTAGGCCTATTTTCAGTGTTGCAAACTACAAAGTAAATTACAATACTGTGTCTAAAATGTAAGTTATTCAAGAGATGCTTATAATCTCATATGCTATCGGTTTACTTCTTTCTGAAGGTTAAATTGTTACACCAGTGGGTAGTTCGCTGGTTCAGTCAAGAATTAAACAAGTGACTGTCCTGTCGAGCGAGTGATTTACTCAAAGGATTCGTTCAACACTGATTCATTCATTCAGGAACGAAACACCACTGTGAATTGCTCATAGATGCAGCGATGGATTCTGTTTGACTTCAATTGAACTATTTTTGTTAGTCAAAGTCTGACAAAGTAAAACAGCACTATTATTTTTAAAAATGTAAGTTAGTGACTTCATGTATGTTGAAGGGTTAACTGTTACTCTAAATATTGTTATTACTCTTGCTGCAGTGATATTGCGTAAACAACACCTTGGGATACTGTTATTTTAGCATTGTATTCAGCCTTCTTTGACTTGCTCTGTATTTTTATCCGAGGCTCGATGTTATACAGGTAATTAAGAATAAAAATGGGAAGACAGGCAGAGCCGGATTAACGCAAAGGCAAACTAGGCACGTGCCTAGGGCCCGATTGGCGGGATGGGGCCCAGACAGAGGGATAAAAATAAAAATAAATGTACAAATGTCCTATCTACAATTTATTTCAATATTTATTAATTAACTAAAAAATAGTGACGATGTTTATCTTAACCATAGACTGTTACATTACGTCACATTAACGCCAGCCCATCAGGTGCTGCGAAGCAAAAGCCTAAATGGGCACGCAGAGAAGCACAGCTGGTAATGCAGGTGTGTGCGTTGTCGTCATCTATTTTGGCGTGATTGCAATGTATTCTAAATATAAACTTGTACTGTAGATCAGCGTCATTTCTGGGAAAATCATTCACCGCTTTATTACGAGTTTAAAAGAGCGCGAGCGTCATTAACGTGCCCAGACGCGACGCTTTGAATTTGCGCGTACAATGAATAACATCGCGTCGGGAGCTGGCTAAAAACGCTACAAAAGTAAAAGACAAGACGTTTGTATTCAAAGTTAAAAAGCCAACACACTACTACATTTTTAAATGTTTCAAATAAAGGATCTCATGGGTCTATCTTCTAAATTCTGCTGATGATTATACCTGTCGGACATCATAGCCTTAGGCCAATAAATTGAGCGTCAGCGTCAGTTCTGGCAGGCCAGGTAGTCAAGCAGCTGCTTATGCTATTTGCTATCAACACTGTCCCGTCAGCTGATCTGCTCCAGCTGAGCCGCATTAGCTGGTTAACACCCCTCGCTGTTCATTGGCCAAATGTCAAACAAGGCGCCCTATTAAAGCTCATTCACCTTGCTCATACATGCTTGCTGCTCGCTCTGCTGGCTCGCTGCTCGCTCTGCTGGCTCGCTGCTCGCTTCTGCTGCCCGCCACCTCCCCAGCTCCTCCTTATGCATAACGTGGCATTTGCTATGTCATGTTGCCTGCTCTGTTCACAGGGGGATATTCTAGCTCTCACAGTCTAAAACTGTGTGAGCGTTCCCTAATGCTGCTGCTGCTGTCCTCTGACTCTCTGCTATTTCATGGTGCTCATGAAAGGTCAGAGGACTCCCTGAACAGAGCCATACCGCCAAATTTCAATTCAGGAACATCAACCTGTTTGCAATCTATTCAAATAATTCTTAATTATTTTGTCTGTGTGTTCTTGACTTTATGGACCTGACAGAATATCAGTTTAGATTTTTTTTTTCTAATCAGTAGCGATCGTGTCTTTCTCTTCCACTTGATTTGTGTATAGCATATTCAAAGGAGCTGTATGTAAGATTGTGGCCAAAACTAGTACCGCAATAACAATAACATCTTCATTAAACAAAAAAGAGATTACCTTAGATAAAGTTTGATTAATATGTACATACAGTAGCCTACTGGTAAAAAGTCTGGACCAATTACTATTTTTAATGTTTTTTATTTTTTTTTATTTTTTATTATGCTCTACAAGCCTGCATTTATTTGATCAAAAATACAGAAAAAAAAAACAGAAATATTCAGCAAGGATGTGTTAAATATATAAAAAGTGATAGTGAAGACTTTAAAACAACTTTTTAATAATAAAAAAAATCCTGAAAAAAAGTATCACAGGTTATAAAATAAATATTAAGCACCATTTCTAACATTTGATAATAAATCAGAATATTATAAAGTTTTCTGAAGGATCACGTGACACTAAATTCAGCTTTGCATCACAGAACTATATTTTAAAGTATAGTAAAATAGGAAAACCATTATTTTAAATTTTAATAATATTTCACTATATATTATTTTTCTGTATTTTTGATCAAATAAATCCAGGCTTGATGAGCATAAGAGACTTCTTTCAAAAACATAAAAATAGTAATGTGTCCAAACTTATGTACTGTGTAAGTAAAAATATACAACATTTAAAATTAAATGTTGTATAAATTAAAAGGTTAGGAATCATATTTGTTTCAAGAGTTTTTTATTAGTGGTGGGGGGCCTCCAACATGAATATTGCCTAGGGCCTCCAAATGTCTAGAACCGGCCCTGAAGACAGGTAGTACTACATTCAGTAGGCCTACTTTAAAAAGCATCAAAAGTGATACCAATGCAGTTTTTGTTAAGTTTTATTCTACTGTAGAACTACTATACATGTGCGTCTACCTCGGTTTTGGTATTAGACACACTTTATGCAAAATGGGCTGAATGTAACGTAATCTGCATTTTTATAATTAATAAAACCTAACATTCATGTGAGCATTACACTAACAGAAAATGCTAGAAAATACATTAAAGGTGTGGTTGATTATAATTTCACTTTTTTTAACTTTAGTGTGTAATGTTGCTGTTTGAGCATAAACAAAATCTGCAAAGTTACAACACTCAAAGTTCAAAACAAAGGGAGATTTTTTTTTTTCTTTTACAACAATCGCTTTTTAAGGACTACAACAAACGGCTGGTAGGGACTACAATGAACTTCTTCACGGGTTAGTGACATCACTAAATCTAAAATGTACATAACCACCCGGGAAAGCGATTTATAGATTTTCATGACAGAATATGATAATCAATGACTAGATAGATAGAAGATAGTTAACTCCACATCAGCTACATAAATTCATCAACTAACCATTCAGAAATGTCCTGTTGCATTCCACATGTTGTCACTTCTTGAGTCTTTCCATCTTTGTCCAACTACGGTTTGAACATAAAAGGCTAAAAGTTTTTGAAATTTTCAGTGCTTGTCTGAATGAGGTAATGGGATCTGCTAACACACAAGCTCTTGAAGCTCCGCCCTCTGTGCCGTGAGCAGCAGCTCATTTGAATTTAAAGGGACACACAAAAAGGGCGCGTTTTTGCCAAGCGGCAACCTCCCTGTCTCTCTCTTGAAACCAACACGGAAGTGAATTAAACTGCAATTCATGTACTGACCGCTTGAGGCAGGCTGCAGAAGATTTTTTTTTTTTTTCGGGATTATTTCATACAATTTAATACACGCATTATACCTTCGCCCACGCCGTTGGATTCCGCTGTCGAGTATGGAGAGAACAACCAGCGCTGTATTGCCAGTTGTTTTCCTCGCATGCACTAACGTTAATGGATGTCTGACAATTTCGTTGCTAAAAACGTCTATAGATATAGAGACCACACTTGTTATGCGGTAGGCCTACTGTTGCTCTCACGGAACAGATATGCTTATTTAACTTTTTAGTGTTAAATAAAAAGGACCGTCAGATGAAATCCTGCAGGTGTCGGTGCTTTCTCTCCGTCCATGCAGTAGATGCACACCCTTGAATGAGCGCGGATTTCTAGTGCATTTACTTGAACTTCTGAGGTAATATCTTTGGTTTAACCCATTTGAGAAATTGAGAGGCGGCCAAAATCAGATTTTAAAATGGACTGAATAAAGCTCTTTACGAACTTGACGTGCGAGGCCATGCTGACTGACATGTATGTGCATGAATCACTGTCACACGCACAAGCTCAGAGCAATATTGTAAGTGACTGCATGATAATACATTTTTATAGCAGAATAATAATACATCACGATACACAGTCTCACTTTTAGTTTAACTATGATAATATTTCGAATGGCAAAAACATGAACTTTAACTATTGGCTTTACTTCTTCAATCAGCTGTCACTTTAGCGCGAGGCAGGGCTGGACTGGCCATCGGGCATACCGGGCATTTGCCCGGTGGGCCGACGTGCTTTGTGGGCCGATACATCTCATACTTAAATTTTTTTTTTTTGTCTGAACGGCCCATAAAACTCGTACATCGCCGGCCCATTGCGTTTAGTTTTGTTTAATTGGCGGCTCTGGGATCTTTGTGCCGGTGTAATGCATTGGACAAAAAAGTCAGCGTAGGTTTTTCTTTTTCTCACAGACCGGCGCATGATGAAACGCGTAGATCAGCAGCCCATTGGTTATTTTCTTGATTGACACTGGGCTGGTCCAATCACATCTTTAAACTCCTCCCCCTTTGAGCTCTGAGTGAGCGAGCAGTGTCAGTGTGTATCTGTCAAAATAGTCAGAGCGATGGAGAAGAAACGCAAGGAATGTGCAGAGAAATAGCGTGAAAAAGAAACTTCAAAGGCCCTTCAAGTGTCTGATGAGGATAGCGAGGAGGATGAGGAGAGAGATGAGTGAGTGTAGAGAACTGTGGTAAGCAGTACTAGGCTACTGTCACAACACTTATGGTGTGTTCACACCGAACGCGAATAGAGCGTCAAATACACGTCTATCGCGTTTAGTTAGACGCTTGAACATTCGCTCCAGTTCAAATTTTTCAACTTGCGCGGAGGACATTCGCGGCAAACGCGTCGCCCAATTCGCGTCATTCGCAACGCCTGGCGCGAATGATGCGTCTATTTGCGTCGTTGCATTGACTTTGTATGTAATCTACTCGCGCAAATAATTAAATTCGCGTTCGGTGTGAACACACCATTAGGCTATGTAGGAACCCTACCCAGTTACGCATTATTTACACATCTGCATATTTGACGATTACGCATTTTATTAGAATTGTAATGAGACAATAATGAGTAATGAGTTTGTAAACCATATTTTTCTTCAAAATAAAAGCTTGATGCCGTTTCCGTCAAAATAAAAGATCATGTGCTTATCTCTGTATAGAAATTAGTACGAAACTAATTATGAAAGTTGCTTTTATTTTTCAGTGCATTTGTTTTACAACATATGGCTATTACTGCCATGGGATTAATATTATAACTATTATTATGTAGTAGTGTAATGTAGACAGACACTATATCACAAATAAAAGAGTTTTGAGTTTTTCTTTGTTCAATTTGCACACTGAATATGGGTTGGAGCTCTTTATTTTTAACTCTTAAAGTGCACCAGATTGATGAATTTAACATTAAAAAGCACAAAATTTTCACACCCAGATTTTCCAAAAACCTGTGGGAAAAACCGGTATTGCTATCCCAGCTTATAGCTTTCTTTAGGATTCATCACTGTGGAGTATAGTTCAACTTAGTAGATATTTCATCGGTTAACTCTTACTCGCTCTTATTCACTTATGGCATTAGTGGTTTTAATAGGAGTTGGTATACATATTCAAGGGCGTGCAAAGTTCGGTTGTGTTATATAGTGGGCCAGTCTGGGCCAAAATGCCCGGGCCGATTTTTTGTCCCAGTCCAGCCCTGGCGCGAGGCCAGTAGCATATAGCATTAGCACCTCAGCTCCACCCACGTCCCGCCTCTTTGCCCATTTTATTTTATCCGGTAGTGACGAGAGGTGACGCGCTGCCAAGATGGCGACGGCTGGCCCCGCCCACTTTAGGCTTCAAAAACGCTCTTCAGAAACCTACGGGTGACGTCACGGACACTACGTCCATATTTTTTTACAGTCTATGGTTTTTGCTCACCCTCAAAAGGTGACAATTTTAACATGCTATAAAAAAATATCTGTGGGGTTTTTTGAGCTAAAACTTAACATACACAATCTGGGGACATCAGAGACTTATTTTACATCTTGTGAAAATGGCATTATAGGACCCCTTTAAAGACCCACTCCGATGAAAATAATGTTTTTCTAGGTGTTAACATGTTCTTGTGGCATTTTTCTGATGTTAGAGGACATATCTTGAGAAAAATAAGCTCAAAGTTGTATTTCTGAGTATTTCTACATTCAAATGGCTGTGAATCAGTAGCAGACGCTAAAATGCCGGCTAAAATAGACTGGAGTTGTGACGTAGTAACTCCACTGGGCGTCTCCACACGCGACGTCTTGGAGTGAAATAATGATCGGTGATAACTTTGATTAACTTCGGATAATAATAATTAACGTGTATATAATACTGTTGCCCCACCGGTATTGGGGGTGTAAGCTAGCGGGAGAGACAGAGCTCTCAGCAACGGGCAGGGGGAGGGTCGTCTCCGTGCCAACGGCTCCGCCCACAACGCAGAGGCGAATTGCTAATGAGCTACTGCCGCTCTGCTGAAGCGAAGTCCCAGAAAACGGCACAGGTTTTGTGATTTTGGCTAAAAATGGCATAATCATAATTTAAAGACCACTGGGAATGTTTAAAAATAGCTCAAAATATGATCGGAGTGGGACTTTAAATTGCTTCTTCTTTTCTTTTTTTCTGGACATGAATCACCATTCACCCAAAAGTACCATGGTATTATCTTGTTTGTTGTTTTTGTGGTTGGCCATGTACCATGCTGCTAACATGGTATTGACATGTTTGGACATGTACCATGGTATTCTGGTATAAAAGTACGATAGTATTACCATCACTGTACCATAGTATAGCCACAATACTTTTTAATGCCAACGTATATGAATGTGGTAAACATTCAGTATTATTAATCAAAGTACCATGATATTACCTTCTCATACCATCATAGTACTGGGTAAAAGTGAGTGTAAACTAATAGATTTGAAAGTAGATACTTAAGTAAGCGTTTCACGTAAATCTTTGTTGGCCTCCCACTGCCACAGTGTTTACTTTTCACGTCCCTGGACATCTAGAGCTGCTCGATCTTTGAGCTTCCTCAAAGCCTCCGACCAGATCTGGTCCTGAAAATGCTTCTTGAACAAAAGACATGACAAACACCCAGCCTGAACTCTGTCTCACCCCCCTCCACTCTTCCTTTCACTGGTACACCTTGAGTGTAGAGAGAGAGATGTATAATAGGTGCAAAAGTGAATAGCTCTTTGACCCCCCGTGCCGCTGACAGTCTGTTTGTCTGAGTATGTGTGCAATGAACTACGGCTGCACTCAGACTCTGTCATACAACAAGCCCACGCATTGCCTGCCCCTTTGCTGCATTTTAAATAAAGGGCATCTGGAGAGAGCAGTGACCTGTCAAACCCTTCACAAAGCCACACGTGGATGCGACAAACTGCACAAGGCAACACTGCCCCCGCCAGGAGTCTGAATGTACTGAGTCTGCGAGTAATCCTGAAATCTTTCAATAAAAAAGATTCTGTTTTGCTGCAGGCAGTAGATTATCAGCTCTATGCTATGAAGGCGTACATTCTGTAAGTGGTAGGATAAAAGGATGAGGAGTGTATTAGCTCAGTGTCGGTACAACAATATGTCACAGGAGTGTGTAAAGAGCATGATTGAATTGTGATCGACTAGGGAGAGAATGCTGAAAATACAAAGTAAAGGTGCTTGTAATATAATTTCACACAAACTGCAATTGAACACCACGGGAGCATTACGATCTTACTTTTGGTCTACTGAACCATATAATAACAGTTAACAGAATAATATTACAAGTTTAAATAGGTTAACGACCAGGCGGCACACTAAAATGTCTCCCAGACCAGCTGTTTGGCTCGAATTGAGAGTTAGAAAAGTTAGAGTTAGAGAAGAGTATTCCTCTGACTCCCATTAAGGGACACTCAGCCTGAATATACACTATATCAACCTAGTGGTTTAAAGTAACCTGTAGGCAGAGCCCTTTTGGATAATAAATCACATTCTGGGCAGATGCCCAACCGAATATACGCCAACTAGCAACTGAGCCATTTTGAGCAAACAGGCAAGATTACCTGAAATCTTTCTTCAGATAGAGGTCTAAATGAAGGTTTGGGAGGAGCTTGTTCATCTAATCCTGTTAATCACGGATTAGATGTAAAAATAGTTTTATTTTGTCTTACCATCAATTTATGCAGGACATTTTTTAACATTTATACTCCCATCCCCTTGCCAAAACTAGCCCCCAGCCACTCTCTCCATCCTCCTTGACTTCCTGCTTTCCTTTCCCAGTATTTTGACAGCTTTGTCTTTGATGCTGCAGCACCACATGGATTCACATGCCTCGGTTTCCCCGGAACAGTTAGACAGACTGCTGTGAGAGACAGAGACAAGAAGAGAGAGAAAGCTAGAAAGGAGTAGAACGGAAAAAGTAGAAACGATCCCAAACTGCAAGTTGACAAGTCCAAATCTTGGAATTTCTGTACTGCTTGAAGATCTTTAATATCGGCAAAATAGAGATCATGACTTTTTTTTTTAGTTGGCTAAACAGTGGCTAATTATACTGATTCTATCAAGCATCTGAGGAATAGATGGTGATTTTGCACTAGGATTTACTGAATGACCCTTATAAATCTTTTGTCATAATTCCTGAGGCAATCAAGACAAGAAACCGAAAATGCCTTAAAATGAATCAATGTGATGTGAATTTGCGTTATAATTAAAAGCATTAGACAGTATCTGCTTTAGCAATGTAGACTGCCCACACATGAATTACAGTGAGATCTTGGCAAGCCATGTGTTACTCAAGCATTAAAGGGATAGTTCACCCAGAATTTATAATACTGTCATTATTTAGTCACTTTCATGTTGTTCCAAAAGGGTGATTTTTAATGATCTTTGCACAACTTTTTCCATAATGACAACAGTTCGACTGTCACAGAGTCAGTCACACCATCCACTCAGCCATCAGCACCAGACCAGCCCACATCACCGGAATTCTAATCACTTGCACCTGTTCACCCTCATCAGCCTCACCATATCAAGCCTGCACTCCCTCCAGTTCACTGTCTGGTCTCGTTACACGTTACACAGACTCTTCCTGCTCTCACCAGAGAGTCCCAGCATTCTCGTACCTGATCTTTGTCTTCATCCTCATTTTCTTCAGTAGTCTGCAGTCTTCGGATCCTCATAACCTCCCTGTGTCTTCGTTCGTAATGACTTTAACACTTTTTACAGGGCGCTGAAATTTACGCATTCACACACTTACATTTGTCAACATATGTCGTAATTGAGTGCCAATCTGCAAATTAATGAACAGAATGGAGACTAAGAAGTCAGACTTGCAGCTTAGAAGATGTACCATCTTACAATTTGTACTAATATCATAGTTAATAATATTTTGACTGTATATTTGTAACACTTTTCCCTCAAAATGTTTTTCCCCCTGGTGTTTTTAGGAGACTCGATATGAATTAAAGGACAACTCCGGCGCAAAATGAACCTTTGCTCTAATAACACATTGGTACCTAGTCAACTGTTCTTTGAGATTTTTTTTCATGATAATCGAATGTAAAGAGTTTTATCTCTAAAAACTGTTTAGCGTATAACGCTAGTATATAGGGCATAGAGTAATGAAAAATAAAAATCGCTAGTTAATACCACTAACAAGGCTCAAAATAGCCCCACATTAACACTGTAGCATAATGAGGGTCCCTACATGCAAACCGAAGCATTGAGAACTTTGTAAGTGTACAGACAGTTTAATAAGAAGATATTTTGTAAAGACAGTCCACTTCGCGTATACAGGCAGGAGCCATCTTTGGAAAACAGTCTCGACCAGTCGAACCACGAACGCCGTGCCAAGTGAGCTGAACTGTGACTTGTAATCTCATATGGTCCGTTGTTTCCGGAAGAAAGCACTGAGCGCATAAGAGAAGCACTGAACGCAACAGAGAAAATAATAAAATAATAAAGAAATAAAAATAATTTTAAAAAGAGACTTAAAATACACACTAAAGAGATGGCGGATTATTCAACCGACGAACCGTTTATGTTTGATGGACGGTTTTATCTTTTCGAGCCGGAATATACTGACGAAGAGCTGCAGGAGCTCCGTGAAAGGCCTATACAAGAGAGAGAGAGCTACCGGTGGTCAATGCCGCAACACAGCCTCGTACTTCGGGAAACTAGTGGTGTAGGCTACCTGCAGACATTGTGAAGCTATGGACACCGAACAGGAGTGCCTGCATTGCACGGAGCGGGGCCTGTTGAGTCGCGACACCCAAGAGACGCATTGTTTTGTACAGTCTGAAGATTTCCCCGCTCTGATAAACAAGGCTGTAAGTTACTTGAAACTTTTTTCCATGTCCCGAAAATAAATTGGAGGCGGCGACCCGATACCGGAGGGACCATATGGACAGTTATCCACTAAGTAAGTACACTAGACAAGTTATGTTTTAAATCGGTGCAATTATTTTTGATATATAGAGCAAATATTGCGTGATTTTTAGTTTGCATCGCCAGCTGTAAGTCTTGCTCATTGATCTGCATGAATGACCGAAAAACCTCCTGCCCTCCCTCTCCCCAGCCAGTGTAGACTTAAACAGATATAATTCATGCATTTTCATGTAATTGGATTCCACCAACGTAATTCCGATCGACCAGCTCACTTGGCACGGCGTTCGTGGTTCGACTGGTCGAGACTGTTTTCCAAAGATGGCTCCTGCCTGTATACGCGAAGTGGACTGTCTTTATAAAATATCTTCTTATTAAACTGTCTGTACACTTACAAAGTTCTCAATGCTTCGGTTTGCATGTAGGGACCCTCATTATGCTACAGTGTTAATGTGGGGCTATTTTGAGCCTTGTTAGTGGTATTAACTAGCGATTTATATTTTTCATTACTCTATGCCCTATATACTAGCGTTATACGCTAAACACTTTTTAGAGATAAAAACTCTTTATATTCGATTATCATGAAAACAAATCTCAGAACGGTTGACCAAAAGTTCAATTTGCGCCGGAGTTGTCCTTTAAATCAGTCATTTGATTGACAGCTTGTAGCAATGCTTTTTGTGAGATGACAGCTTGAAGAGGAGATGATAGGAGTGCAATCATTACTTCTGTCATCAGACTGAGAAGCCAATGGTGTTCTGACACGTAAAAACAAGACATAAAGGCTATGAGACAAACAAGAAGACAAACAAAACAACCTCTGAAAGCACTGTGATCCAGAACACTCTTGAGGACATGCTTGGAAAGACGCTCCTCCTCATATTTTACCAGCAGACAGAGAAAAAAATCCCTTCTGAAATGTGCATTATCTCAGAGTCTCCACCCACAGAAGTCTGCAAACCACACAAACGGAACAGACACCGATTATGAAGGTCTCCACTGTGAACGGTTCAAATCTAAATTGTAACCTGTATGTGATTCCTGATTCGACCAAAATGAAGCAACTCTTTCTGGACGACTGCTGGCCACATAAAACAGGAACAAAACACAACATAAAATCAGGCCTGTTCCTCTCTCCATCTTCACTGTCGTCGCTCCTCCTTTATCCTTCCGCTCCTCCGTGAGAGATGCGAGACCGGTGCGTCTCACAGGTGTCGTTCATTATCACTCACGCCACCGGCCTCGCGCCACTCTCACGTCCCTCGGCCTCGTCCTGCTCGCCACGGCCAGTTCTTTGCACTCGAGATCAATCCCAGAGGAATGCCTAGAGGAGTAGCTAAGATGATGCAAGCTGTACATTTCAATGATTTCCAACAAGCTTCGATAGCATCTACCATGACAGTCCTTAGAAGAGCAGATCACTGGAAATGTCTATCGAATTAAAGCCGTTGAAAATCAAAAGCTCTGAGGTCAAATCGGGAGATTCTCAAGGATACAATGTTTGTTTGCACTCTATCAGAAGAGCAGACAGACTCGCGATGGATTTATGTGAGCATTCACAGACGTTGTAAATAGGATTCTCCACATCTGACAGGACTAGCGTGCACACTCCACCGTCCTGAGTGTGTTCAAAGGTGCCAGTCAGCCTGCACGTGCAGAAGAGCATCTGAAGGGCAGTGGATAAGGCGACTACACCTCTCTATCATTGCGAGAGGAAATTGGATGGCAGGGTGTGAGATGAGCCATTTTCCAGCCCAATTGTAAGTCGGCGGCTGCAAGGGCAGTGTGTCAGTGGCAGCAGGTAATCCTGCCTGGCCTTTCCTGCAGCATCAGGCATTATTCAAGGCTCTGGGGGAGCAGTCATTACCACAGTGTTAATGTCCTTCCTCTACTTCCTGGCTGCCAGCACTGAACATTAACATGCTCAGGGGCCAAGAGGCCTGATTGCTTTCCATTTCTTTTTCTCTGTCTTTAAGCCTGCAATTTCTTTATTTAATCTTTACTTCATTCAGTTTTCATTTTTCAGGTAGATGTAACAATAGTAGACATTTTTCGTTCAACTTAATGTCATTCAGGCAAAAGATTTATTTTAAGAGACAGAATGAAACCTGCATTTGTTCATTCTTTCCCTGTTTGTTTGAATAATTAAGTTACACTTTGTTCAATGAATAAACTTATTTTCTATGCAGCATCATATACATAAAATTTTAATTTTAGTAAATGGCTTTAAAATGTATGCGATAAATAAAGAGATGAGACTATAAGTTCAAATAGTAGACCTGGTGCTACCAATGCCAAGGTCATGCTTCAATTCCCAGGGAATGCATGAAGTTCCAAGAACTGAAATTTTTTTTGAAATATACCTTGAATGCAATGTGTGTTGCTTTGGATAAAAGCATCTGCGAAATGCATACATGGAAAAACAATAAAAAAATAAATTAAAAAAGCTTTAATTTCTTGTTGCACTGGAATGAAATAATGCTAAACACAGCATCTGTTTGCCAGCAAATATTAGACTCTCAAAATTGTATTTTTGACTTAGCGTGATAATGTTTGCCTTTGTTAGAGATTTCTGTTAACGTTGTACTGTTTTAGCCCTGCTAAAGTTATCCTGGTAGATGTGACATGTTTGTTTACTGTTTGTTTATGTTGACAAACTAGGCCTGCTGTATCTTTCACACTGTGAACTTCACCTACAGTTACACATGGGTCTTACACAAGACCGCATATGCAGCAGGAGCCGAATGTAATACAAGCATTTGCTCTACACGGCAACTGTCATAGCTTAATCTGACATGTCACTCCTGTTCTGTTCAGGCATCTGCTGAGAGAGAAGTCAGACAGGTGGGTCTTAGAAGACAGAGGTCGAATCTGACACAGACAGACAGTCAAGTGAGCACCAGTGATGTCTGAGAGAAGCAGCCCCGTCCTTTTTTTGTCCTTGATCGGTATGGTTCATACTCAGGTAAAACACAACCTAAAACAGGAAATAAAAGAAAAGTATTTAGGTTAGAGAAAAGTAAATACTATAAAATGTTTTGAAGTGAATCAGTGAATCTTGAATAAGCACATTACTTATTAAAGCTTGTTAACTGTCAGTATTATACTCGGCTAAGTCTGAAAACACAGCCTCACTGCTTCTTAAAAGTGCCATATTCTACACTTTTGTTTTGAATTGAATTCTATTTTTGTCTCCGGAATCCACTAGAGTGCTGGTGAGTCTTGCAGGAGAGAACAACACACTTGAAGACACACAAGGGAGAATCACAGGAAAGTACACAAGAGATCCTACAGGCAAAGAATCGGGAGATCACAGAAATGGGTCCGTATTCCTGGTTCAAGGCCAGACATTGAGGGAACTGAGGTGGGTGCGAGGTCTGCACGTAACTGTTTCGTCCCGCTGCCGCTAGGTTCTATTCCGCACTCTGTGTTCACCAGCTCTTAGAGTGATTTTATTCAAGAATACTTCATTTTTAACTTATTTAATTTTGTCAATTGCAAGGGAAACATTTCAAATGTTCGCATAAGTTTTTTAAAAATCTAATATGTATTTTTTTTTTTTTCAGCTTTATTTCAATTAAGGAAAACAATTGTAATAGTTTTAGTTAACAATAACACTGGCCCGCCCCAAACTTACACCAGTGGTTGAGTGCCGACAGTTTGCTTTTATAACACCACAGAGTCTGTATTTTACACTGTTTTGGGAATATTACCATACAACTGTCTGTCATTGCATATTAAGATGGAATAGGAGAAAATTATTATTGTAACATAAAAAATTATGCACTTCAGCTCATTTACCAACTTTTACATTGACTCTTTAAGACACAAAAATGGCTGACTTCATCACTTATGTTCAATAGCTACGCTCTATCACAGCATTGCTGCAGAGGAGATTTGAAGGAGAACACCGCCGGCTGGCTCGACAGATTTGCTTCCAGTTTATCTTAGTCTCAGTTAAGTGGGAGAAATGCATGTCCCGTATACCTCACACAGTCGCGTGACGACATCCACATCTCCAGTGTGATAAATTATGCCTGCATCCTTTAATGCCTTCTTGTGTCTTGATTTATTTATTTATTTAACTTCAGGAGGCGAAATGCGTGCTCCCTACCTACACATTCCTCATGGTGAGCTGCATTAGCATAAATCCATTATGCAAGCAAGGTGGTGTGGCTGGGAGTGCATCATAAGAGAGGAGCCCTATTTATCTATTTATAGCATGTACCTGGCATCTGTTCGACCAGCCTGATCGCTGTCTGCCAATTAACTCAGTAGTGAAGTCCGACTGCAGTTGCGGTAGAGTACAGAGGGCAACCTACAAGGTAAAAGTGAGTTCTGAACTGCTTGAAGTGCTAATGACAAGTACCTTCACACACAGTGATTACTGATGTAGCCTACATACTAATAGCAGATATCCTCGGTACATACAGATATGGGAGATCATGGTCACCATCTTTCATGGCATCACAGTGAATCTTTATCGGTTTAGGGTGGCATTAGGGTGAGTAAATGATGACAGAATTAGTAATCTCACATCACTGAAAAAAGTTGATGTTCACTCAGAAATTACTTGAAAATGAAGAGAAATAGCAATAGCAAAAATCTTTCATATTTTCAATAAATACAATGAATCTTGTTGATAAAATTAACAGACAAACCGTCAAGTCAAACAAATATTGGTGCAGGAAATGCTAAGCGGATGTGCTGGGGAAACAGCTATGAAAAGAAGGTTGATTAAACCACAAATCTGAAAATCTGAAGCAAATCTCTGGCTAGTCAGCCAGTTAACTGGCAGACCAACCATGGTGGAGGAAAATTCAAATCAGTTACACTAATGACTCGTAGTTGCTGTGCACAACTGTGTTAATTAAACACAGCTAATTGTGCAGAAATAACGAATGCTCATTTCAGAGTCAATAACTGATGTTATATTCACTTGTAATGTTTAGTTACTATCATCTAGAAGTTCTTTCATGTATGACATTTATTCCCTATAATTTTTGTTCATAATATTTGCCTAACAAAAAAAAATGTTTTAGCTTAAATATTAATTCAAAACTAATTAAACATTTTCTATTAAAAAAAGTTAATGTTATGATGGTGTGCGTTTTATAAATATTTTGCAATTGAAAAGTAATGCCAAAACTTTGATTAAATATCAGATCAAAATATTTGAAAATAAATATAAAAGTTAAAGCTGAATAATTTGTGTGACAGTAAATTTTTAGTTGCGCCTTCACACCACTTAATTGACTTAAAATAGTAAATTGGAAAGAAAGATGAGGAAGTGATATAATTTGAGCTTTCAGGGGAACCGAAGTTCAAAAGTTGGCAATTACTACTCTAATTGACCACTTAACCATTTTCTACTGTTTATAGAAACGTCAATTTGTAGACTTATATACATTTTCTGCAGCTATTTTGAAATATTTGACATTACAATTTCAGTATATCTCAACATTATAATCAAGGTTGCCGACAGACAGATGAAGATCAGGATAAAGTTCAAATGCAGGGTTAAATAATAATTCAACAGGCAAAATAACAGACGGTAGTAGCAGCAACACATTCACAAACAAGACCAGACAAACACTGAGTGAAGGTGAGGAACTTAAACACACATGGTGATGATGAACTAAATGATTAACAGCTGTGACGATAGATTAGGAAACTGATGAGTGGCGGGAAACTCAAACAAAGGAACACATGTGATTAATGAAAACAAAAAGTCCATGAAAATGAAACGAACCGAACATCAGTGTGATAAACATACATTTTTATGAATTTCTTTTTTTATATGGTAAATTCAATTTATCAGCACTGTAAGACATTTATTTTTATGTTTATGTGTGCTTTATGTGTTTATCACAGAGAATCAGACAGAAATTAACTTTAAAAACACCTTTCCAAAATAAAAAGACTCCAATGCATTTTTTGAGGAAAGTAGAATGGTAAAATTAATTCCCTCCAGGGGCCAGGCTATACTTGGCTTGCTTAACTGGTGACATTGGGACGTTTGGCCTGGTGCACTTATTACTTGCAGCAGAGTTGTGTGCTCCACAATATTGAATATCCTTCTTTGCAATTTCAGGGGCGTCAGACAAGCTTGCCTGCATAAAGCAGAAGCAGCCTTTGACTGACGTTATCTGAGGCTAACACTGTTCCGCACTCTGCAGACTGCTATTGAATTCCAACACAGCACGGTTCTCCTTGCCATTTCGTCTGGTCTGATGATGTATAGCCAGTGTTGTGGTGGTATTTGTAATCATGAGGAAACAAACAATATCTCAGATAATTGTGTCTGGTGAGTTGTGGAAATTTTGTACTTGTCTACCCAGAGGGCCAGTGGCCAGCTTATGACTATTTCCATATAAGTGAGTTGTGCATTTGTTTCGGTTAAGTTTCACCATGCTCAGAGCGGCAAACAAGAGAGAACCGATATCTATCTGCATGATGGATTACTCTGTGTTCAAGTGGTTGAGCTACAGGAGCTTTGTGAGTGAAGGATCAGATAGGCACTTTGGGCGTCTAAGTAATAGGAAGTCAGTCAGGTTGAATTTGTAAAGTTTTTAGAAGTGCCCAGTGATGGAAATGAGTGACCAGATGTGTCTTAGTGCAACTGGAAGTTCTAAAGCAGTGGTTGTGAACTGGTTTTAAATTGGACAGCCTAAGTGGTGAATGATCCAGCATCAAAATTGTTTAGTGTACAATAGTAAACAAAAATGTCCTTAAAATCAAACATGTATGAATATTACCATGAACTGCATAGACCTATCAATATGTAAAATGATTAACATGACATACACTACTAGCATAAAGAAAAGTTAAAATGTTTGTAATGTTTTTGAAAGAAGTATCTTATGCTCACCCCGGCTGCATTTATTCGATCCAAAATACAGTAAAACACTTTTAAAAAATATATATTTTTACAATTTAAAATCATTTTTTTTCAATTTTATTATGTTTTAAAATGCAATTTATTCCAGTGATGGCAAAGCTGAATACTCATAATGATTTCTGAAAGATCATGTGACCCTGAAGTAATGATGCTAAGCTGATTTGGTGCTCAAGAAACATTTATTATTATCAATCAATCTGTGCAGCTTTTTGTGGAAACCATGATACTTTTTTCAGGATCCTTTAAATTCAAAAGACTAGCATTTATTTGAAATCTTTTATAACATTATAAATATCTTTACTGTCACTTTTGATAAATTCAATGTGTCCTTGCTGAATAAAAGTTTTATTTCTGAGAAAAAAAGTACTGACCCCAGATTTTCGAGGTCTTTTCACCATAAAAAAATTGTCCAAAGAAGTTTTAAACACTTACAAATATATATTTTAAATATTTTCTTCTATCTCTCTTTTCACCACAGACCTCTTTGAATAATTTGAAAACCCCTGGCGGCTGAACAGATAAAATGAACAAATTAAGGCTGTTGTTTTTGTACTTGTAATGTTGTTGTGTTTTTGAAATTTGATTGTCTTTGACAATTTAGATAAAGCATCAAAAATGTAAGCATTTTATCCTGTCTTTTAAAATGATATATTATATTACAACCCTATACCCACACACAATTATAGTTGCATGTTATTATTTCCATTTAGCATTGTTTTTCCCTGCTGTCTGGGACCCTATTAGAAAAAAACCTCCGGCGGCCGGCCCATTTTGGGTCATGACCCACCAGTTGAGAATCTATTCTAAAAGATTGCAAACGGCCCTCAGGTGCCCTTGCATTAATTCCAGACACAGGAAATGCTTCATGAATGTCTAAACTAATAAATAAACAATGTCAACCTATGCCGTTTTACTTGATACTCCATCCCTTACATTCGTTTGCATAATTGAGTTGCATGATTGTGATGTGCTTGCTGGAGGCATAACTTCTATACATCCACATCAATATTACTGTTTAGCTTCATTTTTTAAACGAAATCCACACAACTATAGCACAACCGAATAAGTATCCAACGTGTAATCTGCCATTCTGTTCCCTGATGCCACAAAACATTCTGTTTGTAATTAAAGTCTAAATGGATGGCACTGCAGAACAACAAAGTCCTCATTTAAATCCTAACTAATGACATTGCAGTTAAGTGGACTCAGAGCCCCAGAGGTATCACAGCGGAAAAAAAATCTAATTTTAAAAACGCTTATACTTCTGATGCTCTTTTTCTGGTGCTCGCCATTGAAATGCTTCTTATCTTCCGATGTGGATATAAGTGCATGCGGGGAACGTCAGACACACGTTTTGGAGACAAAGCACAGCAGGTGCATCTGCAGGGCTATGCAAATCGCTCCACAATGCGAAGACGAAAGGATCAAGGAAGCTCAAGAGCGAGTTTACACATACAATGATGGTGGGAAATATGTGCATTTGCTGTCGGCTTTGAGCTATGGTTACTAAGCAGGCATTCTTTTGAGAATCCAATTACAGCTGAGACACTTAATGGCTTTAGGTAGTTCAAAGTAAACATCTGATTCTGTCTGAATCTTTGAGGTGTTGGGCATTTTATTACACACTGTGTTTTTCTCAGTACTAACTACGAGAAATGAAAACGAGGCTGACGTGATTTTGAAGGGATGTATTTTATTTTGGAGTCCATTTTGTTTTTGTCTCTCTAATCCATAGTCTATAATTCATGAGTGAAATAAATAATTTATCATCTAGGTGGTCTGAAAATGTTTGTTTCAGCAGGGGCTGAACATTGATCCTCGGCATTGATCGTGCACCAAGGTGTCAAATTTAATAGGGGGGAATTCAAGCCGATGTCTCTGAACAGAAGTCTATCATGCATGTAAAGTTATTGGTTTTTAGACATTTGCAATTGAACAGGGCTTTTTGAGTTTTGTTTAGCTCAATCACACAGTTTAATTTTGCTGTCAAAACAGAATTCTGGACTAAAATCAAGTCATCTTAAACCAGAGCAGTGTCCAAACACTGAGCCTTGTGAGATATATTCACATTTTGCTATATATATAGAAGCTTGGATTGTGTACTGGCTCATACAATATCTGTCTCCATTCCTCTATCTCTCTTCTCTTTAGAATTTATTTAACATTGTCAAGGTGCTAAATAATAAATCAAATGCTGACCGAAGGGCTCTAAAAGAGATCCTGGACAGAACTAATCGAACAGGGTTAGTGAGGTTTCACTAACCAGGTTTGTATTTGGCCCCTGGAGGTTAAATTGGATTGTGTCTGGGTTAATGTTGACTTGGTGAAAGAAAGAAAAAAGCATGTTTTGTATGCTATTCAATCTTTTCCTCTACAATCAGTGACTCTTCATATAAAGAAATTGGATCATGTTTCTGTGCATCACAAGGCTGTATGATTTGTTATTCCAGGAATTAACATGAAGCTTGTAATTTTAAAGGGAATAGATGGGAATTTGTATGTATCCTGTTTTGCCTTTTGAGTCGGTTCTTTCAATAAGTCCATCTAGCAGTTCGCCCTGTATTATTTACAGCATTAGTAGAAAAAGATTTTCTTTCTTTATGTAAGAATATGGAAGTAAAATGCACTTTATAATGAAGAATCAAATCGAATTTAAATCTAATCAAATAGAGAGCATTTATAAATATAATAAAATCATGACAGGACGACTAGTGTATTTGAATCATGAATATTTTATATATAAGCAACTTTTTTGTAATACTTTGGATCAAAACTGAATCTCTCACTTGAAACATTATTCAACTATGATATGATAAACAAATCACTTTACAGAAAATTCTTTAGTGTCGATAGCGTAATGTTGTGCAATATGTCTGCTCTTCCGAGATGCTTATGTTTGCACTTTGATCCAGCTTCAAGCTTCAGTTTATGCGCCTGTAAAAGCCAGATGGCGGTCATTGCGTGGAGTGGAAGTCTCTGTGTTGCTTGTGCTTGTGCTGATAATAATGTCATTAGCTTCTCTAACACACGCTGGAATAGTATGTTGTATCATCTCCCCACTTCATGCCCATTCTAATGTGTTTTTCTAAGAAAAGTGCTGATAGTCGGTCTTATTACAGCCATTCTTCTGATGTGACTGAATGGATGTCAGCACTCCCTCATCACAGCAGCCAGACAGACGTGCTTATTTTCCCAACACTCGAGGCGGAGGATGGCGAGTCTGTCCACGCTAGTCCAGAGGTATTAATGGCGTTCATTTTGTGACCGGTTGCGTACATGACAGTTCATTTTCTGCATGGTCTCACAAAAGTCGATACGATCTTGTAAAGACAAATACCAGATAGCGCCTTCCCTAACTGATGCCGTTTTCAGAAGAAACATTAATCAAAGAGGTTGGATGTGGAGGTGCGCAGCCCGCCCAGCAAGTCTTTACGCATTAATAAAGGAAGCAGATGATCTATGAATGAATTCACAGCAGATGCTGCTTTCATTATTGTTGCATGCTGCCAAGTGCCACTAGGGCCGGAGATGAGGGGGGGGGAGGGGGGAGGGGGGAGGGGGGAGGGGGGAGGGGGGAGGGGGGGGACTCTGCCGAGCCTCTGTGGAGCTTATTCCTTAGGAGCTTATTCCAATACTGGTCAGAGTAATAGCCCACCGCAATGTTAATCTACAGTCGCGCTCTCTTTTAAAATGGATGTGCTTTTCATTTTCTGCACTTGTGAATTCCGCAAATTTAACGCCAAGAAGAAAATCCTGATTTGTAGCATGGATAATCATTTTTACAAGGCAAAATACCTCTCTACAATTCAGACAGCCTCCATCTGTCTCGACTTGTATGACTGTAGAAAGGCTAAATGAGATTTCATATTTCAGGCAATCAACAACATGACATAGTTACTAATGACTAATGTTACACATCAAGATATATTGTCTGCAAAACCTTGTGAACATACCTTAATACAGGCAACTACCTTCTAAGACAGCTTCCTAACTCAAATGCAGTTTCATTAATGACTGATTCAAACATTGCTCTCAAAAGCCTGACTTGTGGGATGAGCGCTATTTGCATGACATATGGAGCTGCTGTTGCTAAACTAATGCTTTGTCTAAAATAGCCTACATACTCATAAATATTGGGTAAACTAGTCAATTTATAATTAGGCCTAGTCTTATTAGACTTGGAAACCACCTTTTTAAACTTTTAAACAAGACTTTGTCATGCTAACATTTGTGTTGTAAGAGGTTGTTGTATTGCATTGTTCATGGTAAGTTTGTTTGTAAGAGGTTGTTGTAATATTTGTAATATTACATGTGCAGTGCTACCAAATAAGATGCTGGTTCCACCATCTGTAAACTTGGTGGCATTGGTGCCAATGCTCCCAATTGTTAGTCTGAGTAATCTTCAAGAAAACAGGTATTTTAAATTGTAATAATATTTCACAATATTACTGTCTTTACTGTTTTTTGCAGCCTTGGGTGAGCATAAGATACTTTCTAAAACATTTTAACAGTAATATATATGAGAAAAGTTTGTTTTTTTCTGCTAACTGTTTAGCCAAATTACATCTATGCACAAACCCAAATCTTTGTCAAAGGCAAAGCATAGCACTTTTCATAGTGTTGGTTGAAATGAAGTGAAAATGAAGAGCTAGGTGGCAGGAAAAATACATAGAACTGTTTTCCAGGAGAAAAGCTACAACAGAACTTTGATATTCTAGATCGATACCTTGAAAACAACCTGGCATCTCAGCACCACTCTTGGCTGAAGCATAATGGGCAATTTAAGGATTTGTTATTTTTTAGTCTTCTTGCTGTTTTTCTTTCCTTAAAAAGTATTTTTTCCCTGTGTAAAATCTTTGACATTATGTAGCTGTTTTCCTTGCTAAAGTTTTGACTATGCTAATTTAAAGAAGATTCTTTTTTGATTTCCTGTAAATGGACAAAGACAGCTGCAAACGAAGTATAAAAAAAGACATTGTTAACAGCATGTGTACTTATCTACAATAACTGACAGGCACTCCATTTTCCACATCATCCATATGCTCAAGTACACTGACTATAACTAATGCAACATCTGTTATTTACAAGCAAGTATTTTGTGTTGTTAGCCAGCGAGTCAAATAAGAGAAAGCTAGAAGCTGCAGTTTAATTTGTCTGCTGTTCTGTGAAGTAGACTCTGTCACCATGCTGATACAGACAGTAATAGTAATAGTTTGTGTGTGTGTGTGTGTGTGTGTGTGTGTGTGTGTGTGTGTGTGTGTGTGTGTGTGTGTGTGTGTGTGTGTGTGTGTGTGTGTGTGTGTGTGTGTGTGTGTGTGTGTGTGTGTGTGTGTGTGTGTGTGTGTGTGTGTGTGTGTGTGTGTGTGTGTGTGTGTGTCTTTCATCCTTAAGATTAGTGTCTTGGCAATCTGAAAAGTAACAATCTTCATGGGGTTCTGTATAACAAGGACGTTTGAAAATGTCTGATGTGAATGAGCTTGAGCACACAGGAATGGTTTCTGAATACACACATTACCATGGCAATATAAAAAAGACGTGTGCATGTGTGCGTCTATAGATCTTTCAAGAAGCCCACTGTGCAAAAGAGCTACGCATGACAGTATTATTATGACGATGACTCATCAAAAGATTTAAAAGATGTCTGAGAATGTACGTGAAATGAAGACGCTGACATCAAACAGCTTCTTAATCACCATTTATAAAGCTTAGTATTAATATTTGGCATCAAGACTGTCATTGGCCTTGATGTTTCCGCTTTGTGATAAGAATTGGTATTATAGTCTTAATGATTATATTTTAAGAGGTATTACTGAAGCAAAAACGGAAGAATGTTTTGCTAAAATCAAAACAAATGTTTTATTCTTTACACATTCTTTTCCAATTAATAGTCTAAAAACCGGATGGATGGATGGATGGATGGATGGATGGATGGACGGACAGATGATATTGTTTTTAATGTACAGAAGATATTACATGATCCGTACTGATAAAGCAAAACAATGCGCAATACTGCTCTGACTATAATTGCTGTTGACGTGATACCCTTGGTGAACCAGCATCCTTGCCAATGAGCGACCAATCTCGCGGCTTTAACCTTATCACTCTGATAACCTATAGTGTATCAGATCCAACCTCAGGCCACTATCTGTCCACAACCATGACCTAATATTACACGGCCCAATCTGTTATCCTGCAGCCGCTGACCGGGAGGCCTGGTTTGGAACGTAATGAAAAAGTGATAAGAGTTCTTTATTATATCTCTGCTGGCTGTTACCATTCAGAAGCTCCAGCATAATTAATGACAAGAGGAGAGATGAAAAAGAAGGGGTGAGAAAGGGAATAAGAGAAAGTTTATCGGAAAGATGGTACGGTTTTGCTAATCTTCAACAAACTGACAGTAAGCCACAATTGGCCTATCACAGAGAAAAGGCCATAATCAGGAGACAGCTTAATGTGTCATAGTTTTTTCTTAGTTTCGATCTTGTGTGCATCCTTAACTTTTATACAAGTTAAACTCAGTCGACAACATTTGTGGTATAATGTTGATTACCACAAAATATTCTTTTGACTCTTCCCTATTTTTCATAAAAAAAGCAAAAATGTGAGGCATTTACAATAGAAGTAAATGTGGCTAATATAAGATTTAAAAGTAAAAATGTGTACGTTTGTTAGAAATAAAATGTATGTAAACAGATTTTGAAAGGGCTCAGGGGCCGTATTCACAAAGAATTTTAAGGCTAAAAGTAGCTCCTAACTGGCGAATTTAGGAGCAACTCCTAAAAATAATGGGCGTGTTACTCCTAACTTTAGGACTCCTAATTTTTTTCACTAAGAGTAATTCACGAAGCATTTTAGCCTTAAAAGTAGCACCTAAGTCTGGGACAGCCTAAAAGAAGTCGAGAGGACTCCTAACTCACTAAGACCTATTCACAAAGGATTGTAGCGCATACCACCGCCTCTCGCAGTCGTCCGGGGTCCGCGACACAAGCGGGAATGCTGCATTGATCTGCAAACAAATCCTCTCCCATGTCTCACGTTTAGTTTTGCTTGATATCCCAGTGCCGAATTTCACTTTTATTATGGTTTTTTTTTTTTTTTTCAGCACCAACTGGGCCAGCAGCAGTAACTGATCCTGCATCCAGTTGGGCTTTCTTTTCCGTTTTGGCGACTTCATAATCCACCGTCATTCAACTATTACATTACTTCAATAGGAGCAACATTTCCTTGCTTTAAGTATTCTATTTAGGCTAATAGGATGTCAATTAACCAAGCAAGTGTTAATGCAAGTGTCGTTTTTCATTATTAGGCAAGTGGCGGTTTTCATTGGGGTATAGGCTACCTTGATTTATTTTAATTTAATTCACGACTTTTCTCTCTCTCTGCCTTTTTAGAATTACACTTAACTGGAGCCTGCACAAACATGTCATTATACATGCATTTTGATGACGTCACATTACTATTATTATTTTGTGTAGGACACAGACATATTTAGATGTCGTAATTCCATGATTTGTTGCGTCTGTGTTATGTTCCGCATGATGGCCCTGTCATCTAACAACCAATCACCGTGATCATTGCGAGGAAGCTCGTGCATGAGAATTGACGTCATCCATAGCAACGATGACTCACTCTTAGTTTAGGAGTTGTCATTTTTCCTTACTAAGAGTAGGTCTGAAAGGCGTTGTGAATAACTTTTAAGAGAAAACTCCTAGCTAAAATATTTTAGTGCGATTTAGAAGTACTCCTAATGGTAAGATAAAATTCTTTGTGAATACGGCCCCTGGTAATCATACATATCACGGCACAGCGCATGTGTGCAAGATATTTTTTAATCCAATTCAGAAGATAGTCATTATTGTAGAGTTTACATTCAGTTTCTTATTGATCCGATTATTTTAGTTCTACACCACCCCTTTCAATCCCAATCCGAAATTTCATTCAGATGGATTGAGGTGTTTACATGAAGGCTTTTCAATCCGAATGAGCCATCAGTCCGATTGCTAATGGATTGTTTAGGTGCATGTAAATGTGTGTATAGTGGTGAATATATAAAAATTTAGAGATTACCCTTAGTGACCATAATGTCCTCTTTTTCACGGAAATGTCCTGTTTTTGGACCTAAAAAAATGCATCCGGCCAGGTTTTCTAGATCGTCCAAAATGTCCGGGATTTGGCTTTTGCTTTCTACAGTCGCCATTCATTGTTTGCGTTTTTGCATTGCTTTAGGGCCGCCTTCTCGCACGCCACCATTGGCCACCGTCATGTACGTAGCGCAAACATTGATGAAACTGCATCTCAATCATTACCCTCAACACCATGGCAACAGCCAAAGGACAGAGAAGAGCTTGCTTGTCAACAGTGGCTGTGGCTCATGGCTCCTGAACAGCTTTAAAAATAAAAAAAAAGATCAAATGCAAATTCACAGATGATTTACAGAGACAATCCTGTGTTTTCGTCAGTAAGGATCCGTGTGAAGTAGAATGCAAAGCTGGCACGTACGTGTCAGTGTCAAATAAAGGTGCTAGCGACCTAGAAGCACACATAAGGAATGTATATACAAGAGAACATCAAGAGGACTAAAATTATTTTTTACTGAAATAGTGGGGGTTTTTTTGGAAACTGATTTTTTATTTTATTCTATGGCCATAAAAAGAAACAGTGCCATGTAAAAGGTGTTAAAAGCTAAACTATTTTTTTATTTGTTTGTTATTATTCTATTTTTGGGGGCCAAAAGTTGAATGAAAAGGATGTATTACTTTATGTATTAAAGTTCAATAACATAGTTGCAAGGTTGTGAATGCATTTGTCAATGGTTGACTAATGTTCCCATCTCCCAGTTCTCTAAAGCAATGGCAAAAGTTCGGGGAGAGCATGCAAACTGTTCTGTGGTTGGCTGCACTGACAAGCACAAAACACTATTTGACCAAAATATGTCACAGCTGTCTAAAGACCTCGGGGAACTGTGCCAATTTGTGTAAAAGTTAAGCATGCATGACGGTACGATGACATAAATCAATATATTACTCCACAACAACTGCATAAACGTATCCACTAACCATTCAGAAACGTCCAGATGCAGTCTAAAAGTTGCAACCTCTTCCTGTCTCTCCATGAGTCTGCACTCTGCTACTGGTTATTTCTGAGATTTTGGATGAGTGGATTAGCTGTTTTGTTATTGTATCTGAAGCTCGTAAAGGACCGGAACTGGAGCGGGGAGCAGCAGCTCATTTGCATTTAAAGGGACACACACAAAAATGGCGTTTTTGCTCACACACAAAAAGGGGCAAATTTGAAAAGCTATTATAAATTATCTGGAGGGTATTTTGAGCTGAAATTTCACAGACACGTTCTGAGGACACCATAGATTTATATTACATCTTGTGAAAAGGGGCATAATATGTCACCTTTAAATACATTTTGTGGTAATCAACATTATGCCATATTCTGTGCATAACCTGTAATAAATATTCTTATAAAAGAGAGAGCTAATACTGTTGCTTTGTGAGTCTTCTCTATGTTAGTGTATCGCTTTTAAGTGTCAAGTGGACTATCCTGTAACACAATGAAAAATAAACTTATAGACAGCTGTCAAGAGGAAGCGGATGTGCAACCAGGATTTTTTTTTTTTTTTTTTTTATCTTTTGGGAACCATTTGAATATGACAGTTAGCCACAGGGCATGACATAGCCTTTCCCTAACCTACAGAGGAATAAACGCACACTAGTCACACCATGTTTCCTCTCGTGATGTTTTTGCATAAACATGTCCACAGGCTGCTCTCTTAGAAGCCCGTGTTGATTCATGCAACCAGTTATCACCATCCCCTATCATCCTACTGTCCAGGCATTGGTATTTATGCAGAGCCAGGAGAGTGTGTGACTAAGGGCTCTTTGAAGCCTCAGTTGATTTGTCTCATATAGTCTTATCATCACTGAAGAAGACCTGTTGTTAAAATTATGACCTATTGAGGGTGAAAATGCATTCCCTGAGGAAAACTTTCACAAGGCTTTCCAAGATACTCACACAATCATTCAGAAAGTATTTCTTTTTTGTGTTACACACACCTTGGGAAGCCTTTGGATATGGGCGATAACCATTATCATTTTCGACAAGCTGCTTCAAATGTGAATACAAGTGAATCTGTACAAACCAGACACATAAATACTTTTTTTTTTTTGACAATAGTTCTGTTTTTGATTTTTTCCAAACAGAGTAGTATGTCACTTTGTAATGCACATGCACAATTACAGTTCTGTGAATAGAGGCAATAAACAGATGTACTTTTTCTCATGTTGGTATTGTGCCTGATGAAGACCTGAATGGACGAAATATTACAATGTTTGGTAAATACATTTTTGGAGCTGCAGTTTCAATGTGCGGACCATTTTTTTTTTCTTTGCTCTTCTCTCTCATATGTACCACTGGAAAATCTGATTAATTGTAGTCGATCACTTAATTCAGATAGTTCATGTAAACTAATTTATTTGTTCAAGTTTTCACCTTAATTAGGTTTATACCTTAAAAAAACTAAATATACACTACCATTCAAAAGTTTGCATTCAGTAGTTTTTTTTTTTGTTTGTTTGTTTGTTTTTCTGAAAGCAATTACTTTTACTCACTGATCATAATCACTTATAGTAAAGACATTATAATGCTACAAAAGATTTATATTTAAAATAAAATGTATCATGGTTTAAAAAAATAAACACATATTTAGGAGAAAAGTTTCTTGAGCATCAAGTCAGCAATTACAATGATTTCTGAAGGATCGTGTGACACTGAAGATTAAATTACATTTTCAAATATATTCAAATATTTTGAATGGTAAAAATATTTCACAGTTTTTACTAATTTTTTTATCAAATAAATGCAGCCTTGATGAGCATAAGAGACTTCTTTCAAAAACATAAAAAAATATTGTCGACCCCAAAGTTTTGAACAGGAATAAATTTAGCTGTTTTTCATAAATTGTTTGTAGTGTAGCTAACTAATTCTAATAACTAATAACTATAGTAGTTCAATTTTAGGCAGCTTATAGCTTAAAAAGCTAGTGCTGTTTCAAAGTAAAGACTTGCTGTAGTAATTATATTTCTGGATTAGCCCCACCCCTTTGCCCTTTCATTCCCAACCATAATCATCATCTACCATCCACCTGCATAGCAATCCATTCCCTGGCTAATGCACTGACTGGTTAAAAGATTCTGACTGTGACTGTGACAGGATTTTCAGCAGATGGCAGTTACACTGCATTTGTGCAGCAGTGCATGGAGGAGCTGCAGGGTCTTGGATAATGGCTGATGGTGAGTGCCAAACACCGCTGGTCTGGCACAGACGAGGTACCGGTGTGATCTCAATCATAGCACAGGACAGCTGGCTCCGACTAGACAAGCACAGATGCCTGTAAGCACTGATCTCATGTCACATCAGACTGGGGCTCTTACAACTGGCCTATGCATCGGTGTGGCGCTAATTTTGAGCATTAACTCGATGGCATAACACCTCCATCATAGACAAGATATACTTTAGGTAATTCATTTCTAAATAAGGTTTATGATGCCTCCATCAAGCCTTACATGACATGTTATATAAAACCCATTTGCAAAGTTAAAAAGTGATGTGTTAAATGTTTTTTGATAAACCCGACCCACTGACATAGCAACACTGGATCTACTAATGGGGTCAGTCTGGGGGTGGGGTTTCTGTTTGTTTAACCAATGGTAGAAGGTGGAGTGTTCAGGAAACATGTTTGAAAACAGTCATTGGCTGAATTCAGAATAGCATATTAGCATGCAGCACTTGAGTTTAAGATTTTGAAGAATGTATTTATTATGTTATGTTGTGTAAGGGATAATGTACATCTAGCCTGTTGTTGTTATCGCAGAATAACCCCTGACTGGGTGTTTGAACCCCTCTGAATGGGTTTATTCTGCCATAACAACCGGCTGGATGTACATTATCCTGGTTATTACATCATGGTTACTTCCCACATAAGTAAATAATTATACATGAAGTATTGACTTGAAATATTTGATTAGGTCTTTAAATGCGAAGCTTCCGTGAAGAAAGCAGTTGCTAGCATTCGGTAAGTTCAAACAGACAATTAAGGGATACAGTACATGGCATTTCGCACAATAAATAATTAACGTTGACTCACGGTGTTCCGGACGGCTAAAAAAAATTCTACTCTCTGTATTTCGGACAGGTAGAAGGAGTCATTTCTAATATATAACGCATACATTTTAACAACTATAAGCTGTATTGGTCGGAAGTGAAAGAGGATGAGGCAAAGATGACACGGATATATATAGATACAATGACCGTGAAGTGTTTATTTATAGAATTTGCGGGAAACGGTCTAGTATCCGGAATACCGTGATGTCCGGAATACAGAGTCTACGTTATATAACAAATAACACAGGCTCATCCGGGTTACTGAAGTCAGCAGCGCTATACGCTTTCTATGAACGTTTTTTCTTCGTGGAAGTTTTGCATTTGGTGAGCTAATAAATTATTAAAACCCAGTCGAATCAATATTTTGTGTACAATTATTTAATTATGCCATGCAGTACTCGCTCTCTGGTTTCATACAAATGCAGCTGCTGCCATAGGCTATTGTTTTGTAGGCCTACACTGTTGGACTAAAAAATACAAACAGGTACGATTTTAAAACAATTTAATCTGAAATCAATATCTCTTATCTCCATAATTATGTATGTGGCTAAATTCTGTGTAATAAGTGGCATGACTGTATACCATATCTCTTAAATGTCCGTCTAGTTTGAACTTGCCACGCTGCAACTGCTCTCTCCACGGAACTTTTGCGTTTAAAGACCTAATAAAATATTTCAGCTCAGATCAATATTTCGTGTCTAATTATTTACTTATGTGGCAAGCAGCCGTGTAATAAGCGGGATATTATTATCCTCCACTTCGCGTCAGGGTCCTCATCACCCTGTTGGGAGTTTATTTTGAGAGAACAACTGCTGGATCTACACCCACCTAAAGGATTATTAGGAACACCTGTTCAATTTCTCATTAATGCAATTATCTAATCAACCAATCACATGGCAGTTGCTTCAATGCATTTCGGGGTGTGTTCCTGGTCAAGACAATCTCCTGAACTCCAAACTGTATGTCAGAGTGGGAAAGAAAGGTGATTTAAGCAATTTTGAGCGTGGCATGGTTGTTGGTGCCAGACGGGCCGGTCTGAGTATTTCACAATCTGCTCAGTTACTGGGATTTTCACACACAACCATTTCTAGGGTTTACAAAGAATGGTGTGAAAAGGGAAAAACATCCAGTATGCGGCAGTCCTGTGGGCGAAAATGCCTTGTTTTGATGTTAGAGGTCAGAGGAGAATGGACCGACTGATTCAAGCTGATAGAAGAGCAACTTTGACTGAAACAACCACTCGTTACAACCGAGGTATGCAGCAAAGCATCTGTGAAGCCACAACACGCACAACCTTGAGGCGGATGGGCTACAACAGCAGAAGACCCCACCAGGTACCACTCATCTCCACTACAAATAGGAAAAAGAGGCTACAATTTGCAAGAGCTCACCAAAATTGGACAGTTGAAGACTGGAAAAATGTTGCCTGGTCTGATGAGTCTCGATTTCTGTTGAGACATTCAGATGGTAGAGTCAGAATTTGGCGTAAACAGAATGAGAACATGGTTCCATCATGCCTTGTTACCACTGTGCAGGCTGGTGGTGGTGGTGTAATGGTGTGGGGGATGTTTTCTTGGCACACTTTAGGCCCCTTAGTGCCAATTGGGCATCGTTTAAATGCCACGGCCTACCTGAGCATTGTTTCTGACCATGTCCATCCCTTTATGGCCACCATGTACCCATCCTCTGATGGCTACTTCCAGCAGGATAATGCACCATGTCACAAAGCTCGAATCATTTCAAATTGGTTTCTTGAACATGACAATGAGTTCACTGTACTAAAATGGCCCCCACAGTCACCAGATCTCAACCCGATAGAGCATCTTTGGGATGTGGTGGAACGGGAGCTTCGTGCCCTGGATGTGCATCCCACAAATCTCCATCAACTGCAAGATGCTATCCTATCAATATGGGCCAACATTTCTAAAGAATGCTTTCAGCACCTTGTTGAATCAATGCCAACTAGAATTAAGGCAGTTCTGAAGGCGAAAGGGGGTCAAACACAGTATTAGTATGGTGTTCCTAATCTTTTAGGTGAGTGTACATATGTAGGCCTATCCCTTACTTAGCCTATATCACTCAGTGATATTTTTAAAGTTGGATATATAGTACATCCAACTGAACGTGAGTTCTTTGTGTACAGTGGTAAAGCAATACCATATAGCAAATCTTGGCAATGTGATTGTTTATATTGTCGCAAAATGTAACAATATTATCGCACAGCACTCTATATTGTTGGATATGCGACTGAATATAGCTATACTCAGGTAAAGCGATATATACTAGTAAATCTCAACTGCTCAATTGTTTATATCATCGTAAAATATGAACTATATATTATCGCACGGCTATTTATGAAGTTGGATATAGAGTATACAGTGGGCTTGTAAATATATCCAAGTTAACCTGCATATTGGCCTACTACTCACGTAAGGTGATAGTCTAGCAAATCTCAACTGTTTGATCTGCTAAATGTGACTATTGCATGAATATGCTAAAATATTATAAACATTAACATACATTTTCTGTAAATCTGCTTTGAAACAGTATTGTGAAAAACACTATACAAATAAACAGACTGATCTCATGAAATGGCGTATGTATGACACGCCAATTCATATTTCCATTTTTGGCGTGCTATCAACACGTATAATCGCTTTTCAGCGTGTTTATCAACGCCGTTGACTTAACGTTACATTACTGTATATATTTGCATGACCTACCCCAACCCCGTCCCTAAACCTACCCGTCACTGGGGTTAATACCATTTATGAGTGTTCCCCTACCATCCTAGGAAACAAAATATCGCTCCCCAGATGTAGATCTACATTTTGCTTCGTTTCGCTCGGACATTTAACGGCGTGAACATACACGCGGAATCACTCGGACATTTAACGGCGTAGACATACACGCAAAAGATGACGGTTCGTTTCGGCGTGGACATACACGCCGTCGCCGATAGCTCAAAATGCGTATAACACGCCACTTGACTTGAAAGTGACGTGTATGTTTACGCAAAGTCATGATGCCATGTTGAAATAAAACTTTTCTTCAGTATTGTGAATATATCTGACTGGATGAATGGATTATTGGAAATTAAAAAAATGTTGAGTAGGTAGGGACTTAAGTTCTGTCCATCGGTTGTTGATTGGATGGAGGCAGATCTGAATGTAAGCTTGCGGTCGACTGTAACAAAGGGTTTATGTTGAATAAATGATTAGACAAATCTGTAATTTCACCAGAATATCCAGTTATGAAATTTTAATAAAAAATTACAAGATCAATTAATTTTTTTTTAAAGGATGCACACATGAATCTTTCACAATAATATCAAGAACATATATTTAGAAAATAGAGTGAGCATTAATTTCATATGGCTAGTATAGTAAGAATTCTTAATTCAGCTGTTTTACCTTAACTGTTGAATCTTTGTTGAAGAGTAGAAACATGTTCATATGACTATCATAAGTTCATACGCTGCTTTAAAATAAAATAAAAAATCAAGTTCAAGTTAAGGACAAAAGAAAATTGTTGGTATTCCCTTATGTGTCTTACTAAAATTCAAGCCTGCAGTCTGAGAAACCATAAACGCATGTTGGGGAAGTTTGCCGTAGACATACAAGCCATTATCATAATAATTGTCATTATCGCAATAGCAATATCCTTTTTAATGGCATATTAGCTAGATAAATAGGCAGAGTAACATTCAAAATGATTTACATCTCCATTTAACTAAATGTACCCTCGTCGAATATTTAAGTGCAGAATCTAAGTTTGTTCGGTGACCACGCGTAGAAGCTTTTGAAATGAGCAAATCTCATCCCCACTAAACATGCTGACTCACTATCTCGGGTGGTGATAAAGAGCTCATTTTCTCATCACCACTCCAGCACTCAGTATCTGTCAGAGCCAACCAGGCCTCATTTAATCAGATTCTCAGTTAGAAAGGAAGAAACTCAGGGTTAGGTGTGTCCAATGCTCCCCGCTAGCTGAAATGCCAGGATGAAATATCTCTAGCAGTCTGCGATAGAAAGCTAAATACTCTATCCTCGCAGGAGGCACATGGTGTCTGCTGTCTTTAATGAAGCGTGCTTACTGCTTTCAGCCCCACCTGAGAAGAGTTAGGGGCTAGAAAAATACACTTTTTGGTTTCAGTAGGGGGGAGATATCTTTTCCTTTGTGGTAGATATATAAAAAGTGAAGTAAAAAATAGGTCAAGCATGATAACATTAATCTCGAAGACAATAATAAACAGGTGAGGGCGCTTCTTTGGTGTATTATATAGTGCACCCTAGCACTGTGCCACACATGTGACTTGATATCCAGACTTTGAATTTCATGTTTAGGTTTACCGCTGTGTCAAAGCATCATGGAAGATGGCTTGTGTTATGCTGTGGTCTAGTGTTCAAAGAGATGAACTACACCTAGTCTGTGTTCACTATAATGTGTCAACGAATGTATTGTGATAGCTTTTGAGTTTGCACAGGCAGACATTACTCTTATTTTCTTTAGAAAATGTAAAAGTCTAGTTAATGTACTCTCTTTAAAAAAAAGAGGTTAATTTGTGATCTATTTAATAGGATTATCCAATACTTATAAATAAGGAGAAATAGCAACACTGGCTCTGCCAATGTGGTGAGTCTGGGGCAGGGCTTTCAGTTTGTTTAACCAATAGAAGGAGGTTGTGTTCCAGAAACATATTCCTTAAGTCATTGGCTGAATTTAGAATAGCAAATTAGCATGCAATGCTAACTACATCTTTTTTGGCAAGAATTTCACGACGTAATGGATGAAAACTATATTAATGCACAGCTCTATACAACAAGTTGGATACATAAGTATATGTAACTTCATCCGCATATACTCAGGTAGAGCGATGTATACTATTATAGTAAATCATTCTCAACTGTTGCCAAAATGTGCCAAAAGGTTCTATATACAGGTCAAAAGAAATATCCTAATAATTGCATAATACTTTCATGTTTAAATGGGTTATTTAATTTCTTTCTAGTGATAAAGTGTGTTTACAAGCTGTTTAATTAATAACATTTAATTAAAATAAAAAATGAGTTGAAACAAATGAATTGAAATTAAATCCATAAAATGATCCCATGACGGGAACCAGTAGCGGCTCCTGGCTGTAAATTTAGGTAGAGCAGATTTTAGGTCTTTGGCATTAATGGTGCTTTTTTTCACTTTTGTTTTTGGCTCTAAAAGTAAGAAATTAGACTGACTGGTGCCAAAAAGGTCTCCTTGCACCAAATTGCAATTGAATCTTGGCTGCCAGCTGTGTTTATAACCCTTCTGTGAGTCATAATAACTGAAAGACTCACCATCAGCCAGCTGCTTTTTACATGAATAGAGTTACTGTGCTCTCAAAATTACCATTAAAGCTGAGCAAGTCATTTTAAATAGTTATAGCCATTGAACACTAGCCTATATAATTTGTAAAATACAGTTTTATGACTAATGAAGTGACTAATAAAATGGCATTATGACTAATGAAGCCTGAAGTACTTCTTTTTCAAACAGGAATAATAGCTTATAGTCTTACATAACATATTGCATCAACTCATTCACCCCATGAAAATTCACGAAGAACAAATAAGCGGCAACCTGTTTCTCCACTCCATCTTATTTCTCCAGTCTGACAGCAGGCCTCTGACTCACACAGGATCTACGTAATGAATGATCTATGTGAAGCTACCCGCTGAGACTGATAGAGGAGGGGGAGTGTGAACAGCCTCTAAAACTCCATACTTGAACAAACTTTAACAGGAGCGAGTAATATTTAAAGTAAGTGGAAAATAACATTAGCCCCTTGCCCTTTCCAATTTCAATTCAATTTTGTAACATTTTGCCATTGGATGAATTTGAACAGATTTATAGTTTTAGTCTTATTTTTTATTGTAAAAAATATAAAAAGTCACCAAAATCAAACTAATACACATACAACAGCAATGTACTATAGCAGTAAAAACATTCTTAGAGTTCAAATGCTGTGCACAAAATCAGAAACAAGCTTTACAAGTGTCACATGACAGGCATCTAAAATGTTTTGGTTCACAGCAATAACTGAGGCTGCAGGATCACTTATAACTGTTTGTCATGCAAAACAAATAAGTATCCATACTAGTAAAACAATAACGTGTAACTATACTGTAATACACAGTAACAAGCACTGTCACAGAACAGAAATATACTGTCATAAAGGCACATATGTCAGTTGATATCACAATATGTAAAATAATGTTAAGAAATACATTGTAACAAGGAAGAGAAATGTCTAGGTTGTGCTAAATAACAGGATTGGTCTGTACTTTTTTAGTTTAGATGATACTGGCCAACTCTGTCTACCCAGAATCCTCAGAGACAATCAAGAGTGCTGACAACTTCCTGGAACACCTACAGGATAGGGAGGGTAAAAACAGAGTTTGAAGATGAGAAGACAAAACTTCCATACCTTAGGCTAAGTGAATGGATATATCATTTTTATATATATTTATTAACATTAAACTCACTTGCAAGTTTGTAAACAAATAAGACAGTGCAATGAAAAGCTTTCGCTCACGTTCACTATATCGCCAGCAATGAATCGCTTGACCTACATGAGCAAAAAGAGATTCTCTTATTGGTCATTTTATTACCCGTTTACTGGAAAACATGCCTACAGGAAATGCAGACTTGAAATAAGCGACAACTAATTCAAAGGATCATATTATTCAAACACACTAATGAGACCTACCTTGGACTTTCTGTTGAAATCCACCAGCTGCATTGCCAATGCAGAAGCATCCCTGCTCAAAGCTGATCTGATCATATTTTTCAATGTTTGCTAACAAAGTGCCATTTACAGGCAGGTATAAAGTGCTTCCATTGGGCTCCCAGCTCTCAGAGTAGTACACACCTCTCTGGCCATCAATCGAGACAAAACCACCTAGAGGTAAGACAACTCGCAGGAGTCAAATCCATTACATTTACGATTAAATGTAGACTTATTTTATCAATGTAGTAAATCCTATATCAGATTAATCAAATTTTAAAAGGATCTATAAGCCAACTGGAACTATAAAATGCCAGATTGATGCATGTTTAGGTTTATAGTTGGAAATACTTAATGCATATTGTATTAGCAATTGTAGGAGATAAAATATGAATGTACAGAATAATCTATACAGATACAATTAGTTGTCCGTTTGTATTAAGTCATTTAATGCAATTATTTTCAATACATACATTTATATTAATGTTTTAATTATTTTTAAGACTTGGGAGACCTAAGTTCAAAATCTGGTTTTGTATTAAACTCGACACATAAGGATTTTGCCTCAACTAAGAGCCATACTTACGTTTCTTCAAGCTCTCTTTGGAGGGAAACACTCTAGGACCAACCTCTTCGTTACCATTAAAATTATTCCCATCATTTCGTTTACGTTTACTGGGTAAACAGATGGGCGACATTTCAGTAAATCCATTAATCCATGTCATATGTGTCTGACAAACGTTACTGGACAGTGGTCCATTAGGGTCCATGATTAACTATACACTACAGTAATGTGGACTTTTTGTATGTAGCCTATAATTATTACATGCAGCTACAATATTCGTGCCTTTGAAGCATTCGGTGCCACACAGGATAACTTACTAAATAAACGCCAGGATATCTGTGGCAGTGTCTATATGAAATAATTTTAAAACGACACAAAGTAAATAATGTCATTAGTTTACTAGGATATGTCTTTCGTTACAGAGACAGGCGATTGACAAGCGCGAACCAAAAATCAAAACAATGAGCCGTGAAGGAGTGTTCTTTTATTTTTTGCCTGATTTAAATGGTTAATTTTTAGTGTTTTTTCTGAAATATATGCTAGAAATCTTTGAATATATTCACTTTTAAGTACTATAAAATGTTATTATAAAGGGAACGGGTTATTTAAAATCATGTATTGATTGTAACAATACCAAATTTACTATCAGGCACAACGTCGTGGGCTAACAGCGAGGGTCCTAGCAGCAGATCCTATGTGACGTATTTCCCTTTTCGCATGCCTCTTGGATTGAATGTGGCTTGGAGCTATCATTTGAGTCACATATAATCTTTTATTCCAGCTTTAACATGTTTAAAATCGAGGGACTTGGGCCGAAGATGGACCCGGAAGAGATGAAGAAGAAAATGCGCGAGGATGTCATCACGTCTGTTCGCAACTTTCTAATTTATGTTGCGCTTCTGCGACTCAGTGAGTATCATCAATGCGCTTCTTGCATGCATTTGGTTAGATTAGATGTGCACGTGTGATCGTAAAAACTGAAATGATGTTCGTTTCTTTTTACTGAGTTTCTCGAGGCACCGTTTGAGACGTTCTGATTGATGATATTCCGCATACTATCAATTATGTGGTCACTATGCATATGAATGACAGAGGTCACCTTTGATGTATATTATAGGCAGTGTGTATAGTTAGAACTGATTAAACTCTGAATCAAGTAGAGCGACGTCTCTTCATGTCGATCAAAAGGTTTATGTTAATAAGTGGCTTTTTGTTTTTCAGCACCCTATGTTTTGAAGAAGCTTGACAGCATATGAAACTTCACCATGGACAGAAACATTCCCTGTACAGATGAGCATGCAGGACCTGGACGACGCTGCACAGTCACTTACAACGGCAGTTACAGTTTAATGATGAGATACTGTAACTTCATGTTCTTTTTTTTTTACTAGTTGCAATTGAATGTACTTAAATTTGTTCTCATCCAATCTCAATTGCATACAAGAGATGTCTACCAGAATGTTGGCATGTTCACTAAGGTCTAAGCAATAAATCTTTCCGTTATTCCCTTTGACAGAGTTGTTGAAACTTGAACTTGGATCATAAAGCAGAGATTTATACGATTTGCTTCAATATAAATAAAAACAATCCCAGAAGTGTTATGAGGCTAAAAACTGAACATGGATTAAATTATTTCATTGAAAATGTCAAATTATGTAATAACTATGTCATTCACATTGTATTCAATTCCTGATGTTTAGAAAAAGTGACTCAGCTACTTGAAATGTGCTTCTCCATGAGATGCCAAATACAGGAGTTTCGATAAATCTATTATTGTTGCATAATAAACACCATATAATTCATTCAATGTTTTTAATCAACAATTTGGAGGGTATTAATGCCATTTGAATTGAGTGTTGAATGACTTCAAATGTGAAATATCACAGCAGAAAAAATGAGCAAGATAAACGCATCAAAGCATGTTATTCCAGTTATAATAGAGATTATCCAGGTGAAATAATTCTAATGTGTTTTATCCACTTTAATCTCATAAAGTTCATGTAGTGCATTTAATGGTTAGATGTCACAGTACTGACTTTTTTCTGTTAGTATAAGGCACAAGCAAGAGCACTACATTTTCAGCTCACTGGGCATTTCAGAGCCTGTCAAGCCTGCCAGCAAGTTGTTTGCAGTGAGTTCACTCATGACACCACGTGTGGAGTAGGTAGCGCTTCCGATATGAGGGAGGACCACTGTAAAACAGAATAAAAAACAAGTTAGACCAGGTTTTTTTCTACAATGATATGACTTACTGAGATTTAAAGCTCACCACAGTTTTTAAGAGTCAGAAGTGGGTGGGCAGTGGGCAGAGGTTCAGGGGTTGTGACGTCAAGCCCCGCTGCTGCAATCCGACCACTGCTGAGGGCTTCAAACAAGTCCTCTTGATTCACAACTGCCCCTCTAGAGAAGGGAGAATACAGTATTTTTCAGTCTAGTTAGGAATTATTTTTTTTTGAGGGGGAGGTTATAGCAATAATGAATCAAACAAGTTCCACTTGTGCTCTGTTTTCACTAGTGAGGTATACCTGCTGGTATTGATAAAGATTGATGTTTTCTTCATCTTGCTGAAGAATGTTTTGTCACAAAGGCCCTGAGTGTCAGGAGTCAAAGAACAGGACACCACCACAAAATCACTCTCACTCACCAGATTGTCTAATGGCACTGCGAGAGAGAGGGGAAGATGAGACAAGAGGCCATGATACAACCTTCATATCCCTTCTAAATAACCTTAATGCATACATGGTGTAGCATCTGGACCAGTCAGACACACAATTATTCATTATAGTTCATTAATAATCTAGCAAACCCCCTCGCCCAAAAAGCAATTGCAACTTCAACCCCATCAACTCATGGAACCATCAAGACTTTCATCCGGACGCTCGTTCAATGGCTAAGGCATAGCAAGTATCGTACAATTAACTAACTAAACAGGTTTAGTGTAAGCGGTAGACCCCTTGTTAAAGTGTTTTAAACTAAGAAATGGATGGTTCAGATGGTTAAATGACTGTTCTATAGCTTCATTCCCTGTTTCTGTCTCCAGTTCTGTCTTTCACTTTCCATTTTACCCATGTATGTGTCGATTGTGTGTATGTGTTTGTTTATGTGTTCGAGATTTAGTTAAATAAAACTTGTGTACACATTCATGCGAGTTGATTTTGGTCACTACTTGTTCTTTTTCTGTGGCCATGAAAAATATAATTCCTGAGAGTTGATAGATGATCAACACAGTGTTCGCTGGTCAAACAGATTCATTGTAATCTGTTGTAAACAGGTTGTAATATTAGTTCAGCTACATTAAAGGCAGGGTAGGCAGTTTTTTTTCTATAACACTTTTTCCCAAATTTGTTTAAACTGTCTTTATATACCAATTCATGTTTAAAATGTAAGTACTCTGAAAAGGAGAGTATTAAAAAACGAGTGTCTGTAGTCCTCAGGGCTGCAATAAACACAGCTACTTATTCCATTCGGAACGAATGAAATGATTGGCTGGGCGACTGTCACTCTCCCTCGCTACCATGGCTACCACCCCTATGGAGCGAATTATGTGCCAAAATTAAACAAACAAATCCAGCATTTTGCAAACAAACTCGATCTGCTTTGCAAAGGAAAACTCGACTCGCAAACAAACAGAAAGCAATTTGCAAAAACAAAGGTCAATTTGAGCAAAAATGCAGTGGAGTAACAAATATTGTGTTTTACAAATATAAATAAAAATGATCCTTGATAATATTTCACAAATAAATACAAACCATCCTACAAATTGCATGTAACCTTTGAACAAATACCAAATCTAGTGCATACAAATGCATATCTGTCTGTTACGATTGTGAGATCTCTCGGCTCGATTTTCTCACAAATGTGTCCAGGCAGATTTTCTCATAAATGCAGATGAGTAACTTCCTCTTCTAAAACAGTAGATGGCGCTAAAATAGGGGATTAAATTAGCGCTAGTCTCCCGGGAGAAGCACTGATTTGAAACGCGCTTGCCTTTGCCTACAGCTGAGGAAAAAGTTTCGGTCTTACTTTATTTTAACTTTATATATATATTCTGTCCTACTTTATTTTCACTTTCACAAAAGTGAAAATCAGCGAAGAAATTACTAGAGTTGCCAAGTTCCCCTTTAAATATGTATTGGTATATAAAGACAGTTAAAACAAATTTGGGGAAAAGTGTTTTAGAAAAAACCTGCCTACCCTGCCTTTAAGTTAATTCTATTAACTGACCCAAATATTTAGAATGAATTATACCAAGTTACGATTAATTATTCATATTTCCCTTTTGAGCTAATCTGCTACAATGGAGTGGCATGAAGCAATTTCTTTTCTTTTCCTACCATATTCCCCATCAACCTCTTGGGCCTGAGGTTTGGGCTGTCTGCCGGTGTACAGCAGTCTCTTCACACCAAACGGCTTCAGTCGCCTTGCAATGGCCAAACCTACAAATCACAGATTAAACAGAAAATCTATCAGGCCCAATAGACAGAATGCTTTTCATTTGTGAAAATGTATTTCTCCCTATAATGATATTGTCGGATAAAACTGGTCTAAAGTGTTCACTTTAGTTCTTCATCGTTTTAACAATATAAATAGGGCGATGTCTTCAATTACCCTGAGAGATTACACTACATATGGTAACAAGGTTACCCATGTTAAGTGGCTTGTTTGCACTATAAATGTCATTGAATTTGTCACTGAAGTAAAACAACAGATGGTGTACGTATCAGAGCAGATGCATTTGTAGTTTATTTATGGTACTACTGAAGGGAGGAAAAATTAATCCTTCATGCCGTACCTATGCGGCCCAATCCAATCACCCCAACAGTACTGCCCGAAAGACCATAACCACACAGCCACAGAGGCTTCCATGTACTCCAGCCGCCACTGAGAGAGATTGGGAAAATATGAATATTCAATTAATATAATAATATAAAAATTAGATATAGGTAATAAATTATTACTGACCGTTTTAAATTCCAAGATTTTGAATTGATGTATCAGTGCAAATCTCTTTATTTTTTTATTTATTTATGTGCCCTCATAATCTTTAATCTAAATAACTTCCCCCTCCCTCTTGCATCTCTTCTCTAAAGACTTGTTAACTGGCACGACGACGGGACAACCTGTCACTCACATGAAATCACAGGGGGGAAAAAACACAACGATCCAATCAATTCCTGATGAACAAAATCATGACTCGCCCTACATTTTCTCTTGTTTAAGAAACCATTTTGTTTATGGCTTAAGATTATGTAGAGCATTCGGATCGGTTCCTCTACAAAGCTGTGATATGTCATATGATGAAGTAGAAAATGTGTCTGACTTACTTTTTCACTTCTTCTACACCCTCAGGAAGACGTCGGGCAGTGGCCAAGAGCAGAGCCACTGTTAGCTCAGCAGTAGCATCCGTCAAAACATCAGGAGTGTAGCCTACTCTTATCCCTCTGGGATGAAGAAAGAGAGTATATGCGTTAAAATTGTATGGACATTCTTACTGATCAATCATAATCGATCCACTGTGTCATCTTGTCACTTTCTGGGCTTACAAAAAACACAAACTCACCGTTTCTTTATCTCATCTATAGCAAGGTGGTCAAATCCAACAGAGAGTGTGCTGATCACTTTCAAGTTGGGTCCTGAGCATATTTAATATGTGTGTTATCAATATTACCTAATCAGTATCTTCACCTGCAGTTGTTCTACAGCTTAAACAGGGGTTTGCCTTACCAGCCGCATCCAAGACCTCAGTATCAATTTTGTCTGAGAGTAAACAGAGAATCCCGTGAGCACCTGCCACCCCCTTCAGAAGTTCTGCCCGGGGCACAGGCTCATCTGAGTCCCACACTGACAAATTACACCTGCACATAACGGGGAACAACAGAGGCATCTAAATCAACGAAAAATGCTCAGATATTTACAAGTAGTTTCATTTCAATCATGTTGTGCAACGTTGTTTGTCAAATATCAACGTGTGCAATAAGGCTCGTGACGAAACAGTGTGACGTTTTACATTTAGACTGTGAGCATGCTAAGCTCACTGGGGTAACTTTAAATGCAGGAGTTAAGGCAAACTCTTGTATCTGCCTCTAAAGATCCTTGAGGTTCACATGCTGCCAATGAACACGTAGTTTTGACACAAGCTACAGTACCACAGAGAGCATCTCAGATATTTTATACATACAAAATTTGCATATATTGCATGCATACTACTAGACAATATAAAGTTTCGTACAGGCCGGCTTTTTGGAGTATTTTCATGCCCTCCTGGGGAATGCGTCTCGTGACGAACACTTTCAGAATCTGCTGTGCGCTCATCCTGCACAATTAAAGGTTAAACGGATGGAATAATAATCAGATATATTTCCCTTCGAAACTGGTAACAACAGAAATCCAGAACAGACTTCCCCTATATTTACAATGGATGCAAAGGTGGGAAGCACTAAAGAACGTTACAGTGAGCTAGAGTCTCGCTCAGCAGGCTTTAGCGCCATCTAGTGGAGCGGATGGACAAGGCAACTGCGGTTGTTTGCTTTTCTGAGGAACTTTCATTCGGATGAAAATTTGATAGGGTTTGAAAATGAACTGTAAATTGCGACAGGTACATTTAACGTTGGTCTTTTTAATGTTAAAATTTTTTTGTTTGTTTTGCTGGAAATGTATTTTACTCGTAGGGGGTACGTTTCGTTTCGCCGTGTATGTTTTGCGGCTATGTGTTGGGCTTGTTTAATTTTCATTTTCTGCAGGTTTTGAGGTGTTTATTGACTTTAGTTCATCGCGAGTGTGGTGAGTGTAAACGGACAGGAGGTTTGATGGTTGTCACAAGGGCGCTCTGTGAATCTCCGGCAATTTTAACCGGTAAAAAAAAGTCATTCTGACTTATTAAACAAATTTCATTTTGTAAGCTTGATAAATGAATTTAATGATTTGTATTAATGTTTAATTCATCGTGGCAATCGTTGTCTTTCATAGTATCTGCTGCTGGAGCTTGGTGTAGCAAAGTTTCTACTTCTGCTTTGAAGGGTAACGTTAGCCTACTAGTGTGTACTAACGGCCTATACACTGATAATTGTACCTGTGAATAGGTTCAGATTCACGCTGGTTCTTCTGTTTTCCTTTTTTAGAGGCTGTGGAAAGACTTTCTTTACAGGTCCCACCTTGTGAGTGTGTTCATCAAGAAGAGCTTCAGAGGTTTACTGATAATTTTGGGTCTTTGTTTTTCACCTATTCTTTTCACGTAAGTGCTTCCTTACTGAATAATCTATCAGTAAATTTGTATTTGGCAAAATAAATTTGGCTTTAATTCTCATACTATAGTAATACTGTGTTTACTTTTTTCATGTACTGTATACTGGTAGTCACAAATTATGTGTAATTTGATTTATCTTCATTTTAAAATGTTGGAAAGGCTTCTTGTCAGTCAGTGGAGGAAGAACAGTCAAATATCCAAAAATGTCTGCACAGACTCAGTCTTGTTCATGCGCAGGTGAGACCAGTGGTGTTCATTTGATACATGCCTATTTCAAGATTGATCATTTCCCACATATACATTGAAATAAACCAAAACGTTCACCGTTAAAGGATTAGTTCACTTCAGAAAAATCTAAATTTCCTGATAATTTACTCACCCCCACGTCATCCAAGATGTTCTTGTCTTTCTTTCTTCAGTCGAAAAGAAATGAAGGTTTTTGAGGAAAACATTCCAGGATTTTTCTCCATATAGTGGAGTTCAACGGTTATCAATTGTTTGTAGGTCCAAATTGCAGTTACAGTGCAGCTTCAAAGGGCTCGATCCCAGCCGAGGAATAAGGGTCTTATCTAGCGAAAAAGATTGGTCGTTTTCTAAAAAAATATACATACTTTTTAACCACAAATGCTTGTCTTGCACTAGCTCTGCAATGCACCACGCATTACGTAATCACGTAGAAAGGTCACGCGTGTTCCGGTTCAAAAAGGTAGGATTCTCGAAAAATTCTCATTTTCTCCACCAACTTCAAAATCGTCCGACATCGTTGTTTTTACCTTTTATTTATTTATTCATTTTGTAAATGGCGATTGACTTAGTCTTTGCACGTTCGCTTTGTACCTCAAAGTGACACAGTACAAGCTTCGCGTGTCCTTTCAATGTGATTACGTAATACGTGGTGCATCGCAGAGCTCGTGCAAGACGAGCATTTGTGGTTAAAAAGTATATAAATGTTTATTTATTTTTATTAGAAAATGATAGATCGTTTCACTAGATAAGACTTATTCCTCGGCTGGGATCGAGTAGAGCCCCTTGAAGCTGCATTAAAACTGCAATTTGGACCTTCAAACCGTTGTACCCCATCAAAGTCCATTATGTAGAGAAAAATCCTGGAACGTTTTCCTCAAAAACCTTCATTTCTTTTCAACTGAAGAAAGAAAGAGTCAGGATATTCTAATTCTGAAGTGAATTAATTCTTTAACATGAATCATTTTTTATAAATGCGCATATTTGTGATAATACTGTTGCATATTTAGAATTTTCAATTAATCATGAGTAAAACTATTAAAGGGATACTCCACCAGTTTTTCTTATTAAACTATGTTATTCCCTTAACTAAGACGAGTTGATACATACCTCTCTCGTCTCAGTGCGTGCACTATATCGCTCTGTATTGCCGCAAAACTATGTTAGCACTTAGCTTAGCCCATGCATTAAATATGGGCCAAGCAGAGAAGCGACCAAACACTTCCACGTTTTCCCTATGTAAACACAGTTACTCGAGTAGTGTAACTTGACCTGGGCTGGTGACACAAAATAAACCGTTGCGCTTTTCTAAGCGTTTAAAATTGATGACTATATTGTATGGCGGAATACCATAACAAGTGCTTTTGAGCACTTCGACTTGGCGCAATAATATCTTCACTCGTGAAAAGTCCCGGCTCCCGCTTCCTCTCCCCCTCCCTCTGACATTTCCGTCAATACAACCAACGTGACTTTTACTACCTGTGCTGTGCTATTAGCAAACTGCAGATCATTTGCAATGGCGGACTTTGTAGATGATTATGACTTCTTTGTAGAAGACCCAGAGCCATATCTGTTTGAACCCGAGTACACGGAGGAGGAATTAGCTCTTATGGACCGTGAGAGGCAAGAAAGATATGATCCAGAACAGACCGGAGCTGGCGAAAGACCACGGGCAAACAGCAATTGGTGGTGCAAGTGTGACTGTTGCGAACAGATGCCGACCGAAATTGAGAGCCTGTGCTGTTTAGAATGCTAACTAAGCTAACTAGCTTCCAACAACCTGTAACTCCGCTCGAACTACTACTACCGGCGCATGTCACGTTGGTTGTATTGACGGAAATGTCAGAGGGAGGGGGAGAGGAAGCGGGAGCCGGGACTTTTCACGAGTGAAGATATTATTGCGCCAAGTCGAAGTGCTCAAAAGCACTTGTTATGGTATTCCGCCATACAATATAGTCATCAATTTTAAACGCTTAGAAAAGCGCAACGGTTTATTTTGTGTCACCAGCCCAGGTCAAGTTACACTACTCGAGTAACTGTGTTTACATAGGGAAAACGTGGAAGTGTTTGGTCGCTTCTCTGCTTGGCCCATATTTAATGCATGGGCTAAGCTAAGTGCTAACATAGTTTTGCGGCAATACAGAGCGATATAGTGCACGCACTGAGACGAGAGAGGTTTGTATCAACTCGTCTTAGTTAAGGGAATAACATAGTTTAATAAGAAAAACTGGTGGAGTATCCCTTTAATCTTTTTATGTTTTTTTTACGTTTTAGGTGGAAATCATCTTTGAGATTAGGACAGATTCAACAACACACAAGCAAATGTTCAGGTTAACTGAATAAATATTTTCACTACCGTACAAAAGTTTGGCATCAGTAAGATTTTAAGATTATTATTTATTTACCTTTATTAAGCAAGGATCCATTAAATTGATTAAAACCGTAAAGCCATTTATAATCTTACCGTTTTTTCATGTTTCTAAATGCTGTTCTTTTGAACTTTCTATTCTCTTAAAAATCCTTTAAAAAGTATCACGGTTTCCACAAAAATATTAAGCAGCACAAGCATCTTCAACATTGATAATGATAATAAATGTTTCTTGAGCATCAAATCAGCATATTAGAATGATTTCTGAAGGATCATTTGACAAGGAAGACTTGAGTAAATATGCTGAAAAATCAGCTTTGCCATCACAGGAATAAATTACATTTTAAAATATATTATAGAAATGGTTCTTTTAACTTTTACACAATATTACTGTTAACTGTCATTGTGATCAAGCCAAATAAGAGACTTCTTTCAAAAACAATAAAAAAAATCTTACAGACCCCAAATAATAATAATAATAAAAACCCAAAGCTTATTTTTATGTTTTTGTTGCTTTTACTCATCTCTGTATTGATGTCCTACAGGTCTACTCGTATAAACCTTCTCATTATTATTTTTTTTAAAGATTTGTGTGTAATAATCTTTATTTGTTATTTTATAGTGGAGAGAAAGGAAGTAAAGTTTCAGTGATGGATCACATCATTCCTATGGACACTGCCGCATACGGACAGTCAGTTGCTGCGAATTTGTATTAAACAGAACAACTTGGTGTCAAGCAGAATCAACACACCTGATTGGCCATTCTGTTTTAACATCCTGAATATCTGTCTTTACTTGCATTTTTTTTCTTCACACTTTGCTTCTGTAATTTTATTATGAAGGAGTCCATTCTCTGTGCGGTGTTTCCCATCCTGTCCACAAATGCACCCAGTATTGGGAGACACACTGAGTTGTGTGCTCCCTACTGACATAATAGAGGCTGGACTGTGTGGAGAACTGAGCATGGTTACCATGGCAACACTTGCACCCTGTATGGAGCAGTATTCCAACTGGCCCACTCAGCTCTCATGCATACGGATATCCTTTGTGATGGTCACATAATAATCGTTATTATTATTTAAGAGCATGCATATGATTTTAGGCTACTTGCCTTACAAATATGCTTGGTCTTTTTTGGTAAAAAATATTGTGATTCTGATGCATTATTCATATTAATGAACAAAAGAGATATTTTCCTTGACATTCATCACACATGCTTGTGTACAGTCCATGTGGGATGCCTCTAATGCAACAAACACAGATGAGTTTCCTCCAGAGTTTGGCTGCTTCACTCTCCTGGGCAGATCTCGGCCTTTCTAAAGTCTGTTGCATGGAAGCACAAAACATCCAGGGTAAAAGACAGGATTAAATGGGGATAAATTGGGGAAACTGAGAGCCAATTCGCTCACTGCGCTGCAATTTTATGGATGGCAGCCTTGCTGCAAAGCATAAAGGGCACTGTGCTACAAATCACCATTGGCTTTGAGGCTAAAGTTGTTCAGACGGCTATCCAGCATGTGTATATATTATTTAATTCTGGCTTTTCCCTTTATAGGCTGTCTGTGTTCTGATGTAGAATTCTCTGTTGAAACTGACTACAGTGAGGAAACAAGATGTAGTAATGCTGTACAGCAGAACATTGAGCCAGAATGGAGCGGTGCTGTAGAACAGACTCTGACCGTCTTCATTTTCACTCAGTACACTGACCCCTTCCACTCCCAGATCACTGACTTTATAAGTGCGTTCCATTTGCCTGCCCTGTCACGCAGACATCTTAAGGTTTTAATATTTTCTGCTGAAGTTCTGCTTTTAAATGTGTCAGGCAGTGAGGAGGTTTTCGAGGGAGACTTGGATGCGGTTCTTTGGTACAACGGAGATCAAGTGAGGGCGACTCTACAGTCAACCATGAAAAAAACGCTGAAAGGATTCCAGCGGAGACACACTGTAAGATATGTCTGCATGGAGTTTACGTACACTACAGTTCAAAGGTTTAGGTCAGTAATGTAAATATATATTTTTCGAAAGAACTGGTATAGTTTTATTCAGCAAGCCAAGGACACATTAAATTGTTCAAAGGTGACATTAAAGCTGCAGTCTGTAGTTTTTCCTCTTTGTCGCCATCTCTGTTCGAAATATGCAATTGCAGTTATTTGCGGAACTATCAACTTTACTTGGGTTGTCCCTCGGCACGGCATCGCGTGGATGAATCCAATGTTTTGAGGAGAGTGTGAGGCTGTCAATCACCGCGCTGGTGTGGATACTGTCATTTGGAATCACAGATTCTACTTTTTGAAAGTATGACCAACATCTCATGTCATCTGAACAAGTAAGTAACATCCACTTTTGTTCTGACCAACTAAGGGGAAAAAAGCATTGCAGTAAATCGCGCTGATTAAATCTAACGATCGCTTATCATATCACGTCAAAACGTGCAAATTATACTTTGTTCTCAAATTGTTAATGTGAACAACATCACCATTGCGTGACTACATTTAATAACCTTCCAATATTTATCCTTGTTTTCGCATGGGCCCAGTTGCAGTCTCTTTTTTCTGTAGCCACTCTGAAGTCCGAACGAAGTCTTTTGCATTTTACAGCGGGTGAATCTGTTGTCACTGATGATTGTTGTTTGAACCTTTCTGGATCCGCCATCAAATTGATAAGTTTAATTATATCAAGTGCTGTGAGAAAAGGCTATAAATCTCCACCTCCAACATCCTCACACGCAATATAGCCTACTAGCCGAGACTCCTTCTTTATGTGTGCAGATGTGACGTAATGACTCAATATAGCCTACTAGCCGAGACTCCTTCTTTATGTGTACAGATGTGATGTAATGACTCAATATAGCCTACTAGCCGAGACTCCTTCTTTATGTGTACAGATGTGATGTAATGACTCAATATAGCCTACTAGCTGAGACTCCTTCTTTATGTGTACAGATGTGACGTAATGACTCAATATAGCCTACTAGTCGAGACTCCTTCTTTATGTGTACAGATGTGACGTAATGACTCAATATAGCCTACTAGCCGAGACTCCTTCTTTATGTGTACAGATGTGATGTAATGACTCAATATAGCCTACTAGCCGAGACTCCTCCTTTATGTGTACAGATGTGACGTAATGACTCAATATAGCCTACTAGCCGAGACTCCTTCTTTATGTGTACAGATGTGACGTAATGACTCAATATAGCCTACTAGCCGAGACTCCTTCTTTATGTGTACAGATGTGATGTAATGACTCAATATAGCCTACTAGCCGAGACTCCTCCTTTATGTGTACAGATGTGACGTAATGACTCAATATAGCCTACTAGCCGAGACTCCTTCTTTATGTGTACAGATGTGACGTAATGACTCAATATAGCCTACTAGCCGAGACTCCTTCTTTATGTGTACAGATGTGACGTAATGACTCAATATAGCCTACTAGCCGAGACTCCTCCTTTATGTGTACAGATGTGACGTAATGACTCAATATAGCCTACTAGCCGAGACTCCTTCTTTATGTGTACAGATGTGATGTAATGACTCAATATAGCCTACAAGCCGAGACTCCTTCTTTATGTGTACAGATGTGATGTAATGACTCAATATAGCCTACAAGCCGAGACTCCTTCTTTATGTGTACAGATGTGATGTAATGACTCAATATAGCCTACAAGCCGAGACTCCTTCTTTATGTGTACAGATGTGACGTAATGACTCAATATAGCCTACTAGCCGAGACTCCTCCTTTATGTGTACAGATGTGACGTAATGACTCAATATAGCCTACTAGCCGAGACTCCTTCTTTATGTGTACAGATGTGACGTAATGACTCAATATAGCCTACTAGCCGAGACTCCTCCTTTATGTGTACAGATGTGACGTAATGACTCAATATAGCCTACTAGCCGAGACTCCTTCTTTATGTGTACAGATGTGACGTAATGACTCAATATAGCCTACTAGCCGAGACTCCTTCTTTATGTGTACAGATGTGACGTAATGACTCAATATAGCCTACTAGCCGAGACTCCTCCTTTATGTGTACAGATGTGACGTAATGACTCAATATAGCCTACTAGCCGAGACTCCTTCTTTATGTGTACAGATGTGATGTAATGACTCAATATAGCCTACAAGCCGAGACTCCTTCTTTATGTGTACAGATGTGATGTAATGACTCAATATAGCCTACAAGCCGAGACTCCTTCTTTATGTGTACAGATGTGATGTAATGACTCAATATAGCCTACAAGCCGAGACTCCTTCTTTATGTGTACAGATGTGACGTAATGACTCAATATAGCCTACTAGCCGAGACTCCTTCTTTATGTGTACAGATGTGATGTAATGACTCAATATAGCCTACTAGCCGAGACTCCTCCTTTATGTGTACAGATGTGACGTAATGACTCAATATAGCCTACTAGCCGAGACTCCTTCTTTATGTGTACAGATGTGACGTAATGACTCAATATAGCCTACTAGCCGAGACTCTTCTTTATGTGTACAGATGTGACGTAATGACTCAATATAGCCTACTAGCCGAGACTCCTTCTTTATGTGTACAGATGTGATGTAATGACTCAATATAGCCTACTAGCCGAGACTCCTTCTTTATGTGTACAGATGTGACGTAATGACTCAATATAGCCTACTAGCCGAGACTCCTTCTTTATGTGTACAGATGTGATGTAATGACTCAATATAGCCTACTAGCCGAGACTCCTCCTTTATGTGTACAGATGTGACGTAATGACTCAATATAGCCTACTAGCCGAGACTCCTTCTTTATGTGTACAGATGTGATGTAATGACTCAATATAGCCTACTAGCCGAGACTCCTCCTTTATGTGTACAGATGTGACGTAATGACTCAATATAGCCTACAAGCCGAGACTCCTTCTTTATGTGTACAGATGTGATGTAATGACTCAATATAGCCTACTAGCCGAGACTCCTCCTTTATGTGTACAGATGTGACGTAATGACTCAATATAGCCTACTAGCTGAGACTCCTTCTTTATGTGTACAGATGTGATGTAATGACTCAATATAGCCTACAAGCCGAGACTCCTTCTTTATGTGTACAGATGTGATGTAATGACTCAATATAGCCTACAAGCCGAGACTCCTTCTTTATGTGTACAGATGTGATGTAATGACTCAATATAGCCTACAAGCCGAGAGTCCTTCTTTATGTGTACAGATGTGATGTAATGACTCAATATAGCCTACAAGCCGAGACTCCTTCTTTATGTGTACAGATGTGATGTAATGACTCAATATAGCCTACAAGCCGAGACTCCTTCTTTATGTGTACAGATGTGATGTAATGACGCAAAGGCATGCTCGAATTTCCCGCGGAAATCCACCAGTCCCACTGGAATTAAAAACATTATTACAAGCTTACCGTTTTGAATCGAGCTAAAACAAGCAGATAGTTTTGAACACTGGCTGGTTATGTACTTGCTCAAATTTATTTTGGATAATTTTTAACCCAAAAAAGTTACGGAATGCAGCTTTAAAGACGTTTATAATGTTGCAGCCTTGGTGAGTATAAGAGACTTTCAAAAACATAACAAAAATCTTACTGACCCTAAACTTTTGAACAGTGTTGTACATGGAAAAATTGTGACACTTAAGTCATTTTTTAAACACGACTGAACCGTACATATTTTCTGTGTGTACTTCAGGCCAGGCAGAGGTTGGATCCTGCCAAATCCATTGTCTTGAGCTCAGTGAACAGTATAATTGCCAGCAGCAGCAGTGGAGAGTTTCGAAGAGCCTGTTTTGATAGCATGAGGGTATAATATATGGTTATAATTTATACTGGTTCCCAAAACACCCTATTTTATGTGTCATTTCACTTCTTATTCATAAGACCAGCGCTTTATTGCTTGTGAAAGTTGTTTAAAATGTTTCAAACTGGGTGTGTTTTAGGTCAAAAGCTCCTGCGAGCTACGTGTATCTCTACAACAGTCGCTTCAAAGCATTGTGGAGGGACGCTTTGCTCAAAAGCGCATGTGTAACAATGAAATGGTGCTTTTGCAAACCTTGTTTCAAACAATTTCATTTCTGCATTCGTGACTTTGCCTTCTTTATGAATGTTTGTGATTTTAAACTCCTCAGAAGGAGGTGGAGGCTGTTAGCCCTGAACAAAGTAGTCTTGACAGCTGGGAGGAAGGTAAGTTTTAATTAATGAGTTTAATAGCACCACAGAAATAATTAATAGAGTTGGTGGAGATGATATTTTGTTGATTCATCCTTTTTTTTTATCAGCATTTGAAAATCCACCAGAACTGCCTTCTAAGAGGGTTTACTGTGACCATGAGTCCTTTAGCTTTATCCCTAACAAGAGGCAATGCTCAGAGCCGTTCTCTGAGAATTCAGACGCCTTCGTGAACAGTGTCTTTGAGGCAGCAAACATCCAGAGAGGTCCCCTGTCCCCTATACAGCATCCACAAAGTCAGCTAACTGGAATGATCGCAGACATACCCTCAGCGCCGCTGAGCCTGGCTAAACTAAATAATGAACAGGTGGATAATTATTGTAAATACTGCATGATACTTATTCAATCTGATATGTAGCCCAGAACTCAATCACAAAAGATGTGTATAGTGTGCATATCCTAATTGTTTTGTTATCTCCCTTTGTAAAGGTGGAGAAGCAGTGGCTTCAAGAGCTTGAAAACTTTTCTGAATGGGACTGAGAAAAAACAATTGAGATCAACAACTGTTGTTGCTTTGTTCACATCTTCAAAACATATGTTGAAAGAATAAAAAAAAAATGTATCTGTATATCCTACCACTATGTATGTTTAAGATAGAAGTCTTTGTTGTCATTTGTAATTTAATTGTATTTTATAGGCTACATTAAACGTCAACTGTTTTTAACGAATAAATGCTTGTTAAGTTTATGTTATATGTACTGTATATCTAGGATATACATATATATATACACTCACCGGCCACTTTATTAGGTACCCCATGCTAGTAACGGGTTGGACCCCCTTTTGCCTTCAGAACTGCCTCAATTCTTCGTGGCATAGATTCAACAAGGTGCTGGAAGCATTCCTCAGGGAGTTTGGTCCATATTGACATGATGGCATCACACAGTTGCCGCAGATTTGTCGGCTGCACATCCATGATGCGAATCTCCCGTTCCACCACATCCCAAAGATGCTCTATTGGGTTGAGATCTGGTGACTGTGGAGGCCATTTTAGTACAGTGAACTCATTGTCATGTTCAAGAAACCAATTTGAAATGATTAGAGCTTTGTGACATGGTGGAAGTAGCCATCAGAGGATGGGTACATGGTGGCCATAAAGGGATGGACATGGTCAGAAACAATGCTCAGGTAGGCCGTGGCATTTAAACGATGCCCAATTGGCACTAAGGGGCCTAAAGTGTGCCAGGAAAACATCCCCCACACCATTACACCACCACCACCAGCCTGCACAGTGGTAACAAGGCATGATGGTTCCATGTTCTCATTCTGTTTACGCCAAATTCTGACTCTAACATCTGAATGTCTCAACAGAAATCGAGACTCATCAGACCAGGCAACATTTTTCCAGTCTTCAACTGTTCAATTTTGGTGAGCTCTTGCAAATTGTAGCCTCTTTTTCCTATTTGTAGTGGAGATGAGTGGTACCCGGTGGAGTCTTCTGCTGTTGTAGCCCATCCGCCTCAAGGTTGTGCGTGTTGTGGCTTCACAAATGCTTTGCTGCATACCTCGGTTGTAACGAGTGGTTATTTCAGTCACTGTTGCCCTTCTATCAGCTCGAACCAGTCTGGCCATTCTCCTCTGACCTCTGGCATCAACAAGGCATTTCCGCCCACAGAACTGCCGCTCACTGGATGTTTTTTCTTTTTCGGACCATTCTCTGTAAACCCTAGAGATGGTTGTGCGTGAAAATCCCAGTAGATTAGCAGTTTCTGAAATACTCAGACCAGCCCTTCTGGCACCAACAATCATGCCACGTTCAAAGTCACTCAAATCACCTTTCTTCCCCATACTGATCCTCGGTTTGAACTGCAGGAGATTGTCTTGACCATGTCTACATGCCTAAATGCACTGAGTTGCCGCCATGTGATTGGCTGCTTAGAAAATAAGTGTTAACGAGCAGTTGGACAGGTGTACCTAATAAAGTGGCCGGTGAGTGTATATATTATACATACATAAATACACTGTAAAAAGTGATCAGTTGACTTAACTTTAAAAAAGTGATAACCTGTTACTTTAAAATTACTAAGTAAATAAATGTGACTTCATGCGTAATTGAAAAAAATCTATTTATGTAGAATTGTCAGCTTAATTTTAACGTGAGCATAAGAGACTTCTTTTAAAAACATTAAAAATAAAAATTCTACCTATCCCAAACTATATATATATACTGTATATAAATACTGGTCAAAGTTTTGGAAATATTACTATTTTTAATGTTTTTAAAAGAAGTCTTATGCTCATCAAATCTGCATTTATTTGGTCAAAAATACAGAAAAAAACTTGTATTGTAAAATAATTTAATTACTATTTGAATATACTTTAAAATATAGTTTGTTTGTTTTTTGGATGCAAAGCTGAATTTTCATCAGCCATTGCTCCAGTCCGCAGTGTCACATGATCCTTCAGAAATCATTCTAATATGATTTGATACTCAGTTATTATTAATGTTGTAAACAGTTGTGCTGCTTAATATTTTAATAGAACGTGACCAATTTTTAAACCATAAAGATTTATATAGGTGTGTTGTATTTCTTGATAGCCGTGCTCAAGTGAGGAGCTCCTCCAGAGCTCCGTTCTGACCGTTCTGCTAGTCTGCAGACACAGTGGAAATAACGCTCTCTCGTTCAATCACTCAGGATCTCGCGAGCTCTCCGTCTTCACTGCTTTCAGTGTTGTGCTGTTGCTTTTCGTTATGGACTGTGTTGATGAGTTAACCGACCACCACAAAAACATAATGGACTGAGCTTTATAAAGGTAAAGCATGTTTAACGGAGTGTTATTTATTTCCGCTTCTGTGTGTAATATGTATGTAAATACAACTGTAGCATCTTGCTAAGCTGTAGCTGTCAGGCTAGGCTAACTGAAAGACACCGGCTGCAGTCAGATTCAGTTAGCAGTGTGTGTTGTTTACTGAGCGGCAGTCTTCACTTAATCTGATAGAAATTAAAGTAGTCGCACGTTTAGACATCTGCTGCTTGACTCACGGACGGGATATCTAGCCGGGTAACTTACTGATATCATTGGGGGGTAGCTAATTCTAAGCTTATGCTGATCTAATAAAGCATGTAAGTGTTTATACTGTCGGAACTGGGTTTAAATATCGTCCTAACTTTGACTTTACTGAATTGAAAAGGTATTTATGTAACTGTTCAGAGCGGTTCAATTGGATCCCTCTGTCACATTTAGCTAATTAGCTGATTTAGTGTTTAAGGATAGATAGCTGATTTAGTGTTTAAGGATAGATAGATAGATAGATAGATAGATAGATAGATAGATAGATAGATAGATAGATTGATTCATTGATTCATTGCAGCAAGTTATTTTAATATCCAGTGTAATGTGTTGTATTTTGTGCATAGAGATCTGACAAATGTCATGTGGTTGTACACATGATCATGTTGCTCTAATTGGCTTAATCTGATGTTTTTAGACCAGTGCACTGCACACTACTTTTTTAACCATTGATATGCTTCATTGTTGTACATGCATTGAGGGACATTAATTTACTAACATAATATAATGTAAATGTCCAGCAGGATTCAGTGTGTGTGTCTTCTGGACTTGCCACAGACAGGATGTTCCCCTGCCTGGCCCATAGACCATGGAAAGTCCTCTGCCGGGTCTACCTGCAACAACGAGCCCCTCTGTCTCAGAGACCCTTCAAAATAGCTAAGCCATGTTTTGGTAAGTTAGGTGTTGTGACTTGCGTGCATTTTTTTTCATTCTGTGTTTCATATCTTCTCATTCAACATTGGTTTCAATTAGATGCAATAATCCTAGACTAGAGTCAGATATTATTCTGATTACACAACTGTGATTCTCAATAGGTTGGCAAAGTGGAGGAGGGGTGCACAAACTCTGGTTTAGCTTCCCTGATTCCAGAGTCACTTCCTTAACGTGGACACAGGTCCAGAACTGTTCCACATCAAGCAGTGGTAAAGACGGATCTCCAGGGGGCCCTGTAGAGCCAAAACCCACTGAGAAAGCACAAGCTGCACAGCCCTCTTCAAAAATAGCTGGTAATAAACTCATAGTGATTCCGCATTATCTAGTGTTTGTTCATAGGCATTTGAATGGTGTCTAAAATTAGCTAATTTATACTTGTAGAACATTTGTGTTCTTAGGTTTTAGTCCACTTTGAGTACATGTAAATAATGTTTTTGTAAAATAAGTGTTCATTATTTTTTTATTCACACACACACATTATATATATATATATATACACACACACACACACACACACACACACACACTCACCTAAAGGATTATCAGGAACTCCATACTAATACTGTGTTTGACCCCCTTTCGCCTTCAGAACTGCCTTAATTCTACGTGGCATTGATTCAACAAGGTGCTGAAAGCATTCTTTAGAAATGTTGGCCCATATTGATTGGATAGCATCTTGCAGTTGATGGAGATTTGTGGGATGCAAATCCAGTGCATGAAGCTCCCGTTCCACCACATCCCATGTATTGGGTTGAGATCTGGAGACTTTGCCTGCTGGAAGTAGCCATCAGAGGATGGGTACATGGTGGCCATAAAGGGATGGACATGGTCAGAAACAATGCTCAGGTAGGCCGTGGCATTTAAACGATGCCCAATTGGCACTAAGGGGCCTAAAGTGTGCCAAGAAAACATCCCCCACACTGTTACACCACCACCACCAGCCTGCACAGTGGTAACAAGGCATGATGGATCCATGTTCTCATTCTGTTTACGCCAAATTCTGACTCTACCATCTGAATGTCTCAACCGAAATCGAGACTCATCAGACCAGGCAACATTTTTCCAGTCTTCAACTGTCCAATTGTGGTGAGCTCTTGCAAATTGTAGCCTCTTTTTCCTGTTTGTAGTGGAGATGAGTGGTACCCGGTGGGGTCTTCTGCTGTTGTAGCCCATCCGCCTCAAGGTTGTGCGTGTTGTGGCTTCACAAATGCTTTGCTGCATACCTCGGTTGTAACGAGTGGTTATTTCAGTCAAAGTTGCTCTTCTATCAGCTTGAATCAGTCGGCCCATTCTCCTCTGACCTCTAGCATCAACAAGGCATTTTCTCCCACAGGACTAGCCGCATACTGGATGTTTTTCCCTTTTCACACCATTCTTTGTAAACCCTAGAAATTATGTTGTGCGTGAAAATCCCAGTAACTGAGCAGATTGTGAAATACTCAGACCGGCCCGTCTGGCACCAACAACCATGCCACGCTCAAAATTGCTTAAATCACCTTTCTTTCCCATTCTGACATTCAGTTTGGAGTTCAGGAGATTGTCTTGACCAGGACCACACCCCTAAATGCATTGAAGCAACTGCCATGTGATTGGTTGATTAGATAATTGCATTAATGAGAAATTGAACAGGTGTTCCTAATAATCCTTTAGGTGAGTGTGTATATATATATATGTATATATATAGTGTGTGTGAGGTTTTTTTTTTATTACCTCTGCTAATTTATCTGGTATTGTCTTTGCCCTTTTTAGGTGCTAAAGTTAGCTCTGGTAAGGGAATATAATATATGTGTGATAATAATGATTTATCATAACTGTTTTATTCATTTGTTTTTCTTTTTTTGCATTTGAGATTCCAAACCTCAAGGTCTGACGAAAGCGGAGAGCATTCAAGTGAAAGGTAGTTTAGTCTTGTTTTATTCACAGAAAATCAAATCAGAATGTATATCATTATTCTATTTATTTTAACTATCACTGTATGTTTCTTGTGTTTTCAGTACGCGCCGTCCTGAAAAAAAGGGAATATGGCATCAAATACACCCAGAATAATTTCATCACCGCGGTTAGAGCTATGAATGAGTTCTGCCTCAAACCCAGGTACCTTTATCAAGTGGAACTTTTGTAGTTTGCTGCCCTTCTACCATTCATGTGATTCTATGCTTTTTTTTGTGTGTGTGTGTGTGTGTGTTCAAAGTGACCTTGAGCAGCTTAGGAAAATCCGCCGACGTAGTCCCCATGATGACACAGAAGCATTCACCGTCTTCCTGCGATCAGATGTGGAGGCAAAGTTTGTACAACTATCTTACACTACCATTCAAAGGTTTGGGGTCCGTAAGATTTTTTTGAAGTAATTCATACTTTTATTCAGCAAAAACTATGGTATTCTATTTCAAATAAATGCTGTTCTTTTGAACTTTTGGGAAAATACATTTCACGGTTTCCACAAAAATATTTAGCAACACAACTGTTTTTCAACGTTGATGCTAATAAGAAATGTTTCTTGAGCACCAAATTAGTATATTAGAATGATTTCTGAAGGATCATTCTAGACACACTGAAGACTGGAGTAATGATGCTGAAAATTCAGTTTTGCCATAACAGGAATAAATGACATTTTAATATATAATAAAATAGAAAACATGTTTTTTAAATTGTAATAAGATTTCACAATATTATTGTTTTTACTGTATTTTCATCAAATAATTGCAGCCTTGATGAGCATAAGAGACTTCTGTAAAAACAGTAAAATGTCGTACTGACCCCAAACCTTTTTACCGGTAATTTATATGCTATTGAGCATCAGGTGCAAGAAGTATCTAATACGCATCAATAGAGATCAATACGCATATTTTTGGTTTTCTTAAATAGAGCGCTGGATGTATGGGGAAGTCAAGAGGCACTCACTCGAGAGAGGAATCTCAGGAAAGAAGTGGAAAAGGAGTACCAAGAAAGTATGTCATTCTCTCATCTCTCTCTACATGATTTGCATTCTGCTGCTTTCATGTCGTCTGCTGACTTAATAACCATTTGTATTTATCTTACTCATTCAAGACACATTTAGAAATCAGCAGCTGTTGAAGGAATACAAAGACTTCTGGGGAAACACAAAGGTAAGAACAAGGTCAAACCTGTCACTAATTTTTGTGTTTTGTTACCATTTCCTGGGTGTAACCAGTCCTCATGATTCGTGATATTCGTAATCTTCTGTCCCTTTCTTGGTGCTTTTTCATATTTGTCTTGTATGGTCATGCTGCTCTTATTTAATCTCAAAGGCAAGCAGTGAATATGATGTGTGTACATTGTGCTTTCAGCTAACTATGTTTTTGATATTGTGTGTGTCTCCTATAGCCTCGGTCTAGGAAGAGAGCAACATTTCTAGAAGGGCCGGGAAAAGTGGTGATGGTAGCTATATGCATGTAAGCTTAAGTTTGTGTTACACCGCCATCAATATCAGGGCCATTCAGTCTAGAAACAGAAAATGAATGAGTTCTATGCATAAAGGAGAAGCCAATCAAATGCTCAATATCTATTAGATTAAGAATATTGAGTTATAGGGCATGTGCTCTCACATGAGGTTTAACACACTTGTGTTGTCTTTCAAACAACCAGATCTGTGTCTAGTTAATTATCAGTTACATTAAAGGTAGGGTATGGGATTTGCAAAACGGCCGGCAGATTTTGAAAATACACAACTCAAAAGGTCCTACCTTCTTTCCTCCAAAGCTGGCCCTGACTCCACCCATTCGAAGAACATGGACACGCAATCATGCATCTGCAAAAGTCAGATGCGCGAGATTGCACTTACTCTCTCTCTCTCTGTACTAGGGCTGCACGTTTTCAAGTTTTTCATTAACCGTTAACCGAGGCCCTTAGCGGTTAATACTCGGTTAACCATAGTGTGCGCGTGAGAAAGGGGTAGTTCATTTTTAACACCTTTAATAACTGGTTGGACCACATTTGAAACGAAATTAATTTATAGAAATAAAACGCAGTGGTAAGGACAGAGCAGTTATGGTGTGTTCACACCGAACGCGAATTTAATTATTTGCACGAGTGATTACATACAAAGTCAATGCAAAGACGCAAATAGACGCATCATTCGCGCCGGGCGTTGCGAATGATGCGAATTGGGCGACGCGTTTGCCGCGAATGTCTTCCGCGCAAGTTGAAAAATTTGAACTCGAGCGAATGTTCAAGCGTCTAACTAGACGCGTATTTGACGCTCTATTCGCGTTCGGTGTAAACACACCATAATGATGCCCGGGTGTTGGCTGTTGAGATGGTACAACAACGAGGTTGTACTTGAAGTATATCTAAGCACTGCATTGCAATACTTGCATTTTGCCCCGTCATTCTCGATTTTAAAGCGCTCCCACGCTGTGCTTTTCTTTGCCCGCTTCATATTAGAAAACTGGTCATGACTACTTCTTGTGGACATTACAAATGTCTGGGAGCACTCTGGCGGTCTCTTGTGGTGCAAAAATGTATTACAACTAAATTCAATGCACGCCATTGACGCCACTTAACCGAGCAAAATGTTTCACTCGGTGACGCAATTTTAACGGTTAATCGGTTAACCATGGACACCCCTACTCTGTCCCGGGGCGACTTGCACTTACTGTGACTGGGTCACGAGCTTTGAGTATGCGCACGAAGGGGACACGCGCGCACGAAGGGGAGGGGGGTATGGTACGACCGTTTGATTGACGCACTGACTGTCCAATGATTCTAGGTGGTCTTGGAAATGATTGGCTGGAGTTTTTCGAGTCCTGCCCGTTCCACAGATGATTAAATTGCTTAATTTCCATTTCAGTGCTTCTAACTCAGTGGCTGTAAGTGGGTTAGGAATAGGATTTCAAGTGATTTTGAAAAAATGGTCAAAAAAGAAAATCACATACCCCACCTTTAAGCCATTTTAGTGTTTTCTGTGAACTTTGTAATCGGTACACTTCCATTCAAAATGTTGGTTAATGTTTTTAGGATTTATGATCTACTGCAGCAATTAGTATCCTCAATTCCCCCAAATTATTAAAAAGTGTCACTAAAAGGAAAGGTGATGTGACAGTGGTAATCTTTTATTTGATCAAAAATACAGAAAAAATTGTAATATTGTGAAGAACTGTTTTTGACTTTAATATATTTTAAGTTGTAATTTATTCCTGTGATGGCATCATTACTCCAGTCTTCAGTGTCACATGATGCTTCAGAAATCATTATAATATGCTGATTTTCTGCTCAAGAATTATTTATTATTATTATTATCAATGTTGAATACAGTTGTGCTGCTTAATATTTTTGTGGAAAGTGATACAAAATTTTCACAATCCTTTGATGAATAGAAAGTTTGAAAGATCAGTGTTTATTTGAATTAGAACATTTTTGTAACAATGTACAAGTCTTGTCACTTCAGTTCAGTTTAGCATGAATAAACTTTTAAATGCTTGCATCAAGTGGAGATCTAAATGTCTAATTTCACTTTTGTAATCTGCAGAAATGGACTGAATTTTTTCTTCAAGCTGTTGGCATGGGTTTATACAGGATCTGCCAGTATGTTTTCAGAAGCCATCCACTCGCTGGCTGATACCTGCAATCAGGTGAGGTGGAATTCATGTTCGTCGTATCACCTTTGACCTCCATGACATTGCTACAAAGGTCTTTAACTCTTAAATCTCTCACAGGCTCTTCTTGCAATAGGCATCAGTCAATCTGTCCGGAACCCAGATGCCATCCATCCGTATGTACAACTTGTGCAGTCTGATCCCTCCATGTTGACCTCCATATCCACTGTTAATGTCTAAGCCTACATTTTTTTCTTAATAAAGGTACGGCTTCTCCAACATGCGTTACATCGCCTCTCTCATCAGCGGAGTGGGCATCTTCATGATGGGTGCTGGCTTGTCCTGGTATCACGGCATTATGGGACTCCTGCACCCTCAGCCAATAGAATCACTGCTCTGGGTTAGTAGCGTTCGGTTAGAACTTGTAGATGTGCATTTATTTGATCAAAAACAGTAAAATCAGCAATATAATTTTACTTTTTTTATTATTTGGAAATATCTTTGCATCTATTTTTAATATACTATCTATTATTTTTGTGGAAACCCTGAAACATTAATATTAGGTTTCTTTGATGAATAGCAAGTCAAAAAGAACAGCATTTATTTAAAATAGAAATCTTTTGTAACATTATAAATGTTTTTACCGTTACTTTTGATCAATTTTTAATGTGTCCTTGCTGAATTGAAATGGAATTTTAAAAAATCTTAATGACCTCAAACTCTTGAACAGTAGGGTATATAGCTGTTAAAATATTGTTTTCTTTTTTCTTTTGTAGGCATACTGTATTTTAGCAGGATCTCTGGTGTCTGAAGGAGGTGAGGTGTGGTTTCTTCTTGCATATTTTCATTAGCATTCACAAAGGTTTGACTGTCACTAATATCATCTATCTGCTGATTTCCCTTAAAGCTACACTATTAGTGGCCATTAATGAGATCAAGAAGAGCGCACGTGAACAAAGCTTGTCCTTTTATGAGTACGGTATGTACCTTTAGTTAACTCTTCCGTTAGCCTTGGATATTAATTGACTATTATAGCTTTGACACAGTTTGGAGATGATCAGTTTGATAGTTTTTGTTTGTCTGTGGACAACAGTGATGCAAAGTCGAGACCCCAGCACTAACGTGGTCCTGTTGGAGGACGCTGCCGCTGTGCTCGGAGTGACGCTGGCAGCTGGATGTATGGGACTCACGTCTCTTACAGGTAAAAATAAACTCAAGAATAATACATGACTTTTGAATTCAGGAAAGTAAGCGTCATCGTACCAGACCCCCTGTTTCATGCTAACTATCATTCTTTCTTTTTTCTATGGTCTCTCTCGACCAGAGGGTCAAGTTTAATAAGCGTATGGGATTGAACTTTATAACCTTGTAAGAGCAGTTGATGTTCTTTTAAAGCTTTCTAAATCCACCTCTCTAATCGCACTACTGTGCTCTCACAAAGTCAACATCTACGGCAGCCCAGAAGCTAGTTCCTCTTGCCCTGTGGTTTTCATGGCTTTGTGGGAAATGTGTGTAAAGATCTGGAAAATACTCTATTCAGTAAACCTCCTTTCATGCTTGAGAACAGCCCTGATGGCAGTTTCAGCTCATTTTGTTATCTGGTGCTTTACAGTATGTTATTGAAGTTTAATCAACCATGAAACTAACAGAAGTGTTATTTTACATAGAGTTTTTTTTTAAATGGCACTTTCGTTTCTACCACTAGAGGTCTCTATTGTGCTGTTAAAGACTATTGCATGCCATTTCACATTACTATAGTTCAAAGGTTTGAGATCTTTTACTCTTTTTTTTTATTTTTATTTTTATAATAAGAGTCTTATGAATGCCGAATCAATATTTATTTGATCAAAAATACAGTAAATGCTGTTAAATTCAGAAATATCATAAATTTAATTTATTCCTGTGATGCTAAGCTGAATTTTTTACAGCCAGGATGCTCAAAAAACATTTGAAAATTAAACCTTTGTACTGATTTTTTTTTTTGTGGAAACCTTGATACTTTTTCCCCCAGAATTCTTTGATGAATAAAAAGTTCAAAAGACCAGCATTTATTTTAAATAAAAAATCTTTTGTAACATTATAGATGTCTTTACTGTCCCTTTTTGTCCCTTGCTGAGTAAGTATCAGCAGAGAATGTCTAATAGACAGGCTCTGGTATCAGTTTCTTTCAAACAAACCAAAAAAATCTTACTGACCCCAAACTTTTGAATGGTAGTGTACTTCTGCATACTAAAGCATTTACTTTGCTGTTGATGATACATAATTTTGAGAAAGTCGTACGATATGATGACAGTTAATGTGTCAATGCTAGCATCTAGCCAAATGGATTACCTCAAGATTCATTATAGTTCATAATTGTAAAAATCTGCTGTTGCCATTGCAGCTTATACACAGTTTAAAAATGTCTAAACAAATTCCAACTTTTCCATAATGCAATGTTCTGTGGGGTAATATATCTTATTCATAGTAGATGCTATATTACTTTGACAGTATATCATCAGCACCTTTGGGTTTTTACAAATACTAGTCTCACATTCTATTTTCTGACGGATAGTACATGACTTGTAATGCAGCTCATGTCCATATTTGCCACTGTTTCATTATTACCTGCATTTCTTCTGCATTGATCCTCTCTCTCTTTCTCCCTCTACATAGGTAGCCCCTACTATGACAGTCTTGGTTCTCTGGGTGTGGGCACCCTGTTAGGAACAGTGTCTGCCTTCCTCATTTACACTAACACTGAGGCTCTGCTGGGCCGCTCCATCAAGGCTGAGCATGTGCAGAAGCTCACAGAGTTATTGGAAAACGACCCTGTTGTCAGGTCAGTCCTCTGTCCACTGCATGTGTCCTCTGTGTGTACCTGCAGTCTGCTGGAGAAGAGCTTAATCAGCAAACAAGCTGCCATCTTACAGATCATAACAGTACTTTCAATTTCGGCATGAAATGGAAGCTCCAATAGTCTTTTGTTCACTATTGTGACATTTATTTGCATGAAACGGCTTTTCGAACAAGAGAAAAAGTAGGCCGGGACTTGATTTTGTCCATCGGGAATTGATTGGACGGTTGTGGTTTGCTATTGAAGTCATCTCATGTGAGTGACAGGTTGTCCGGCTTTTGTGTCAGGAAACACATCGTCAGAAGAAAAGGGATGTCGCTGCATGTGGGAGAGGAAGTTATTTTGATTAAAGATTACAACATGAATTAAAAAAAAAAATTACGTTCACAAATAAATCATTTATAATGAACACTGCATTATTCCATTAAACGAGGACTTTAACGCAGAAGCAACCTGCTTCAAATGCTTTTCAAATTCAGGCAAGCATGACATTCTCAAATATAAGCTTGCTTGGGAAGATTTACATCAGTGAACGTTCTTGCTTTGATGGAATTAGATTTGATGTCCTCACTGCAGGTCATTTTGTCTCCAGGGCAATTCATGATGTCAAAGCCACAGATTTGGGGCTGAGCAAAGTGCGCTTCAAGGCAGAGGTGGACTTTGATGGGCGGGTGGTGACGCGCTCATACCTGGAGAAGCAAGACATTGAACAGATCCTGAACGTACGTGCTGAGAGACAAGGCTTCTGATCTGATGCAGATCATCTGACATGACTGTAGTGTTTGTTTGAGGTCTATCTATGGTTGCGTAGAAGCTACAGTTACAGCAGTTTTAACAATTGATGGTAGTTTTTTGCTTAAGAATCTATTTTTGTGACCTCTGACCATCAATTGTACAATCATGTGTGCTTATAAATGTGTGTGTTTGGCCTGCAGGAAATTCAGCAGGTGAAGACACCAGAGGAGCTGGAGAACTTTATGCTGAAGCACGGGGAGAACATCATTGACACCTTAGGAGCAGAGGTGGACCGTCTGGAGAAAGAACTTAAGGTATCTGATGAGACTATTGACTATACAAATCTCTCTGTATCTCCATCCTGACTCTCTTTCAGACCACCATGACTCTCATCAGACATGCATGATGTATGGTTAGCTGTTAGAATAAATTCAGCACTACATTCAGCAGACGCCACACTCATGGTGCACCATAGTTCCAGCAACACATAAAGCAAACCACTTCAGCTGTTAGCCACGGCTGTTCAAATACATCAAAGTTTCACTCTCCAGTGTTTCATTTTGGAATAGAAAAATCTGATTTGAATTTTCACAGAAAGCGTCACTGTAATTGCCTTTTTACATTGATGTTTTGGCAGACAATGAATGTATGTGGAATTTGTGATCTTTCTTTTTGCTTTTGAATGCACTTATAATTTGTTCTGATATTGTTATAATTAACAGAAAGGAGTTGATCAGATTTTTTTTATGTTTTTGAAACAAGTCTCTTATACTGTATTTATTTGTTCAATAATACAGTAAAAACAGTAATTTTGGGAAATATTATTACAATTTAAAATTTCTTTAATTAGAATTTTCAGCATCATCACTCCAGTCTTCAGTGTCACATGATCCTTTAGAAATCATTCTAATTTCTTTATTGTTATCAACACTGAAAACAGCTTAATATTTTAGTGGAAACCATGATATATATATATTTTTTTTCAGGATTCTTTGATGGATAGAAAAGTTCAAAAGAACAACATTTATTTGAAATGGAGCATTTTTGTAGCAATGTAAATGTCTTTACGGTCACTTTTGATCAATTTAATGGATCCTTGCTGAACAAAAGTGTATGTGATGGATCGAATGTCTTTTCGAACAAGTTATTACTTTTTTTGTCTTTATTTTTCCTCGACTGACTCCTGCTCTGTATCTTCGACAGCAACGTAATCCTGAGGTGCGGCATGTGGATCTGGAGATTTTATAATGTCATGATATGGGGATCAGGATGAAGTGGAAGGAGAACTAATCTAATCTCAAGCAACCTCCCGTCCCGTTCTCTCCAAAAAAGCAGCTGAGGTCTTATGTTACACCTATGCCACATCACCAAAGCACTAACCTGTACATGGTTTCAGTAGCTTGTTAAAATAGCAACACCTTAGCCAATACAAAGAGAACTCCAACTGGATGGAGACATGGCCAATAAAGATTGTTTAACAGTCATTGGATAATAGGTCTAGATGGTAGTTCGTACCACCAAAACCTTAAAATCATGTCCATGATTATAAAAGGACCACTGTCTTGTTTCATTTTACTCTTTGCAAGCAAAGCAGCATAAACACTAGAGATCTCGCATAACACCAAACTATTGGTGAAAAGGATATCTCTAGGAATAGTTCACAGAAAGGGTAAATTGTCTGTTCTGCTATTCTGTTACTCTATTGCTTTCTGGATTCCCAGAGATGATGGCATGTTCAAGCAATGCCATTATCATTGAATGAAAAGAGATAATGTGTTGAATGTTTGTGAGTAAGTTACAAAAAGGATAAACAGTAATTGTAATCTACTGAAGAAAAAAAAATCAGTTTAAATTGTTTAAACAGTTTAAAAAACTTTAGATTATTTTGTAATTTCCACTTATTTAAAAAAGATTTGAATTGTACTAATAACAGATTTAAAAATAAAATGTGTATTCTAAACTATATTGATATATTTTATCCATATTTATCAGTAATGACAGAACTATAGAATCAAATTGGGATCTATCGCCCAGCTCGGGCATCTCTGATGAAGACTGCTCTGATCTTCACATCCTTCCTATGCTAACAGTACTAATGTCCTTATGCTGCTTTTGGGACATTGTTTACGCTGTAATTCTGTGTGAATGAATGAAGAAAACCATTGTAGAAGATCCACAAAGACCGATCCATGTTTCTAAAGTCTCTAAAATACATTCTGGGTGTGCATTGTTGATTTGTGAACACTATGGGCCATATTATTTTCCTTTCGAAATAATTCTTGACTGTGAAAATACAACACTGGTTTTAATATCTGAAAAAAAAAGCATTCAGCCCATTGAAAAACCCTCATTACACATGCAAACAATACATTTTGTGGTAGTTATTTTGTGCTGAAGTCTAACCTGTATAAGGGTTTTAAACATTGTAATGTGATCAGAGCTTTGAAACTTTCTCAGCTCCCCTTAGGGAACAGTCAGACACATTTCTATATCTAATGCAGGTTGGATGAACACCTTCAAGGTTCGAAAGTTATAATTTGTTTTTGGAAAAGGCTGTAAGACTATATATATATTTAAAATATGTTTATTTGACTGTGCTATTTGATTTGATCTTTGAGCTGTTTGGAGCTACTGAAGAAAATTGATTAATAAATTGCAGTTAATTTATTAAATCACTGAATAGTTGTCCTTTTTTATGAATATGCTCTATTGTGCACCAGTTTGGGGTAAGATTTCTTTTTATGAAAGGAATTAACACGTTTTTTGTTCAGAAAGGATGCATTGAATTGATCAAAATGACATTAAATGCATAATGTTTAAAAAGATTTCTGTTTCAAATAATTGTTTGTTTTGGAATTTCCTTCACAGAATTAATTACATTTTAAAATATATAATATATATTTTAATATAGATTAAAAATCCTTTCTTTATGTAGGCTGTAATTTAACATTTCTCTTCATTGGCCAGCATACTTATCAATATTCCTGTCTTATATGTTGATTGACTTTTTATTAAAGTAACCTTCAATTACAAAGACGTTTCTAAAAATAATGGAACCATATTGATTTGCACACCTCAAATGTAGCATCATATAGGCAACCGTGATTTCAGTTTGCAGTGTACATGATGTATCTAAGCGGCAGAGACGTTGTACATATGCTGTGTGTCAAATTTAAGTGAGCAGCCTACCTAGACAACATTTGTGAGAGCACTATGAGCATTTGACTCGATTGCGCCCTCAGGTTCCAAAACTGCTTTCTATGTAGGAAGCTCAGCTGCACACAAGGCAGTGAGACACAGCCATAGAGGGACATGAAACGTGCGGCGCATCTGTGATGCTGATCATGAAGAAAAGGTAGAGACACCGCGGCTGAACATCGGATGAGGGTAAAATCACGTCTGTGAAGGTATAGTGTTTTTTTCTTTTGATCAGATGGCTGTTTATTCGACAAATCGTAGAAAAAAAATGTACATTGTCGTTGACATGCTTATATATCATATCAAAATAAATCACTGATTCTGCGGGGGTTCTTTGAAATGTGCCGATTTTATACATGGCGCCTAATGTTTAATTAGCTTTTTATTTATAAAACAGATACACGATATATTTGTGTTTTGCTCACAGTATCATGTTAATTAAAATACCTGAATATTGTTTCAGTATTCCTTAATTGTTTGAGTTTAACTGTTATATATCCCGTTTCCGCACGCTTGCATCTTTTGAATTGTTTATCGACTGTCTATATTTGATATTCGTGTGAATTTTCCTATTCTTATTGATGTTTGTCGTAGCAAGCACAACAATAGGGGGCGCTATCGGTCTTGTCTTGATGGCCAGGTCCTCCTCCTTTATTAATTCAGTAGTAATGAATGAAAACATCACGCTATATTTATCTGTTATTTACCTTTCAGTATTGTCATTCGGCTAACCTTAATGTGACACTGGCTGTGTCTGGAATACCTAACGAGCTGTCTACCTAGACAGCATTAAGGTCATCATCATACCCACATTATGAGCCATCTTATGATGCTCATACAATGGTGTCCAAAAATGCTGCTCTTGCTCGCTAGATTTTGAGAGACAGCCAGTGGTACCCTCAGTAGACATCACGCACAGATGGTTTACTCTGAGCTTTGAGCCTCTTTACAGTGCTGCCTTGTAGACCCAGAATCAAGCAGCATTGTACAGGGCTATGAAAGCACAGAGACACACTTCCATGTCAGCCCGGCTGTTTATGACGGATTTCTGCCAACCTCGAGTATATTTATTGGTGATTATTTTACAAGTATCATTGAGATTTACGCTTCTTTTAATTATTAATAGATTTGAAGCTTTGTTTAATCAGCCCTGTAATTGAACTGAAAAGTGATATTCGTATACAGACATTAGCTCATCCTGTTTCAATGTCTTGCAATTTGATTCCTGCACAAGTTTGAATAATTAAATATACTGTACGTAACTAGAAATCTCTGATTGGCTGGAAAATAAAAAAAATATATATATATATATATATATTATACATTACTAATAATATCTACTATCATGTGGTCTTTTTTGTCGCTCCTGATCTTTTCTCAGTGGGGAACAGCATCATTCGTTTGGATGTTTACCAGATAATGCTTTGAATTTTGGTTCATGCTGGGATCACATGGCTCAGAAAGATGATATGCCTCTCTGAACCAGTAGTTAATTTACTTAATTGCTATATTTATTTACAGCAACAGACAGCGTCCATGCTGTTGGATTGAGTAATGTTGCCAGACATCTATTGGCATGTGACAAAAAGCCTATGCTGTAATAAATAATCAAATAACAAATATGGTAAAAACTCTGTAGACACAAATTAAGTTTTCTAACAAAAAAAAAAATGTTTTATTCACAAATAGCAGTTCTTTCTGCATCTCTTGTTTTATACATGGCTTGTGGGAGTGGAGATGGTGTTGGGAAGGGGTTGCAGGCACTTGAAGAGGACCTCAGTGAGAACAGCTGGAGCAGGGCTGGAGACCGTTCTCATTGCACGCTGTGCACTTCAGGGCTTTGAAGGAGTCTGTGAAGCAGTTGCGAAACACAGACATTTTGCTGCCATGGCACATAGGGCACGGGACAAAGGCAAATCCCCCACACGTCTGGCATGTGTCGGGGTGCTGAACCCTCTACGATTGGACAGAGAGAAATGGGAGTGAATTTGAATTAAACACTGGACCCGTGTGCAGATGCTCTTTATGATACAATCTGAGTGATGCTTTATTTATATATTAAAAAATAAGACAAGTACAAGCTTGACTTTATCTAATATTTTGGGCTGCTCTGCATTGTATGTTTTATTATTTTATTTTATTAAAAAGTGTTTGTAATTAGTGACACTATTTGTTTGAGAATAGCATATAGAAAAGTATTTAAATGTATGCATGTGTAGAAAATGTAATGAAAATAATATTAAACACTGATATAGTTACAATGTATGTGTCAAGAGATATAATGACCAGCAATAATAAACCTTTCCTCTCACAAGTGGTTCCGTTTTCCTTGACAGAATAAACTATGGCAATAAACCAGATTTGGCTTTACTTGAGCAATTAGAACTGGTGTCTTTCTGATGTAAAAACATATATATGTTGGCTATTGGTCTATACTACACTTAAAAATAATGGTTCTTTATTGAAATTTATGGTTGAACCTTTAACATCCATGGAACCTTTTAAATGCACAAAATGTGCCTTATAGTGGAAAAGTGTTCTTCTGATTTTTTAAAAAACTTTTCACACTACACCCTTAAAAATAAAGGTATAGGGGTTACTGCAAAGATGCCATAGAAGAACAATTCTGGGTTCCCTAAAGAAACTTTCAGTGAACAGTTCTTATAAGAATCTTTGTGTGTGTGTGTGTGTGTGTGTGTGTGTGTGTGTGTGTGTGTGTGTGTGTGTGTGTGTGTGTGTGTGTGTGTGTGTGTGTGTGTGTGTGTGTGTGTGTGTGTGTGTGTGTGTGTGTGTGTGTGTGTGTGTGTGTGTGTGTGTGTGTGTGTGTGTGTGTGTGTGTGTGTGTGTGTGTGTGTGTGTGTGTGTGTGTGTGTGTGTGTGTGTGTGTGTGTGTGTGTGTGTGTGTGTGTGTGTGTGTGTGTGTGTGTGTGTGTGTGTGTGTGTGTGTGTGTGTGTGTGTGTGTGTGTGTGTGTGTGTGAGAGGAACATTTTAATAATCTAAATAACTTTTTGCAGAATGGAAAGGTTCTTCATAAATTTTGCAGATCTCAGTTCTCAGTTCATAGATGCCAATAAAGAACCTTTTTTTTGGTTCTTTTAAGAACTGTTAACCCAAAATGGTTATTCTCTGCAGAAAGTACCTTTTGGAACATATATTTTAGTGTTAAATATCAATATGTAGGCCTACCTCAATTTTGGTGAGGAGATCCTGAAGCTCCCCTAATTCATTCATCGCAAGTATTTTCTCTGCGCCCTGGATGTGCAAAACATATGCAAATAATTATTCAGAGTTCAAACATTAGCATAATGATGTTCAGTATGAATAGTTTGAACGCTGACCCCTAGGTAGTGTCCATCAATGAAGACCACAGGCAGAGAGGGAGGTTCACCCACTCGTTTGCAGCGGTTCTCCAGTTCCTTTCCGTAGTCACTGTCTAAAGCGATGTTCTTCTCTATGAACTTCACCCTGTGGTTCTGAAAGATCTTTCGGACCAGCTCGCATCGCTCAAATGTAGTCCTGACCACTCGAAAACTGGTGGTGTAGATTACAATTCGCCCGAACTCTAGAGTCAGTTCTGGCTGAGAGGAAGAAGACATAGAAGTCTGGTGTTAGACAAGAGTCTCTCTCTCTCAAAGTTATCAATCACATCTCATTGATTCCAAGAGTGAGCAAAGGAATTTGCAACAAAACATTCAGAATTAAAAGAATGGATCAGTTCGATATCTTTAAAGCGCAGTTCTAACTGCAACTGAAAAGTAAAATAAAAACTATATTGTACAAGATTTTCAGCAGCTTTTTGCAGGTAACATGAGGCAGCAGTTGAACAGCATCTATTGATTTTGTGAGTCACTGTTCCTGAGACTGACCTTCAGCATTCTTTCTTAGAAGAGCAGCTTCCATGAAGTGTAAAGCTGTTTTTTTTTTTCTTTGCAAAGAACAAAAATAGACTCAACCTCCACACATTTTAAAGTGAGGATGGACGTGCTGTCTTGTGCAATGTTGTGTTTGGCTGATGTGATCTTACTAGCAGCTTTTACTAGTTGAGGAACAATTCTCAAATTCCAATAACAACACTATTACAAACATAGAGCAAATACAGTAGCATTGTAAGTCAAGCAGATTAAAGCATGGAGTGCCAATAAAACCTGCAGTAATTTAATTTATAGTGCACTTTGATCTACAGCGAGCGCATATTAAAGATATTGTCACACTTCAGATTTTTACCATCCTTATCTGACATCAAATAGCAGCTCATAAATCGTTTACACATTGGTGATGTGCTTTAGCTGCTTTGATAAATAAAGATTCAGTGTTGCAGGAGAAGAAAATACAGTGTATCCAATGCATTTGGACAGGATATTTAGGGCCTGTTTACACATGAAATGACCAGGGCCCAAAGCTTTGACTTAAGTGTCAAAAAATTATTAGTAAAAAGTAGGACTTATGAGGGTAAGAGACTTTTAGAAAGAAGCTAAAAGCAACTTTCAGCGAAGTCTAACTGACTGAGGTGGCACTTAAGTGTTGCAAACTAAGGACTACAATGACGTCAACCCAAAATGGCCGCCCTCAACCACTGAATCAGCCTTTATATTCTTAGAATATATTTATATTCTTAGAATTTAAACATTAAAATTAAAAATTTACTCTGAACAGCTTTATACAGCTCCAGAGATTTAAATAGCAATATTGTGGCACTAATCACACCAACATAGAGGCCAAAAGTGTTGTGCAAATTTTGTTTTGTTTTTTGTTTTTGCTTAAACCATTACAATGTTATATATATATTAATATTTGAAAATACCAATATTTTAAAATACGAAAGAGGAACAAAACAAGAAGGTTATCTGACCAATTTATCTGGCAAAAAAGGCAAACTACAGCTACAGGTTTTAGGGGGAAAAAGCTAGGAAAAATAATGCATTGGCAACAACATAATCACTTACTAATATTTCACTTGTTCTCTCTTGTTTTTGCATTTGCTCATAATTTCTTAGCATGATTTTGCATGTTTCATTGATTTCATTGCATTATCACAAATAAAACACAGTATGCTTACACAATCTTTAACACATTTTCAAAAATATTTAGATAAAGGGTGAAGATGTCAATTTTCCTATAGGCTGGTCAATTTTTTTGGCCACTGCTGTCTGTATGGCAGTTGATTGACTTTCCAACTGATCTTCAAACCATGCGGCGAAAGCAAGCCACTTTTATGAGGATTGCACATTTCCCTGGAGTCGCTGATGGAGCTAATGTTCGCATCATTGCTCTAACTATAAATGAGGAGACATATCAATATAAAAGGACTCCGTAGCATCAACACTTAATTAAAATGTAAATATCTAAATAAATGTTTCAGTGATCTTAATTAAAGGATTTTATAAAATACATAAAATGATTGGTGTCATGCTGCTGTGACTTCATCCTTTGCAGGCTCACTATTGGATGATTCAGAGATTGAGGGCAGCCATTTTGGGTTGACATCATTGGTTGACAACACTTAAGTGCCACTTCAATCAGCCTAGACTTTGCTGAAAGTTGCTTTTAGCCGCTTTATAAATGTTTCCTAGTCGTAGACAAGTCCTAATTTTTACTAAGAATTTTTTGACACTTAAGACTATTCTTAAGAGCATTTCTGTGAAGTTTTAACATACGGGCCCTGGTGTAAATGCCCTCCGAAACGCATTTGAGAAGGATTTAAATCCGATCGCTCAAACCACTTCAGGAGGTGGTCTGAGATGCAATCCAGACAAAACTGAACAAGTCTAAATGCATCCTCCTCCCAAATACTCCTCCCAACAATGCTAAAAATAAAGTGTGTTATAGGCTATATGACGTGTTGTAGCCTGATGTGACACAAATGAGCAGCTGAGCATCTCTTCATCAAGCCACCGCGCAAATAAAACTGAAAGTAAGTCGCAGACGCTCAACACACAATCCTCTTCATTAAAAGTAAGGAAACTAAATTATCTTACCAGTGATTTAATTAGAACACGCTTTTACGTGCCTCAGAAAAAAGCAGCACTGGTGTGCATATTGAGAAAAAAACAATAGCACTGACATATTTTAAGAAGTTGATTTCAGTTAAAACAGCTCAAACATGCATTTTAGTCTGGGACTAAACATGCCTTGTATGTGAAACTGGGGGTATATGTAGTTTTCATTGGGTTTATGAAAGTCCATTTAATCCCTGATTACCCCCTGTTAAAAATGATATTACAGATTTCAGACTTAAGCTTTCAGCAACTGTTTTAGTGCTCAACAACAAAGCATAGGTCAAGAGAATACATTAAGATGATTAACTTAGCCAAAACACTTAAAGAAATGCATCATTAATCTTTAATTGTACAGTGATCTTGCTCAGTGGGACAGCTTGTTTGTCTGACCAAAACCTGAGAGAAGGTAACAGGCTCTGTAACCAATAGCGGCTGAGGAAGCGGGAGAGGTTCTGACCCTGTTAAGGACACAAGAAACAATTCTTGAAAGCTTTTGAGCAGCTGTCAATAGTCTGATAATGGCAATGTTAGCCGTTTAATGTGCATTGACGTCCACCGTCAGGGATTCAAGATTTTAGAGATGCTTGAGAAAGCTGACGCTCTATGACTTACCCCATTGTTTTTAGCCAAGTTATCAAAGCGTATTTGGCCAGCACTGACTTTGTGCTTGACTCCTCGAACCGTTCCATTTTTACTGAGGATATTCACTCGTTTGGTACCCAACACTTTGTCTCTTCCCCCTGCAAACATCAGCAAGTCATCGGGCTCACTTCCGCTGTCATCCAGCTCCGAGCCCAAGAATCCACACAAGTGTCCGTTCGCCTCCCCGGTGGTGGATGGAGTGCTGGCCCGGTCTGCCTCGGAGCAGCTGGTGCAGTCTGAATCCAGGGAATCCGATGGCCCTTCATCCTTAAACATCTCTTTCAAAACCCGCCCGCTGTTCCCTGAGGCCACCCGGAATCTCACCCTCTTCTGCCTCTTTCCATCCTCGGGTGTCAACGAAGCCTCCTCCATTGCGTCGACTTACATGGTCCAAAAAGAAAAAGCCATTTTAATCCCTCGGATTCATGGGTGGATGAATATAATTAGCCCCGGTATTGCTCCATGATGTCCCCTGGAGCCCAGGCAGAGCGAGCAGACCTGGAAAGAGGCAGATCTGTGCGTTACCGTCAGCTTCACCACCAGTGTTCCTGTACATGTTAATAATGCATGTGGCCTTGCCATGGTTACTGAGAAAACCGACCATGAAGAAACTGATAGTCTTTTTAAATAATTTATCATGCCATAGATTTGTCTCTTTTTGACAATGAATAGCCTTGACTCATGTCTATGTCATGTCAAAAGTATGCCTGTCTTTGTGACCTTTAGGTGTAAAGAAAAAAATCTTTCATTTACTCACACTTTCATTGTATGGACAAAAAAAAAAAAAAAAAAAAAAAAAAGTTCTACAGTAGAAAGAATCGGTCACACTTTAGATTAGGGTCCAATTCTCACTATTAAATTACTATTAACTACAACTTTTGCCTCAATAAACTCAATTACTGCTTATTAATAGTCAGTAAGGTAGTTGTTACATTTAGGTATTGGATTAAGGGATATAGAATAAGGTCATGCAGAAGTCATTGATACAGTATGTGATTTATAAGTACTAATAAGTAGACAATATCCTAGTAATATGCATGCTAATAAGCCACCTTAATAGTTAGAATTGGACCGTAAACTAAAGTGTAACCAAAGAATCATACAGGTTTGACTTGATGACAGAATTTCCATGGTTGAATGTTTTTGGTTGAACATTCCTCTTTAAAAATTGTATTATGTTTGTAAGTTGAGACAGCAAGTGCATACATATAATTTGAGTACATTGATTTGCTCTGTAAGGTTTCACCAGCTAGACGTTCTAGTAAATCTTTTATGATTGCTTGTCAGCAAGATGGAGAAAACTTTTTCTTTTTAATTATCTACTGTGGTTCCCAATGGATCTCAGAGCTTCTTAATGCACTGCAGTTTCATGCCACTTAGAAGATTGCGCTCGGCCTGCATGCAAACATCTGCTGTGCTTGAGCATGATGGGAAATGGAGCTCAACTGTCATTGGCTGGCATTTTTGCACCCATCCGCCCTCCAGTGGGGGCTGCAGGAAGCATTGCAGCTGTTGTGTGACTGCTACAGCACTGCAGAAGTGGGCCGAGCCATATTGTGTGCCAGAGCGCTAGGCCGACTCACACCTTGTGTCATAGTTGATGTAAATGTGATACATTTTCTGTGCTAGAGAAAAGACCTTTTTAAGTGAGCATTTTTTCAAGAAATAAAAATGTCAAATTTAGCAAAGATTTTTTTAAATCATTTTTTATGTTAAAGATTTGTGGCTTGTTTTGATCTATTACTTTTGAAGTCATATTTGTGTAAATTGACGAAATTTTAAATTGACCATCTTCCATTTTCCTTCAAGAGTATTATACAGATTTGTCCAATCAAAATGCTCTCTAATGAAAATCCTTCTCCACAATACCACATGCAGCCAAATATATTTATACTTTCATTAATTTATTGGCAAATTAATATAGCACAAAGCATAAGTAGGTGAAATATTTAGAGAACAAATATATTAGAAAAATAAGAATAAAAAATACATACAAATTTGTTATGTCATTACGTATTTGTAACGCTCACCAGTGAGAGTGCCCTACATCAGAGGGCACTGCGACCCAGACAATCACCACACATCCACAGACTCCGGCCTTGTCCACACGGACACGGATATTTTTTCCTACAGCGTTTAAAAAAAAAATCACATCCACACATGCTCGGTCTCCTTCTACATGAAAACGCGAAAACACGCTATCAAGTGCGGTCAAGAGCATGCCACGCCAGCAGGTGGCGATATAAACCTTAACCGTAAAGCCACGTTGGCCAATCAGAAGCGCAAATCTGACGTCAAACACAGCGGATAACGGCGCACACTCTGACGTCGCAAGGCAAAAAACCCCGGTTTCACTGTCTACACGACAACACTGTAACCGGCGTTTCTGAAAATCCTCACCCTGGCAGGGGTTTTCAAAAATGTTCGGTTTCAGTGCGGTTTCGTGTGGACGAACGGCCGAACCGCGTAAAAAAAGTCATGGTTATAAAAATACCCGTGTCCGTGTGGACAGGGCCTCCATTCCCCTAATCCTTCACCAAGACTAATCAGACATGATCACATTCACCTGTGTCTCATCATCTTGTTTTCTCACCCTATATAAGCCTGGTTCTTTCTGTCATTCCCTGCGAAGTCTTGTTTAGTGTTACACTGCGATTCCAAGCATTCTCTCTGTTGATCCAGTGTTCTTGGTTTTTGATCTTTGCCTGTTTCTTGGATTCCCCTTTTTGCCTGTGTCCCCTGCCTTTTTGTTGTGTTTGTTTGTATGGACTGCCTGCCGGTACTTTGGATTACCCTTTCAAAATAAACTGCATTTGGATCCTCAACTTCCGTGTCTCAGAGCAGTTTGTGACAGTATTAAGTCATAGCAGCTTAGGATTTTTTTTATTTAAATAATTTAATTATTTATATAAAATATAATTTGGATACTAAATTGACTTTGGTGGATATGAATTTTCAAGATTCATTTTTTTCTTATTTATGTACTTTTACTTTACTAGCTAGAATATACACTTCAGTTCAAAGGTTTGGGGCCAGTAAGATTTTTTTTTTTGTCAATGTTGTATTTATTTGATCAAATGTAGAGTCAAAACAGCTGCGATATTCTGAAATATCGATAAAAAAAATTTTTTACGAGATTCTTTTTTTCAGGATTATTTGATGAATAGTTGAAAAGAACAGCATTTATTTGAAACATAAATCTTTTGTAACATTATAAATGTCTTTATTGTCACTTTTGATCAAATTAATATATTCTTCCTGAATAAAAGTTTCATTTTAATTTAAAAAATAAAATCTTACTGACCCCAAACCTTTGAACGGTAGTGTTTTTAATGTAGGCAACCAACTGACAAGCAAGTACAGGAAATCATAGTTTGTGACTGTAATGCAACACTATTGGCTCAAAGACTGAATATGTTGAATGTGTTTCAACAAGAAATACATCAACACAGGAAAGAAGCATTTTCATGGATCTGATTATTTTAAGGGCAGATTATTTTAGTTTTTGAAATTCATATTCTTACTGAAGCATCATATAAGATTACAAATAAGTTGTTTTATGAAGTAATGGCTTCAAAAAGCCATTATGGCAAATGACAGACAAACCTCTGGCAGTGGCCTCTTTGTGCCCTCTCATTTATCATGCTGCATCTGTCTGTTCTTAAGAAGTCTCTCAGCCACTCCCACAGTCAAAGATGAGATGTGCTTTGCATTTCAAATGGTAGCATGAGAAGAACCAAACAGCTTAAAACAAAGTCTCAGCATCATTTAGATGTCGCAAATCATCCAGTGAGTTCCTGCCTGTATATTCATGCAGTGATTTGCTGGTGCCTGATGAATATTGGGCTACATTTCATTTTGAAGTTCAATATATCATCCGTTTCCAGCCATATGCCAATATACTCAGATAGAGGCGTACGTTTTATTCATGGGCTTTTTCAGTTTCCTCAAGACTATATGGTGAACCATGATCTGGAGAGCTCATCTAAGTAGCTCTGCCCATGAACATTTAAATCCACCCTCATTATGCTCTTCTCTTATCTCCAGTTCAGAGTTTTCTCTGTGAAGTCAGTGCCAGTTTTGTCTGTTCCCAGGCATCTTTCACTCACTGATCTCTCACAAAATGATGTTATGTCAGAGTTTGTGATTGTCAGTGATCAGTGCTCAAGGCTCACGATGTCTATTCTTAATGTTCCTGAATCAACATCCTTGTTGATATGGCTAACATTGCTAACCAACCAGTCAGGCTGGATATGGTTAGCAGTTGGGTTTGAAGTATGATTGTTTGATCGGATTGAAGATTGATGCTTCAAGATCAGGACATTGACACAAGAAAGTATACTTGAAGAAATCCATGTGTATAGGAAGGTCTCTTGTTGCATCAAATGTTATATACAGTAGTTTTAAAGGATCCATTATAACTTTTTTTCTTTTTTTTATTATGTTTGTCTTTCATTGTTTGATAATGTTGAAAAAAAGTTTGTTTAGGTTTTTTATTATTCTCTATGATAAATGCCTAAATAGTGTTAAAATCAGGGAAATTCGACTTTGCACTTTTTCTAAGAACTTAAAAAATATGTCAGTTCAATTGGTAACTATTTGTACAATTTCTTGCTTTTCTATATAAAAATCCTGTTTTAAACACTGCTGTCATCACCATTGCACCAAGCATGATTAAGTCAAGGATCTCCATGAGTTAGAGTTGATTGACCCAACCAGCTCATCATTTTTAAGAACAATGCAGATTAATATAAATCCATGTTGTCTACAGAAACTTATTTTGCCTTAAATCCCATTCAATGAAGCATTTGATGTGATTTATACATATGGTTTAATAAACAAAATAAACGAGCTTCAGAGCCTGTGGCTCGGGATTTTATAAGAGGATTATTGAATTGTATGACTGATAAATAAGTTGTTGGCCTAAATATGGTTTAATACTTGTATAATTGAAAAGGTGCTCTCAGGCAATTCAAAATGTGAGGGTTCAATCTTTCATTACAAGTCCTACACCAGCAGGGGGCAGAGTCTGATCTTACTGATCAATGAATTGCTACACTCTATAGGTCAGGGCTGGGTTTCTTAAAACCATGTGGGAGCCAAGTTGATCATAGAGACTAGGTGCTAATGGGAAACGCGCCACGGCCTAGATTGTTTCCTCGTTCTGCAAGTTGCACTCAGTATTTTCCCTCAAATTTAGTTTTACACATAAATGAATGCATAATACTTTTGAAAAATATATTTGTAATCAGGTGCCCTCATATATGTTGAAAAATCCAGTCATTAGCCTAATAAAAGCTGCTTGAATTTTCAAATGATGCTGGGCTGACTCAAGGTCAAGGAAGCCACCATACTGAGATCACATGACCGGGTGGGAACTACTTGCTACAACACTAAAAACAATGGTAAACTGAAAATAGTTGCTGAATTTGAACTGTTTTATAAACTATTTACTAAATCAACCTAAATATATTAATTTATACCAACAAAACTATTGTTATGGGTTAAATCAGGTAGAAATGGCTTTTAAGATAACAATTGCATGTTTTTACAGGATACCACACTGCTAATAAGTCCTAGTGCACTGAAACGTTCGCTCTGTAAAAAGTTCCACAATGCACCGTAAAAACCAGGGAGCATCAATGCCCGCCCCACTATGTTCAGAATGGAAGATCTGAAGCACAAAACATAAATCACGCGACGAGCCAACTCACTGCACATAAGTCGCATACTCTTAAGAGTCTTAAAGGGATACTCCACTTTTTTTGGAAATAGTCTCATTTTACAACTCCCCCAGAGTTAAACTGTTTAGTTTTACCGTTTTTGAATCCATTCAGACGGTACCACTTTTAGCATAGCTTAGCATACATCATTGAAGTGGACAAGACCATTAGCATTTGTCAAAAAAAAATGACCAAAGAGTTTCGATATTTTTCCTATTTAAAACTTGACTCTTCTTCTGTAGTTACATCGTGCACTATGGCTAGGAACTATACTCTCATTCCTGCGTAATAATCAAGAAACTTTACTGCCGTACCATGAGTGCAGCAGGCGCAATGATATGACGCAGCGCCTGAAAATAGTCCCCAGGCGCTGCGTCATATCATTGCACCTGCTTTTCTGTGTGTACACCGTTTGTAACACAATAACCATAACGCGTTGTTCATTATAGACGTGGGATTATGAATTATATTGAGAACATCATACATAGAAAACATGCCGTAATGTACCCTAAGTGTAAACCTTAGACGCATTCATCGTGAAGCGTGCAGCTAGCGATTTGCAAAGATTAATATAAATATTAATATAAAGTTTAATAAAACGTTACACTCACTTCAGTTGTTCTAGAGGTTCAGCAGGAACATGAATAGCTGGTACCAATCCTTTTTTCATGAGCAGCTTCTTAGCAAAACCAGCTCATACTGACCCTCGTTTATAAAGCAGTCTGGTGTGTGAAATGATTCGCGCAAACATGAGAGCATTGACGTTGCTCGTGGGGAATATTCCCTTCGAAAACAAACTCAGCCACTGCGTCTTCAGCGGTTCGGATTTAGGAACATTAAAATGACTGCTGTGTTCGATTACACCCAAGAACAGAACACCACAATCACTTAGACGCCATTCTGCTCATAGACAGTGCTCAAGCATATCAACAATGACCGCGCCGGTCCGCGCAGACTATGATTGACAGCTCCCTCACGAGCGAGGGCGGGTCTGTGTTGAAACGCGGCTGTCAATCAACAATCGTGGGAGGGGCTTCCGAGCGTGTGACGTCACAGGCTCGAACGGCTTGATTTGAGACAGGGGAAAACATATAAGGAGATTAAAACAAAAACACTGGATGGATTTTTATCATTTTATGATGTTCAGGAACTATCTTATGTTTAAGGCACTGCCAACACACATTTCAGTACAATCAACTTGTAAAAGTGCATGTACCATTATATGACCCCTTTAACCCCGACGCGAGGCGACGACAACACAGTCGGCTTTCATCAGCGCTAGTTCGTCGGCGTCGGCTTGGTGTGGTGTGTTCCAGGCTTTAAGTAGGTAGGCTACTTACTCTGATAAGTTATTTCTTCACGACTGCTAAAAAAGTATGTTCTTTACAGTGTGTATGAATTTAATCCACACATTCGCCATGTTGTCATTATCATGTGCCCAACCAGGGTCAGTTGCATCGCTTCACTGCCATTAATAAATCCTCTCCCGTGGCTTCACGGGTATAGTGTCCATCGAATCTCCCCGGAAGAAGTAGGTCATGCGGGTACTTTTTGACTACTCTTTTGAGTCCTGTGAATTCTTACTTTTGTCACACACTGTTTTTCGCCGAGGGAAAATGCTATTTCGGTAGCAGCCAGTAAGTGACACTCGATCGATGTTTTTTAATTTATTTTTTTATACAAACCATTATTTAATTATATTTCTGCATAAACATACTGTACATCATAGACAGCTAATGAACATAATCTAGCTAACATTTATCATTTATTCTACGGCTAAACAATGTTGCATGAATAGCCTACGTAACAAGCAACGTAATTATCATAAGGTAACAAATAATGTCAAAAACATATCAGTTGTTGTTCATAAATACCAGTAGAGTGATGTTGAACGAGTACATTGTCATGTCGCCAGAAATAGTCATCAATTGTCCCAATGTGTAGTGAGCAAGGGTCCTTAATGTCCTTATAAGGTAGGCCTATACCAGTGCGCCGATATGGTTCACAACCTATAGGAAGCTATATGGATCTGATTGAGACGCACCAAGACCACAGCTACTGTATACTGACCAGCACAACATAAGCAATTTAATAAAGGTACCTTTATTAATTAAAATGCATTTATTTGCTATATTTTATCCAGACAGTCTCTTCTAGATAACATAAAATACCTAATCACCTTACGCCACACCCTGCATTATATGAGCAAAATAAACATGCACCATGTTTTTAATTCTAATTAGATTCCTCAATCAATATCTGTTGAGCATGCTGTCTTTTTTCACCCAGACTTTAATGTCTCAGAATCCTCAGCTATTGTTTGAAGATCCATCAATTCCAAGGGGCCTTTCTTATTGAATCGGCTGATAGGTTGCCAGCGCTGTTCAGGACAGATGGTGCCACGACTGTTGACTGAGTGACAGGCATTGCTCTTGGTACTTTCATGAGTCCTATTCTAGTCCAGTCCATCTCAAACTCATATATTGATGCCGTTTAAAAGTATAATCTCTTTCTCAACTCAGACATTCTTCCCAAAAGAATCAACATGCTATTCATAAATACATACATGAGCATTCCTTTGAATATTGAATGGTCCCAAGAACATGCAATGAGAAACTGTCAATAAGTGTAGATGACACTCATAGCCTGCAGTGAGTGCAGATCTTGTGTGGCCTGACAGGAGTAGAGTGTTCGGATGGCTCATAGGCTCATTTATCACAGAGATGGCCTCTGACCACTGCTTTGAGCACAGATGGTTCCAGGCCCTGTTTACTGGAGAATAAGATGTCACATGTGTGGCTTGAACTTTAGTGCATGCAGGACATATGAATGAGTCATGATGATTTAATGTGTTGAACTGCTTTTGTGGGTAGTGTTTTTTCCCCTTCATTTAATTGAACAAGTGCATTAACCATATAACATAAACAGGTTTTTTTTTTTTAAAGTAAATACATTTGCTGGGGGAATATTTCGGAAAGACATGAAAGGAGATACATGCCTGTACAATCAATTACTGTAGGAGATACATGCCTGTCAATTACTGTTTTTTAAGGGCAAGATTGATTCGGAATGTGTGTGTGTGTGTTTAAATATAATGCATTTTTATTTTTTAAATATTAAAACATGCCTTCTTTCCTGAGAATTGGCATTTATGGATATGGAATTTAGCCAAAAAAAGATAGATAGATAGATAGATAGAGAGAATTTGAGTTTCTATTTATTAAACCAATCTCCTTCATTGTATTAACACACATTTTTAATTTCAATGAACTAAAAAGTTTAAGGCAACCAGGTAACTTACTTTTTTAAGTTAAACCAACAATATTTTTTACATCAATTCTGACAATAACATAAAATGACAGTCATGTCATCCTTTACTCAAACAGGATGCAAAGCACAATAAAAGTACAATAAAATCATTCATATGACTTGTACTCTGTCTTCTGAAGTCATACATAAAATTTATGTGAGAAATTTAAGGGGAAGTAAATAATGGCATTTTGAGGTGAAATGTTCATTTAAAAAGGGAAATTTTGAAACAAATTGCATTTAGTTTTTTTTTTAGTTTATTTATATAAATATACAGTATGTTCACTGTCAATGCAATTTTCATATTGTAAATTCACTGTTTATGCAGTTTTATTCCCCCAAATGTTCTTCTGATCATTTTTGAAAAAAGACTGATCTATTTATATCTGTCTGTGAATGAGGGAGCGCGTGTCTGTGTGTCTATTGAGAGGAGAAGTCATTATTTAGACTGATATGTGCTCAAAGATAAAACCACAGCAAACATAATCAAAGAGGCAGGCATCTTGTCACTGTTGCTAGGCAACCTCAGGAGCAATAGACCCAAATCTGTGCAGGCGGGTGGATGCTTGAGAGAAAGCCCAAAAACCTTTTGCAATAGGGGCAAGAAATGTTATTATTTGTGGGTTGAAACTTCATAGATCTTGTATTATCAATACAATAGTGTCTGCAATAAAAGAAAATATATTGAGATAATACTCAATGGATGTGGATGCCTTATTCAGATATTTAGGGAGTGATAAAGGCAGAAAATATGTTTATAAAAATTGTAACCATTTGAGTGGTATTCTTTATTCATTCATTTTATTTTATTCATTTAATTATAACAACAGCAATGGTATCAAAACCAGTAGGCCTAAGGAACAGGAAGACAGGAATTGAGAATTCTGCAACATGTGGCTTGTTGAGAGCAAACCCTCAGCATATCAGCAGCAAACCCATAATGTTTTCCGGCTGAAGGGTAATATGGGAGGCAATTGCAGAGTCGTGATTGCTTCAGGGCCTAAAATAAAGAAATAGTGGGCTGTCATTGTCTCTGCAATCTCCCTTCGAAACAATGAGAGTAACTGCAGCAGGGAATCTCCTGAAGACCTTTCCACACTGAGATCATATTAGGGGACAGTATTTTGGATCAGTTTTTATTTAACATGGTAAAAATCGTATTCTGTATATATCGAAACATGCTTGAATTTGCTATGTAGAAAATATCGTTTATGTAAGACGTTTATGGTTTTCAGAGTGAGAACGACCAGCTTTCGCGCGTTATTTCGACCCGACTCCCCTCTGCGCTGTTAGTTGGCACGGTCCAATTTGTGAAGCGGCAGAGCTCGCTCACATTCAGTGTTTCAAGCGTATCGATTCTTGTTCGTGCTGGAGAGACTTCGCGTTCAGCTCCACGCGCTGATGCTGGAGCGTGTTATCGAGTGCGGAACTGGCGCTGTTCATCAACATCAACATGAATTCTAACCCTAAATAAATGGTTACCGGTCACGGGAGTGGGGGAAAGCTACTTTGGTTACTGTCACTGGCGCTTAAAATCCCTAGACGGGTGAAGAGAGAAACGCAACGCGGAGTTTTAAGCGTTTAGTTGACAGGTGGACCGATGCCGCCCGTTCAGAGAACTATGTCGGATCTACGTTCCCGTGCTGAAGGTAAAACACGTTTTAATTTGCCGATCTGTGTCAATCTGTATCTGTCATCTTGAGTTTCTTGACATGTGCACAATCTTTCTCGTGCTCGACAACTGTTGCGAGAGCACTTACTGAAGATTGCATTGGGATTCATTGCGTGATTCTAGGTTACAAATAAGTTCTTTCACAATTGCTTTCAAAGGCAGTGGCAGCATTTTGTAAATGTGAGATGCATAAATGGTCGCTTAGGACATTTACCCATATTAGGACTGTGATCAGCTTTTATTATTTATTCATAATCTATACAGGGTGAAGTAATTGGTAATGTGTGCAGGCAGTTCAGGAGTGTGTGTGTAATTATAAAGTTATTATATTATGTAGCCTAACCTTATATTATTTGTGTTTTAGTTTGTCATAAAGAGTGGGCCAGGACTCGTTTGTAACTTAACTATGTGTAATGTCAGATTAGTTGTGTGTTGCTGTTTTCTTGCTATCTGTGTGTTACCATTTTCTTCCTGGTCCTGTTAATTCTCCAATGAAGATGATGCCCTCCTAGTCCATATAAGACATGTTCACCACATCAACCCCCAGTTTCACAGACAAGGCCTAAGCCTAGTCCCAGACTAAAATGCATGTTTGAGCTGTTTTAACTGAAAGCAACTTCCACTGACATATCTTAAAATGTCAGTACCATTGTTTTGTGTAATGATTCACACCACCAGTAATATTTTTTTGTCTAAGCCCACGTTTATAAAAGTTACCTAAATGCCCTAATTGAACGAAGGCCTAATCCTGGCTTAATTTTAGCCCTGTCTGTGAAACCGGGCCCAAATGTCAACATCACATGTCTTTAAATACCTACAGGTGGTGGGGATTTTGGCTTTTAGTTCCTGAGTTTTGAAACCTTAAAGGATACATCTCAGTGATTTGATTCTTTTGAATCTCGTGTGATCCTTTCTGCAGGTTACGTTACGCCAGTTGGTGGAGTCGAGTGATGCTTTTGTATCTTATGAGTAAATTATTATTCACTCAACTGATTCGTTCACGTGCAACCTTTAATAATTTGAGTAAAATTGTACAACCATTCTAATCTAACTATATAAAAAGACAACTACAATAAAATAGCCTATGCATTGTATTTATTGTTAATTCACGAATGTGACGTTCTGTATCTCATTCAGATAAAAAACACAGGCTCGTTTATTGATGAGGAGTGTTTATTCAATAGGTCTACTGTCTAACCAATGAAATGCTCCATAAAAGCTCGCGCTCGAATCCTATTGGCTCCTGTTTTAGTCAGTCTTGCAAGGCAGGACAGCAGTCTCGCACTTCGAAAGGGAAAGACTGAAGTGAACGGAATATGAATCAGCATCAGCAAGTTGCTTGCTCCGATGTGCTTCACCTGCAGTATTTGGGTATGACGAAGACTTTCTCTCATGTATTTGTTTAATTTGTTTTTGAAGAATAGATATGTGAATAGGTGTGTAAGGGCGATGTTCTTTGTCTGATGTATATTGACAGACTTGTCTCTGTCTCTCGTGTTTGTTTGTCTGCATCCTGGATAAAATATCATGCTTCCAGTGACCTCCCTTGTCAACAACCAGACTGCTCGCATGTACCGGAGTTTGATTTGCAGTCAAAAGGCTGACTAGAAATAATGTTTACTGATTGGATGTCAGCGTATTTGAACAATTTCACTTCCTTGTGCCACTGACTTGCTGATACTTGGGGGAAAATTAGGTTGGGAAAGAGTATATACACTTCTGCAATTCATCCTGTTATGCTGGATTTGTCATAGACGTGTGTGGACACTACAGTTGGAATAGAGACCATACACTTTACTTTAATAATTTAAGAGGCTGATTTCACTCTCTTCACAAGTGCTGGTGAAAATGCAATCTGTAAGACAGTAACCAGCTCTCACCATTTTTCAGTTTAAAAAGCGGCTGGCTGGTTTTAACCTTGGTTTTAGAGAACGCCATGCCTCCTGCTGCCACATTTACCGTGTTTGAAAAGTATCCTGTTCGTCAGAGCAAGCATTTCCCAGCACTGAGCGATCAATAAGCCTGCATGTCCGATCAGGCCTGTGACCTACACCATACCAGTTTGAATGAAAGCAAGAGACCCGTTTTGAACTGCATTTCTTATTGCTGCTTGCTCTGGTTTCACTTTCCCCACAGACCTTGCTGTGCGGCACAATGTGTGCATGTTGTCGTTGTCTTTTTGTAATCACTGCAGTGCATCAGGCTGGCTCGTGGCAGGGCAGGGCGGGACCTTGGCAGAACATCGGACCAATCCGCTCATACCCTGTTTCACCCTCCCTCCTACTCCATCTTCACCACCTCCTCCTCCTCAGCCTCCATGTGTCTCTTTGCTTTGGGTATGTCAGAGCTCTTGCCAGACCTGGCTGGGGCGTTTGCCAAAGCAGCCTTATCTGCGTTGCGGTCGGTAAGCGGAGGTGGCACGATTATCGGATTGTAGGCAAAGATCACAGAGAGAAGCCCACACCGACGGCAGACCTGCTGGGGACCTCCAGAAAAACTCTGGCACTTTTTTTTTATATAGTCTGATCAAACTCCTTTCCAAAGAACTTATTTTATGGTCCAGCCCAGAGCCCACAGTATCTGCAATGCAGCTGCAACTTTTTTCCTCTAGTTAGACAAGACAGGCTTTTTAAAGGTGAAGTTACGGTAATTATCAAAAAAGTTCCCATCCCCTCATCTTCCATTGATTGAACAAACGGATAGCCCGCCCCTACCTTACTTGGGCTATGTCATGCTGTTCTAACAAGGGATACATGTATATTCCTTGTCCAATACTGATAAGGTGATAAATGGCCAGTTTTAAAACATTGATTGCACTATTTTGTCTGAATAAATGTAAAATCAATATGGTTTTAAATGCTACAACTGGATTTAGGCCTCACAACATACAGTGTGAAACATGGATATTCAGTTTGAAATTTGCTACATTTAACATTGATATTATTGTTTTTCAACATGAAGACCATAGTATTTATACTTAAAGGAGAGCTAATAGTTTGAAGCAAGTCTAAGAAGTAAAGAGAAAACAGAAAAACCTGCCATTATCCTGTATACTTCTGCTTGTGTGAGTATGTTTGGGTCCAGACACGCTGTTTTTCTCTGTTTTATTGCAACAGTAATGCTGAGCTGTGTTAAATCTGCTGTCATGACTCATGTCTCAACTCCTGATTGTATCTCTATCTGTATCTCACAGTAATGTTATTTAACAACTGACATGCTTATTCACACACGCTCAACCTGTTTGTATTATTAAAGCACCTGGGATTTAGGGCTGGAATGACGCGTCGACATTATCGATTACATCAATTAGTCGATAGGCTTATTATACGTCGATTCGTCACATTGTTTATGTTCCTCGATGGCGGCTCCCGGGCATGCTGAAAATCCAAAATATCGAGCCCGATCTAAAGTGTGGACATTTTTTAAACGGGATAAAATTCTCTTCGGCACACTCTGCAAAACTGAATTGGCAAAACATAGCATTAGCAGCACAACTTCTATGCAGGAGCATCTGAAAAGAAGAAAACATCCCGGGGCTCTCTTACGTCAAAACGACAAGACGGCAGCGTAAGTATTTGGACTAGTACAGTAAAATTTTACACAGTTCTAGAATACGTTTTTCAGTCATTTTGTGCTTAATACGGCTGCGTTCATTCAGCATTCTGCGTTTTATGAGCTCCTGTGGCTGTGAGGCAAGCTGCTCAAACGTACTCTATGCAACCAGTTACAAAGCATTTAACACGGTTGTTGGTTATTTAAAATATCTAATGGATCGTGTCAATCATGATGAAACTTCATGATTTCATGGACATGGTTTGATATTACTGCTGCTATAGTTAGTTAGAATGTGGTTGTGACTTCGGCTGTTTGATCATACAGCTGAATGAACATATTCAAGGAGCTACTGTACTTTAATCTACTGACAAAACATTTCAGGATTCACACTTGTAAGCAGTCGCTGCTGTAAATCCCAAAAAATTGTGAACGCAGCCATAGTAAACAACTTAGGCCTACACTGCATAAACCTTTTATGATAAATAACATTAGGTAAAGTTCATACATCTATTAGTTATGGTTATTATTTATTGGTAAATTGTTGGTTCTTATTTACTGTCTGTAAATTAACCGAAGGATTAATAACCTATTCAGAAAAAAAAAAATCAATAGAATAACTGGGGAGGAAAAAAATTTGTTAGAGTATTCAATTCATCGGAAAAAAGTTATTGATAGATTAATCGATTTAAAAATAATCGTTTGTTCCAGCCCTAATGGGATTGTTCAGATCATTATTGGCCTCTTTAGGCTGTGTTCATCATTTGTGCAGATAATGGGCGTAGAGTTGGTGTCAGACAGTCACATCTTCTGTGCCCAGACTGAGGGTGTTTCACAATGCGGCTGGTTTGCTATTTTTACCCTGACACATTTGAAGATGGATGTGTCAGATCTGTCAGTACATCTAATGATCCCTCGTTCAAGAGGCCTGAAATAGCCACAGCGTATTGACAATTTACACTCCCAGTAATGAAAGCAGTGTATGTAACCATATTTTGAAATAGCCACATACTGTGATGACTTTATTGGTTTGTCCTCTCTATGGCTTAATGGCCATGCAAATCATTATGGAGAATGCAGTGTTACGTTTTTGTTAGCCACAGATGTGTTGGTGCTGTGTGATAAACTGTGACGTTAAGTTGAAGTCACAATTAAACCTATGCACTAAACCATTTCTGCCTACCGTGCTTTGCCATTAGCTTTAATGAGAAAATCTTGCTTTTCTTTTAACTTGCAGAAACATGGATTCAGTACTTGAAGGGATAGTGCACCCACGGTAGGGTAGTGTATGTAAACGACAGTATGTTCTCTATACAATGAAAGTGTTTGTTGCTGTTTTGGACCCCATTGACTTTCACTGTATAGGCAAAACATTTATTTTTGATGTTTATTTATTTGCAATTTTCCTGTGCTGTTGGGAAATTCCGTGAGATGGATTTAAATATGCTAAACCCATTTATTGGCAGCTGAAAACATAAATTATTAGAAGAAATATTTCTTAAACATGCAAATCTGCAGAGCTTTCAGCGAATAGTTCTGCAGGCAGGCACCGATTCCTTGCCTGATTTTATGCTGCATTAAGATTAAATGCTTGGCCATGTGTTTAAAATATTTGTTATTGGAAATGTATTATAAGTAGTGATCATAATTTGGTTACATTTTTGGGTGTTCAAAAGCAAATAATATTGGATGAGAATTGAAGATTCGGTTGGGATTGTGTGTGTGTGTGTGTGCACAGAATCCTGTCTATTGTTGTTTTTTTATGAATGGATTGTACACATGGTGCATGAAAATATGCTTCATCATTCATGAATCTCTGCCTCTCTCTTTACTGATCACCATGTTAATCCTTCATTTTCCCGCCCCTCCTCCCTTGCCTCAGACAGTCCTAGTTAGTTTCAGCTCAGCCTCAAGGGAACAGAGTGAGCGGGGAGAGGGATTCTGGGTATTAATCATTATTCAGTCGCCTTGCTCTTGCTGGTCTAGGATGGATATGGAAGTTGATTCTTCATTTCCACTTGATCCTAGTTAATTCAGCTGTGGATGCTCATCAGCAGTTACATATCTGCTCTCTGTTCATATGAGCAGTTAAATTCTCAAGATGAGAATGTGGCTTCATGAATGCTTGTTATATAGCGTGTGCTATTAAATATTAATCCAGTCTAGATGAATGATGCAGATGTGGGAGATGCCTTATTTGAAACAGTCATATGGATTTATTTATTCATGTTGGAAGCATGCACACCACACACACATGCACTTTGTCACACATTCATACACATGACATTTTAACCTATTCATCCGCACATGAGCAGAATACATCAAGACAGATTTGGTACTAAAGCACATGGCTGGACCAAATGTCACTCATATGTCCTCATTACACCGTCCCTGTTTCTTGGGGAAATAAATTACAGTCTCTTTAACTAATTAAGCAGCCTCAGCATCTTGGTGTCCTCTACTCCGATTAACTTTTAAGCCAGGTCACTTTACCAGGGGCACCCCGCCGGGATTACCTGGCATTAACTGTGCTTTAGCCCCCTTCTGCTAACCAAATGGCCGATGGAGCTGTAGAGTCTTTTTCAGTGATTAATCACAATTAAAAACACTAATGTTTTTAATATATTTTATAATGTAAAAATTCCACAGTTAATCTCCAAATTAATGTAGAAACAACATAAAGACACAGTATAATTGAAATACTTGTTTAATGGAATCTTTTTCCTACAGCTACTGATGCATGGATGAAAATTATTTTCCCCCTCCCAATTTAAAACATTTATTAGGCTTCAAATGAACTTAAAACAGTCCTCACATGAACCCATAATAAATGTCATATTTACATGTGCCCTTCCTGTCTAATAGGTAGGAAATATACAGAAATTGAATAAAGTTATCAAACTTACTTTTGTTCTTTGACTGTTGTCACTTTAAGACCTGCAGCTGCTGACTGAGACACGGATCTGACGCGCTTCTCATTCTCTCATAACTCTTTACTTTCATTTAAAGGGACACTCCACCCATTTGCATTAAGCTTTCCATTGTTAGAAACCCAGTCATACTATTGAATGGTCGTGCAACACTCTCTCATTTTCCCCTGAGACGAGAGAAATCCGCTATTTACCTTTTTCACTTCCTCCTACAATGACGCAAAAATCGTAATTTTACGTCATTGAAGGAGGAAGTGTAAGAGGGGGGGATTTCTGTAAAGACTACAAGCACTAGTCCCCACCCTTTCAAACCCGGCCATAGGGGGTTGGACCTAATGCGCTAACAGAGCTATCACAGATCATCAGTGGGTGGGACTTCACTTGCAGATACTGAAATCAATATCAGCCATCTTGTTTATAAGCTAAGCTAACAAGCGCTGTGGAGATGGGAAGTTATGACAATGACAGAAGAAACTAAACATGATATGGAAGTAGAGGATTTTAAAATTCTGCTGCTCGAATCCGATGTTCGTGGCTATCTTTACGAGCCGCAATATTGAGGCTGATGGAGGAACAGGAGGCGGCTGTCTGTCGCGGACGAAGAGCCCAGGCTGGCTCGAGCTGGTCGGACTGCTGGTGCCTGTGCTCTCGCGGTGCGCTACAGACACAGATAGTCCGTCTGCTGCAGAGAATTTCAACGACGGCAATTTCTCCTGGACGAAATCTCTGAATCAGATGAGCACACGGACGTTTGTCTTGTGATGTGAACCATCCTAGTGTTGCACCGCATATGTTCTGACTGAACATCCAGGTATCATGCAATAATTCACCATATAGAAAGAAATACAAACAAGGAGTAATTCGCTAATGAGTTTGCCAATGTAACGGGGTTCGTTGTTGTGGGAAGGAGGCGGGAACCGGCGAACATTTAAAGGTGACCTATAATTCAAAATTGAATTTACCTTGGTATAGTCAAATAACAAGAGTTCAGTGCATGGACATGACAGAGTGAATCTCAAACTGGACTGTTTTCGCGTTCTCATTTAATTCACGTTTATGAAAAACACCCCTGAAAAACGGTCGGTTCTCCACACAATACCGACTGTGACGCAATAGTCGGGATCATTAATATGTACGCCTCCAAATATTTGCATAATGCCAGCCCTCAATGCCAGGCGGAACTGCGCAGCCGAAGCATGGCAGTTGCTCAGTGTGGATGTACACATGAACACAAAAGTATTTTTTAGTTCCTTCATCTGAGCCTCTGAAGAAACAATGGGTTAATTTTATTTTCTCTGGAAATTTCCAAACATTTCACCGAGTGTTTCCTCAACTTGGGCCAATACAGAGCTGGCCTCGGATCGAGCTACCAAGCAACACTTTCTGATGTGTAATTGTTCAAGTTCAGACAGGTAATCTTTCTCTCAATAATAAAAAAAAACATTCTAGGGCACCTTTAAACATTTTAATAGTAAAATAAACAAATACAAAACAAAAGTATAAGCCAGCTGGCCACACACAACAGACACAAAACATAAAATCAGGCCTGTTCCTTTTGTGCTTCCGCTCCTCCGTGAGAGATATGAGACCGCTGCGTCTCACAGGTGTCATTCATTATCACTCGCGCCACCGGCCTCGCGCCGTCCTCTTACGTCCCTCGCCCTTGTCCTGCTCGCCACAGCCAACTAACTAGACATTTTGTGTGAAATGAATTTCAAACTCTTTTGGCAGCTAGCCTTGTAGACGGAAGAGTGATTTCTCTGTTTGTGCTGTTCTGGATTAGTGGGAGTGGCTTGCGGAGCTGTGCAATGTGGTGCATTGTGGGAGTTGTTGTCTTACATACAAATGCGCCCTAAAGTTATTTTCTGTCTTTTCTCGGTCAAGAGGGCACCAAATTCATAATTTCTTTTACATTTCGACTACATATATAACCCACTTTCAATAAAGATTAATGTTGAAATGGGTGGAGTGACCCTTTAAGACAGTATTTAACTCATTTAAGACTGCTCATGTGAGGATACTCAACAAAACAGACTTTTTGGGATAATTGTTGTGTATGTTATTGTTTGTTCAAGCGCGAAATAACTCTATGGCGCTGTCTCTGCGCATGCACGTTTTTCTGTGCGTCGCGTGTGTCAGGACATTCTTGTCGCGCTTGAATGGTTTAAAAGCATTTCCATGAATAAGAGCGTGATCATATAATGTAACGCTAGCTTAGGGTGACAGAAAAAACGGATGCTGCGTTAAATATTTTAACGCATTAAACTGGACAAAAATGAATCGCATGCGTTAACGTTGACAGCCCTACTTTTAACACAACAGGAGTCCAATCAAGCCACGACTAAATCTGTCAAATCTTTATTAACCAGCATTAGCGTTTATATCGGAGTGGAGTGTGGAGCATTTGAGTCGCACGGCGTAGCACACAGCTGACAGGTGGAGAACAGTGATTGGATCTAAAACCCTCTTATATCCATCGTTGTAAGTCACCACACAACCAGATGAAAACCTGCAACACACAGTAGACATGCATTTGTGCAGTGCAGATCTGCTTCTAGAATATTATAGATTATAGAATGCGTTTGTCACTCCCGTAAATAACTGAACTGTGTGGACGTAACCGAAGGACTCTGATACAGGACTGACAACCGTATTCTGCTGCTGTGTGAACGTGACCACAGACTTAATTGTTTCTTCTAATTATTGGAAGAAAAAAAACAGACTTTGTATAATAAATAAGCTAGGAAATCATGGAGGTCTGGGGTGTCAGATTACAGTAATCATAGACATTGTAGTTCTTTACTGGGAAAAAAACCCCTTCAATGCAGGTGTTCTGGGTATATTTTTGATCTAGTAGCCCAATTTCACAGCCTGTTACAAAAGCCTTGGAGACTTAAGTGATAGAAAGCAGCGATTTCAGCCCATCACCCTTGAGGACTTAATCAATACATGCCGCCTTGCACTGAACTGCAACATCAAGCCATGGATTTGCTGTTTTCTCCTCTCTCTCTGTTTCTCGCTCGTGTTGGGTGTGTTAATGTGCAGGATCAGACATGGCCTTGTGTCATTCAATTCAACAGATGCCGCCTCGTCCCCCCCTGTCAGCTGTCCGGCCTGGCAGGATATGTCTTTTTTTATGCCTTGAGTTATTAGAGCTCCAAACAGGTCATGTATGGTAATGGCATTCTCTGTTGTTTCTGTCATAATGCCACTGCATCCATTTAATATCACTGGTGTTGACAGCCGCACCTCTGTAATCCTTCAAAAGTCTAACCCACTCTCAACAGACACAAACAAACAAAGCTACGAAATCAAAAGAGAGGCCAGAAACAATATGGAAGACTCATTGTGAATGTACGGTATGACTTATTGTCATTTTAATTTGCTGCTTTGTCTAAATGTTATTTGAGGTTGATGTTGGTCAGCACATGTGACATGGGTCTGCATGAGAAACTTACTCTCTTATGGATCTATGTTTGCCTGTTTTAACTTTAAGTGAGCATTATATGACAGCAATGGTAACTTGAATGTAAAAATAGGCGAAACGACCATACATAATTATACATCCTATATCAATTGTCTGATGCTGATAAATAAATAAAAATCCTAATATTAGACCATAGCCAATATGGTAGCAATATTGTGCATTCAGAATCATTATTCAAGTTCGATGGACTACTTTTTATTTTTTTTTTATTTTTATTTTTTATTTTTATTTTATTTACTTTTTATTAGGGCTGTCAGTTAAACGCGTTATTAACGGCGTTAACGCAAACCCATTTTAACGGCGTTAATTTTATCGCGCGATTAACGGTCTTTTTGGCCTAGCAAACTTTGTAGTTTTTTTCACATGCTTTTGCAACAGGACGCGGCGCTATGAAACCCATTCATTTCAATGGCTTGCGCTGCGCGACCAAAGCGCAAGCGGATCTAGCTAGACCGGAAACAAAACAACAGGCACGACGCCGCACACACTTGTTTAGCCGTAGGTTAACGTTACGTTTTGAGTGGATAACGATCGCGAGATGCCGAAATGGATGTCAATAAGATTCTGAATGGAAAGTTTACTTTTAAAAAAGTTGCCAAATGGTTCCATTGACAAGACCAAAGTGATCTGTGTGTCTTCTTGTTGTGAACTGAGCTATCATCATCGCAGCACGTCCAGTCTGAAATACCACTTGATGATGGCCAACCACACACACACAGCTGATGCGAATTCTCCGCCCCCTCGTCAATATCAGGACCACGTCAGTATTTCTTTCACCCTTTTATTGATGGACAGTGTTACATTGTGTGAGAGATTATTTGCTCCAAGTGAGAATGTTAGTGTGAAATTGAACACAGTATATGCCAATGTTGTTTTCAATAAAAAACATTTGCACAAAGCAAGCCGATCCACTTTTCCATGTTGATAAGAGCATTAAAATGAGAAAAAATAATGGGACAAAAAGAAATCAAGAGACATTTAGAATAAATAAAAATGTGCGATTAATTGCGATTAATCGCGAGTTAACTATGACATTAATGCGATTAATCGCGATTTAAATATTTTAATCGTTTGACAGCACTACTTTTTATATAGCCTATTCATCCATATATCAAATACAAATGACGGTTTTCAGTAACGTTGTCATGTGGCAAACGTGTGCCAATATCTAAATACAAGAGTTTTGAAATCCTTCATGACAGAATGTCAAAATAAGGCATTGCCATCAGGAAGTGATGCTATCAACATAATGTCTCTTTTTTTCGGAGAGAAATGTCTCTCTGTGCCAAAGGAAGAATGACACACATTTTGTCTCCCTTTTGCTATCTTTCTTTCCCACTGCATTTGGCCAGTCTCTAACACACACAAATAGTCTTTCAGGCCATATCAGAGAGTGCCAAGTCAAGAATAGGGACTCTGTGCCCCTCTTCCTCCAGCGGGCACCCCTCTGGATTGTGTGACCCCTGTGCCATTGTTCTGGCTGCCTGTCTGCTGGCTGACACAAGCAATAATCCTGAAATCTGGCCTCCCTCCAACCTCATTACAGCTCCTGCCACCATTGATCCTCCCCCCGGAGGCTTCCCCTCTGGTGACACTTCCCTCTCGCGCTCTCTTTTAACTCAGTCTTTCTTTTCCTCCCCAATGGCTTCCTTTTTCACTCTCTTTGTCTCTCACAGTTTGTCATTTCTCGTTCTTTCTCCTGTTGTTTCTCCTTCCTTTCTTTCAGAGAGAGGGGACTCTGTCGGCACCTGTTCTCATTCCCTCTTATATTCATGGCGTTTGCAACCATAGGCTGCCTGTGACCTCCAAAGCAGACCTGTTGGCTGATGTAGGGCTGGATGATATATTGAATATGATAATATATCAAAATTGCACATATTGTGACTGTATTTAATTGAACTTTTATTTGGACATCAATTTTTCCTAAAGAAGATTAATTTCATTATCCTTTCTATGTTGCAACTCATGAGTTTGAGAGTGCCATCATGGTTATCATCAAGGGTTTTCATAGTATCTGGATTAAAAAGCAAAAATGCTGTTTGTCAGTTCTCTTTTAATTCTTTGAACAGCTCATTGTTTGTTTAAATGAAGAGCAAGTCGTGCATGTATGATGTTTATGTACATCAGGTACATTAATTAAATATTGACAAAATACTGACAAATATTGAGATCTAATTCTTTAGCAATAATAATTACTATTAATTAGGGGTGTACCGATATTCAAACTGAACTGAAAAACCACGATACACCACCCACGGTACATATCGCGATACTCTTGTACCGAGGGCCCCCGCCCCCTGCTGCCCAGCCCTAGCCCATGGTTGATGTTGACCTCACTTAACCTTATGTCACAAAACAAATTTTTCTTCCTTGACATTTGATTAAATAGTAATTAGGGGTGAAACGTGTGTACAAGACGAACACAGATTTGTAGCTTAATCACCACCAATAATTGCAATATGCTCCACGTTTTGTTATTTTCGATTAGAAACAGTTTCATTTTTCAAATTATGTCCATTTTATCACGAAATTCGAACAATAAATGCCGTTTTGACGCTCTTTAATGTGGCGTGACAGAGCTGCTCTGCTCCTCAGCTCTGGAACTCGCTTCCACCGGACCTCCGTAATATTGATTCCCTCTCACATTTTAAATCAAAACTTAAAACCCATCTTTTTAGAATAGCTTACTCCCTCTGATCACAACTGTATTGTATTTTAATTGTATTGTATCACATAGTTTTTATTTATTTTATATTGTTATTGTTTTGTTTATAATGTATGGTGACCTTGAGTGTCAAGAAAGGCGCCTAAAATAAAATGTATAATAATTATATATTTACATTAGCAGAGATACTTTTTTTTTTTTATCCTTAAGAAACTTTTAATTATAACTGAATTAATTTAAAGACAGACACAATTTGTTCAGTAAATCTCTGTACCCACTCGGACCCATCACATGTCAGGCCTTTTAAAAAAAAAAATTTTTACTTCTGGAGCATTTCACCTAGCTTAAAGCCTGCAGTCCATGAGATTGGATGTTTGTCATCAAATCAAATGGCAGTAAAGCTCTGCATGTAGTAATTAAAAAAAAAAAAACACTACATTGAAGAGAAGCATGGCAGCACTTCACTCCAAACACAGAAGCAAGCAACATTTTCTATGGTTTTATTTACATTTTTTTTTAAATATTTTTGCCCGTATTTCATAGTTTGTATGTAAAATATAAAGATTGAACTTATTAATTAAAGTAAAAAATCGATTGTAGAATTGCAAGTTTTAAATCAGGATTTTTTCAAATGTGTCTGTCCATTAGAATGTACAGTGGGTTCAAAAGCCTGTTATTGAAATCACATTTTCAGTAAATGCTGATTGAAATTTCTTATTTAAAAAAATCTATATCACAGTACCGATACATTTTTAAAACTTTTTCATATGCAGAATATACAGTTCTTGAAGTGCTTGAACATATAAGGAAATATCTCAGATGTTGACTTTATGTGAAGTGATGAGGAAGATGGAGATGTAAGAAAAATATCCGTATTTAAAATTTTATAAAGTAAAATAGCTTCCAGCCAAACGAACATACGGATTTGACTTAAATCTAAAGCGCAACTTGAATATGAATATTTTTCTTACACAAACGCATCGCTTCGCTTCAGAAGGCCTTTATTAACCCCCCAGAGCCGTGTGGAGCACTTTTATCATGGATAGATGCACTTTTATGGACTTTCAAAACAGAAACAAACAACCATTCACTGCCATTATAAAGCTTGGAAGAGCCAGGACATTTTTTTTTTTTTTTTATATAACTCTGATTTTATTCGTCTGAAAGAAGAATGTCATATACACCTAGGATGGCTTGAGGGTGAGTAAATCATGGCTAATTTAAATTTTTGGGTGAACTATCCCTTTTAAAGGTATAGTTCACCCAAAAATTATATTTGTCATCACTTACTCACCCTCATGTTGTTCCAAACCTGTATGAGTTTCTGTATTCTGCTGAACACAAAATAAGATATTTTAAAGAATGTCGGTAACAAGACAGTTGACAGTAGCCATTGACTTCCATAGTATTTTTTTCCCTACTATATATTTTCCTAATAACTACATATTATAATATAATATAATCATTATTAATTATTTTGAAAATTACAATAATATTTAGCAGTAATGTATCAATATAGATATTACAGTACAATACCGTATAATTAATTACAGCAGAAGCAGACCAAATTTAGAAATACAGTAAAAATACAGTAAAGTACTATTTTGTTAGCCTGGGTTTCCCCATGCTGGCTTTGCGCAGTGCGATTTTATTCACGCTGCTAGGCAGTCTGGATACCATGGACTAGATTTTCGCCTCAGCGAGGGGACCAATCACAGAACGGCGAGGGAGCAGCAAGACGATGACGACGTCTATGCGACACACCGAAGCAGTTTGTTTATACCTATCCAACATGGCAGCAGACGCGAAGTTACCTTTCGATGCAGCCTTGGATATTGTTCTAAGTAGTTTAGAACGCAAATAAATCTGACCCATCGTCTTCTTCCTTGTCTAATATCTGTCGCTCTACATACGTCATCTGGTATAATTGAAACGATTGGCTATGGGCTACGTACAGGCGCATTTGATAGACATTCATAGCACCCAATAAACGGCTCTGGGCATTCGTAAACCACGCCTCAAATACGAGAAAATGAACGCGTGGTTCCCAGACCACGTCTCAATGGTCTGACGTTAGCCAGGCTACTACTTTGTAGTTTACAATTCTGATCTTGTGTACTGTAAAGTAAATTACACTACAGTTACTGGAAATCGAAATACAGTAACTTGCTGGCAACCGTGCTGCCAGTGTAATGTACTGTAAAAATACAAGAAAACCGTTAACAGAGTTTTTGACCCTGAGAAAAAGTATAGACCAACAATTTTTATGTTTATTAATTTATTTCATGTTGGTACATTTTTGGGAAGTACACACGTTTTGACCTGAGATCCATTGAAATGGACAAAAAAAAATTACAATTAAAGCAAAACTTTTTTTTAATTATTTTCATTTGGTCTCATTTATAGAAGCCTCATGAGCTGCATGTACTTTTATATTTTTCAGAAACTTGAAACATAATTCAGGTCTGAAGGGGTTAATAAATAAAAAAAGCAATTTTGTTTAGTTTTCTCCCCCCTGTACTGAACCGAATTGGGACGTCAAAACCGAGGTATACGTACCGAACTGTCAGTTTTGTCTATATGTTACACCTTTACTATTAATGGAAAAGAACTAGAAAAAGACTAAAAATATAAGAAGAGAGAATATCAAGGTCAAAATGCAGATCTGGTGAGCGGGAGAGGGTGACATGGAAAGCAAGGAAATTCAGTAAAACGATGAGAAATGGCTGAAACAGGAAGAGTAAGAGGTACCAGGAGGCTGATCTGGAGCTTGTTCTTGTGTCTGGCTGACTGTTTTCTGGCATCTGTTTAGCTGAGGCGTGACTAGCCTGGAGTTAATGAAATTAGTGCAGAGGGAGGCAGTGCGCCGACGAGGGAATACTACGAGAAGATCACATAGAGAAATGTGTGTCAGACACTGAGCCTGAACGTCACTGTCTCTAGAGGAAAAGAGATGTGAAATGGAAGGAGCAGAATACAATGAAAGCCACTCTCTGCACTGTGAAATGCAAGATTACTTTATCAGGAATCTCCTCCTGGAACTGAGTAAGGGTTTCAACAAAATGATTTTGATTCTGCTCCATTATGATTATGGTGCAGTATTAATACACAGATACAGATCCCCCCCCCCCCCCCCCAACATGCCAGTGTTATTGTTTTGTATTGTACTTAGGGATGCACCGATCCACATTTTTTCACTTCCGATCCGATCCCGATACCTGAATTTGGATATCGGCCGATACCGATACTTTTCCGATACCAGAGCTGAGTTTGCTTTAATATTATTATTATCATTATTGTTGATTTTATATGATGCTGAAATAAACTCCTCTCTACAGGCAAGTATGATATGTACGTATGTATGCATGTATGTCAATATATATATATATATATATATATATATTAGGGCTGGGCAAGTTAACGCGTTATTATCGCGTTAACGCATTTATTAATTCATGCCGACAATTTTTTTATCTCACGTTAACGCAGTTTTTTTTTTTTTTTTTTTTTTTTTTTAAAGTCCGTTGCACACTGGCTCTGAATAGGACATAGGCCTACAGTCAAACCATGATCACAGGAGGGGTGGGATGTTGGTCAGCCAGCAAATAACCCACCCAAACCAGCAGTGGAGGGGCTTTGGCAGGTTCTCTCAGGTGAACAGAAAGGGAGACAGCGCTCCGCGAGTGAATGACAGGCGCTCTATGGATAGTAACCACGGCAACGGCTTTATCAGCTGTAGTCTTTTTAACTTAAATTAAAATTATACATAACTTTACCTGATGTGCCTGCGTGTAGTTTAGCGGGGATTCTCTGCAATGTGAATTCCCTTCTGTTGATGTCCTGATAACTTTTAAATATTGGAAACTCACAAACAGCGAGCCGAGGATCAGTCTCTCTTCCAATGATTTGTACTGCGCGTCGTGTACAAAAAGTTATAGACAATCAAAGTCCTTTTAGACGATTCAACTTCGGCAACGCGCGGGCGCGTGCGTGAGGCGAGCGCGTGGTGAGGCGAGCATGACCGCAACAGTTTCACAGACCGCAACAGTTTCACAGAACGCACCCGCTTGTCGCTGCACCTTGTGCTCGACCAATTCACTTCACTCTAAAAGGCTGATTTATACTTCTGTGTCGTTCGTAGTGTATTTTGTTCGTAGTGTCGCTATACACTACGTTGGTTGATTTTACTTCTGCGTCGTTGTCCGCGTTGACGCGCAATTACACATGCAGAGTGTAGAGTTGTGGCACTATCACTTTAAAAATATCTGTATTGATGTTAATGTCACGGTGGCGACCCCTGTTAAAAGGAAGTGGTAAGACATCAATAAAGCAGTCTAGTGTTTTGCACTTACACAAGCTGTGTGTGTATTACTTGACACTTTACATGGTGTCAGAAGTGGGTGGTAATGGCTCAAGGACTCCGTCGTATAGATCCATTAGTTTTTGATGTCAATGTTGCTGACAACTGGCGGAAATTTGAGAAAGAATGGACAATCTACTGCAATGCAGGACTGGCGGATAAATCTAAGAAAGTTCAAGCCTACACGCTACTGAACCTAGCAGGCCCGGAGGCTGTTGAAAAGTCGGACTCCTTCGTTTATGGAGAGGGGGAAAGTCACGAAGAACCAGAGACTCTACTGGTAAAGTTTGCTGAATTATGTTTGCCAGCGAAAAACGTCATTATGGACAGACATGTTTTTAACACTGCTAGTCAAGGAGCCGGTGAGTCTATTCAGGCATATGTTTCCACTTTAAAAATACTGGCGAAAAAATGTGATTTTGGCGTGCTCTGTGATGAATTGATCAGGGATCGCATCGTTTGTGGGATACAGAGCGACATCCTCCGCAAACAGTTATTGCGTGAAAAGAATCTCACCCTTGCACTGGCAGTTAGCATTGGCATGCTCCATGAACAGTCAGAGAAAAGCTCTAGGGAACTTCATAAGGAAGCTGAAGTCTGCTCAATTCAGAAGGCTCGTTGTGGCAATTGTAATGGCCAACATTCACCTGACCGCAGCAGATGTTTTGCTTTCAATAAGACATGCAATAATTGTGGAAAGCTTAATCACTTTGCTAGGTGTTGTCGCTCTGCATCAGCGCAGGCCACAGTTCGCCCCAAAGCCTTCACTCCATACAGAAGAAGAGAAATGGGTAGAGTGAATGAATTTACCATTGAACCAGACAATCATATGGTTGAGACTTTTTACTGTGATACGATACTCACACCTGCACAGAAGGGGGAAATCTTCGCCACGCTCGAAATGAAGAATGGAAAGGGACAACTGAAGGTAAAAGTGGACACTGGTGCCAAATGTAATGTTCTGCCCAGAAAATTGCTGCATATGGTTGACCACACAGTGCATGTGGACCCAAATGGAAGGGTCAATCTAGTGGCTTATGGAGGTGAGTCAATTAAAACTGATGGCACTGTAACACTACATTGTACTCAGGGACAGTTCAAGTTTCATGTGGTCAATAGGGATGTAAAACCCATATTGGGACTACAGGACAGTATTGCTATTGGTCTTATATGTTTAGGACCTGACGTCCATATGCTGCAACAAGAAGCTCCAGAAATACTGGAGTACAAAGACCTTTTTGACACTAATGTCGTAGGTAAATTGCCGGTGATATATCATATGAGACTAGATGACGCTGTTGCCCCTACAATATGTGCTCCCCGCAGGGTCCCCATTGCCATGAAAGATAAGGTCAAGGCGGAGCTGGACCGAATGACTGCCCTGGGGGTAATTACGCCAGAAAACGACGCAACAGAATGGGTGTCTGCCATGGTTGCAGCGAAAAAAAAAGATGGAACAGTGCGACTGTGCATTGACCCAGTGCATCTAAACCGGGCCCTTCTCAGACCCCGCCATCCGCTCAAATCAATTGACCAAATCATTGCGGACATGCCCGGTGCCAAAATATTTAGTATCTTAGATGCCAAGTGTGGGTTTTGGCAAATACCCCTGGACCACGGATCCTCCAAGCTCACAACTTTCATGTCACCTCATGGCCGATATAGGTTTCTGAGGATGCCATATGGCATATGCACAGGTAGTGAGGTCTTCCAAAACGTCATGGAACAGCTATTTGCAGGACAGCCTTGCGAGATCGTGGTCGATGATATCCTCATCTGGGGACGTACACTATTAGAACATGATGAACGTTTAAAACAGGTTTTGAACAGGATCCGTGCCATCAACCTGAAGCTTAATCCTGACAAGTGCAAATTCAGAGTCAACAGTGTACATTATGTGGGACACCTGTTAACCGCTGATGGTGTTAAGCCAGATCAGGAAAAAATCAAGGCCGTCTGCGAGATGGAGAGGCCACAGGACAAACAGGCCCTACAGTTTCTGGGCATGACAAACTATTTGTCCAAATTCATTTCCCAGTACAGTGACATGACTGGTCCCCTGAGACAACTGATACACCACGACGTGGAGTGGCACTGGCATGAAAGCCACGATGCGGCTTTCAGCAAACTGAAGCAGGCACTGACTAATCCCCCTGTGCTGCAATTTTTTGATACATCAAAACCAGTGGTTATATCAGCAGATGCCTCCCAACACGGTCTGGGGGCGGTGTGCCTCCAAGACGGGAGGCCGGTGGCATTTGCATCACGGGCCCTTACACCGACTGAGTCCAGGTATGCTCAGATTGAAAAGGAGATGTTAGCGCTGGTGTTTGCAGCTAAAAAATTTCATGATTTCATTTATGGCCGCCCCGTCATTGCTGAAACGGATCATCAGCCCCTTATAACTATCCTGAGGAAACCACTGCACACCGCATCATCACGTCTACAGGGTATGATGCTTAAATTGCAACGTTACGATTTGGATGTAATGTATAAGCGTGGCAAGGAGCTGTTTGTTGCAGACGCGTTGTCGCGTGCACATTTACCCGAGTCTGAGCCCCCACTTACTGATGACTTACTAGAAGTGATGGCTGTCCAGGTGCTCTCCTCACGTCGTACGGATGAATTACGAAATGCAGTAAAGAGTGATGTCACCTGCCAACAGTTATCTGAAGTCATCATGCAGGGTTGGCCCAGCACCTCCAAGGAGCTGCCGCAACAGTTGCGTCCGTTCTTCTCCATGAAGGAAGAGTTGACGTTAGAGGATGGATTGCTCCTGCGTGGGCAAAGGTTAATAATACCTGCAGCACTGCAAACGTTTTATGTGGGCCAGCTACACCAGGGTCATCCTGGGATTGAAGCCACCAAACGCAGAGCTCGAGAGACTATGTACTGGACCTCAATGTACACAGATATCGAAAGAGAGGTGTCTCGTTGTGCCGCATGCAATGCCTTGACAGCACATCACACAAAGGAACCAATGCAACTCCATGACGTCCCTGGATTACCATGGTCATTTACTGCAGCTGATATATTTGAGTGGCGTGCCAAAATGCATCTAGTCCTGGTGGACTCCTATTCAGGGTGGTTCGAGCTGGATTACATCCCCAACGTGACCAGCAACACGGTTATTGCGAAGCTGAAGCGACACTTTGCAACACATGGTGTGCCCCACACCCTCATGACTGATAATGGGACCCAATTCACTGGAAGGGATTTTGCAAACTTTTCACAAGCATGGGACTTTAAACACATCCGCAGCAGTCCTTATTATCCACAATCCAATGGTCTTGCTGAGCGTGCAGTGAGATCTGCTAAGCACCTGCTGGAGAAGTGCCACCGTGATGGCACAGATATCCAAGCAGCCATTCTCCACACTCGCAACATTCCCCGTGATGGGCTCCCTTCCTCTGCTCAGCGCCTCATGTCCAGGCAAACCAGGACCTTCCTGCCAGCAACCACAGACATGCTTAGGCCTGCTATCCAAGTCAATGTGGCTGCTACCATCTACAAACACAGAATGAGGGGGAAAGTGTATCATGACCGCAGTGCACACCGCCTCTCTGCGCTAAGACCAGGTCAAACAGTCAGAGTGCACACTGAACGTGGTTTTGATCGAGTGGCAAGAGTGGAAGGCCCAGCTCAGCAGCCTAATAGCTATGTATTAGCGTCACAAGGAAAGAAACATATCAGGAACAGGCGACATCTCCTCCGGGTTGAGGAAAACCCAACGGCAAGCTCTGAGGAAGACGTGCCACTGAGGTCAACCTCACCAGTACCTGATAGAGAAACTGCCCAAAATGCCAACAATGCCAACCCACCATCTACACCTCCTAGTATCACACCAGTGGTCAAAGCCAACCAACCACTTACACCTCCTAATATCACACCAGTGGTCAAAGCCAACCCACCACGTACACCTCCTAGTATCATACCAGTGGTCAATACTGCTGACTCATCTGAGAGACAGTTGGTGGTGACTCGAGCGGGCAGAGTTAGCCAACCCAATAAGCGGTATCAGGACTATGTTGGTACGTGGCTAAAAAACTGAACCAACTGGTTTGCTCATATTTCACCATACTTGTTATGTTTTGTGTCACCATTTGTTCGGTAGTAGTGGCCTGATAATCCGATAAATTCAGTACATGTTGTATTCCAGTTTGGTTGTGTGGGTTGTGTTAAGATGATTTACATGCTATCTGGAAGAAAGGGGATGTAGAGTTGTGGCACTATCACTTTAAAAATATCTGTATTGATGTTAATGTCACGGTGGCGACCCCTGTTAAAAGGAAGTGGTAAGACATCAATAAAGCAGTCTAGTGTTTTGCACTTACACAAGCTGTGTGTGTATTACTTGACACTTTACACAGAGGGAGCATGTGAAACCCGTGGAGCGGTTCTAGCAATCACAGCGCTTGCGGTACGCGTAGAATTGACGCGTTGTTACATTTTTGAAGAGGTGCAAGTCAGGGTACGACGTAAGTTCGACGCAGAAGTATAAATTGGGCTTTATCTCTGTTTAATGCAATCTTAGTGTACGTGGGAAACCATGGCATGACCAAACCTAAGCTACTATCAGAGAAGTAACGTTGGTCGACTTATATCTCATGACATCTGACTACATAGACTGTTTCTGCTGCTAAAAGACACCTGTTGATACCTGTTAAGAAAAAAACCAAGAAAACTGGACTCGTTTTAACAAGCTAGATAAAAGGTAATGCCCTGGCAGTGGCAAATAGCTTTGTTTTAATATTTGATTTGATTACAATAATGTTTAGGTTGAGATTTACAATAAATATTTTATTGCTGTGTAAAGGGAATACTGCTGGTATAAAGCACCTTATTTGTTTAAAGTTTTTGCAAACCACATGTTATTACACTTTTGTGTATATAGCAGTACATTTAAATCAAAAGTGAGTAATACACTACTTTAGAATTCATTATTAAAGTTTGCGCGTAACAATGCGATTAATCACGATTAATCGCAAGAAAATCATGCGATTAATCGCGATTCAAAATTTTAATCGTTGCCCAGCACTAATATATATATATATATATATATATATATATATATATATATATATATATATATATATATATATATATATATATATATATTAAACAATAGATAAACAAAAGATAGACAATTAAACAAAGATACACATTATACAGGCCTACACAGTGCTTTAATTTCAGGAAGGTCTACTAACATTATTCAGGTATGGTCTAAAAATAATTATAATAAAGTAATCAAAAGTAAAATAGCACTGCAAAGTTTATCATAGATAGATTTATGCTTATTAAAGCTAAAGTTATTCATTCAAGAGCTGTGAGTGATTTTCTCTTTGCCTTTTGTTGTTTGATTCTCAGTAATGGAGCAATCGTCAGCATGTTTATTAGACTGCTTCCCCTTTAAGAACGAGTGCACCATATTTTCTCCCAACTATTTCCATAACTACGTCCATTTTAGACAAACTGTTTAAGTGAATCTCCAAGCCGGTCATTTTGACATTTTTGTGTAGGCTACATTTGATCGTTTAGACGTGCATATGAAGCCCAAAGTATAATGTGCTTGTCTCGTTGCGGTCTGTTTCGGAGCGCGCGACGCGGGAACAGCTTCTCTTGCGCAGATTTTTGTGCTTTTAATAGCTTTTTTTATTATTAAAAGAGTCCCGCAATTTAGCAACAGTAGAGACTGCATTTTACAACAATCACCGATCATGCTGATGGGCTGTCGTGTTGTGCGCGCTGTGGCACCGCGTGAGAGATCTCTCTCTTTCTCTTCTGGACTGCGAATAGCAAACATGCATCACAGAAAAATGGTTTAATTAATACGGCTTTGCAAACATTGCATTTTGCTGTCTTGCTCTGCTGTGGTGTTTCCAGTGTGAAGTATTTCCACCATAGGATTTCCACACAGCGAACATGTTGGCAGCTCAATGCTATCCTGCTAGCTGGCTGCAAACTGCGGAATGGATTTCCTGAGGGGGGGTCTCTGTGTCTCATTGAGCCGCACCTCCGTTCAGGATATCCATTCCACAGTTTGCAGCCAGCTAGCAGACTAGCCGGCGGGCCGCGGGAATCACTTTTGGAGTCGTTTCAGCAGGTTAAAGCGCAGACATGGCTCATGGATATCGGATATCTCCGCAGGTTGGATCGGGAAAATCCGATATGTGAATTACGCTGGTATCGGTCCCGATACTGGATCGGATCGGCCCCATCCCTAATTGTACTACTTAAGCAGTACATTGTATTGTGCAAGCAGCTTTACAGCCAACCGTGCTGATGCTCTCTACTATAATGCCCTCTTGCACTGACTTCTTGCACCATTGAATTCAAAGCATTCTCTTAAACAAGAGGAGGACTTTCTGGCTGTTCTAATAACTGCTGCACTGAGTTTGCTTTGGGCTTATTTAGGTTAATTTTAGTGGTGTCTCCATGACATTGTCCTTTACTGCATTCTCCAGTTTGGTTTCTCAGTAGGGGTGTGAAATACAGAGTCACTGCATCAGTCACTGTCTCCTCTCTCTGAGCTTATGACCCTCCTTTCTCCCAGCTCCTACTGCAGTCATTAATTATACAAGATTTTGTCCTTAATGTGGTAGTACATTTGATCAAATGGGAAGCCCTCTTAATCTGCAGACTCACTATGTTGTTGGATTTCTAGGCAAAGATGTTGAAGAATCCTCTCTAAATTCATCCTGATCCTTTATTTAAAAATATTAATATTTATTTAAAAATTTGTCCACATTTCTTTTGACAAGAAACCTTGTTGTCCATCAAATTAAAGTTAGTAAAATGAACCCTGAATGGTTAAAATGGCATAACACTTGGAATTCCAACAAGAAATAGTATGTTCTTGGCAAAATATGCACATTTTCTGTTCGTATAGAATAGCCAGATGACAACACTGTGTACATACAACAATGCAATGTGGTTGACATGACCTTCCAGTTCCAGTGTGATGACTGAACCGGCACGTAATTATAGCTCAAACATCCATTTTGGATTTAATATTTGTTTGGTTTGCCAAAAGATTTTTGCTCAAACTTTAATTAAAAAGGCAAATTATTTCTAAAACTATATGCCACTCCCGTGCAACTTACGATTGTGTCAGAGATGTTTAAAATGTGTTTCATGGAATTTAGCTTACGGTTTCATTTACTGGTTCATGTGAGTGGATGGATTTTCGCAAACGCTTTAGAGAACTGGTTTGTACAAATGGTTTGATCATTTTAATTACACTACCATTAATGTGTTTAGTGTCCTTTTTAACATTAATTTATCACATTAATTAGTTTTTTATTTTATTAATATATTTAAAATAATAACGCTGAAACATGTCTTATTAATTTTGCAAACCAATGGGCTGATTAATGTTTTTGTAGAAACCATGTAGACTTTTTTTCAGGATTCTTTGAATGGAAAGTTCAAAAGAACATTTTAAAATAGAAATCTTCTGCAACAATGTAAATTTATTTACTGATCAATGTAATGCATTTTCGCAGAATAGAAGTATTAGTTTCTTTAAAAACAAACAACAACAAAAAATAAATAAAAACTGACCCCAGACATTAGAGTTTTGTCCAAAAAGTAGATTTACTGATTCATTGCTTAGGCACCTTTATGAACACTGCTGTGTTACTTGTTCATTTTTGGAGCAAAATGTATAGCTATCTGGGTTTTTTGTAGCCTGTACATGTTACAATTTTATGATCCTCCTAATAGTTTTTGTGCCATATATTTTATATAATCTTATAATTGATGATGACCATTTTAATTTAAGGGGATGTTACACCTAATTAGCAGCATATATGTACTATTTCTTAGTAGTGCTGTAGAAACCTTTTCAAGTCATTTTAACTTCTTTAAATTAGGAATAGCTTGTCAAGCTACAGCAGCGAAGTAGCTTCCCCAACACTATAGGCCTAAGTGCTCCTTTTAGTATCTTTTTTTTGCAGTTATGTCCCATGATATGGGTTCATTTGGTCACCATTTATTTACAGGAAAGAAGGGCACTTGCCCTCAGCATGCCGTTGTCGTGCCCTTCGTCTCACCTCCAGTTCCTGCTGTCGTATATGCCGGGCCAGCTGTCTCTGCTCGTGTTCAGGTTGAGTCTTGACCCCGGCCGCTCTGCCCGAGCCAAGAGATGACAAAAATTTCCAGCTTATACATTTCCTCTGCACTACATTAGTTTTCAGTTTTCTGCCTACGCAAACAAAGGGTGGTGATTATTGAGGCGTACAGTTTTACTAAAATGATTGGACCTAATTCTTGCCCTTGCAGCACTTTATTTACATCTCACCTCAACAAGAATAGATGGTAAAACAGGGGAAGCCCTTAAGACTCGCATGCAGATTCAGAGGACACCCTGTGAAAATGCCTGTGAAATTTATACTAGCCATTTTAATGTTTGCTGCTATTGTCGTCATGGTGTCCATTAGTTGTAGCCTAAATAGCAACAGTGTGTATCATTTGGTCCCGTTTCATTCCCACGGTTGAATTACATTAGCACTGTTGGAGCTAGCATCTGCTGCAGTTTAGCGGCCAGTCATGCCTCAGATAACCAGCACCTCTAGAGCACTAGCAAGATTAGCACCGGTATCACGCCAGATGAAGTTCAGGCTCCAGCTGGGCTACCTATATAAGCCTGTGCTATTGGAAAGTTCCTCCTGAGCCTCGGGGAATCCAATAAGCCTCTCATCCTGTGCGGTCATTGGGTGGGCTGTTGCGTAACTCATGGCCGGGCATGGATCGTGTGGTGGCTTGTTGATCAAAACATTGAGGGTGGAGGTAAGAGGACTATTTTTAGTAACCTTCATCTATAGCTGAGAGAGAGCAAAAATATAGCGTCACAGGAATTGAGGAATACAAGCAGTGAAATGGTATAATTACATGAATTTTGATAGGGAATTTGGAGGTGCTTTCATATGATGTTTATTAGCTTGTTAGAGAAATGCTAGAAAATATATTTCAGTCCTGGAATAAGTTGGCGAGGGGATGGAAGAAAGGATCCCGCTACATAACTGTGCTATTTCCATGCTCTTAAAGCTTCTCGTGATGCTGTTTTTGCTTGTTGTGGTTTTAATTACTCGGCCACCTTACCAGCCCTTTCCTGTTTTAACATGGAGCTTCCTCTTGGTCATGTTTAGTCCCACTGGGGACTACATGTGCTTCCGCTAGTGTTGTTTTAGTATTATTTCTATACTATTTTAGTATTTGAAAATATTAAAAGTCTAATTCAAATTTAATAGTTTTCATTTGTTTTGCTTTTTTAGTAATTTTGTTCTTTTTTTTCTAATATTTCTATTATGCTTTAATTTATTTTTTGTTTACTTTTAGTCATTTTAGTACTTCAACCATTTTAAGGATTTGTAAGTTTTTCATCTAATTTATTTTATTTCAGCTTTATTTAAATGAATGAAAACGAGCTGTAGTTTCAGTTAACACTGACAACACTGCTGTCAAGACCTATCTCTCAACGGAGCTTTAAATACTCAGTCAATCTTTGGCTCTGAAGAACCTTTGACACACTGAGTTGTGCTGGGATATCAACATAAGCAGATGCGTTTCCATTTAATCCCTTTTCCAGTGCATTGTCACTCAATTCTTGGAGCACACAAACTTGCAGGCAACAAGCCTTTGAAAGCTTCTTATCAAATTTCCGTTTTCAGATTGGGTAATCAAGATGCAGGACAGTCGTTTCCTTATTGAACTGTACCAGTGCTATAACTGGATGTTGGGTTTGCATAATGTGATAATTAAAGTTTACTCTAGGTGTGGGTAAGTGTCCGAGTACTTTGGCAGCAATATGTCAGTATTTTTTCAGCTGCAGTTAAAAACAAAAACAAAAAAACAGATTGATCATGAAAAATTAAAAAAAAAAAAAAAATGTGTGGTTGGTAATGATGGCATAATGATCTTGTGGTTTGTTTAGTCAGATGTTGAATCTGTAACCGCTCTGACAGATTCAAGGGTTCAGTCAGGACATGATTCATCAGAATGATTCAAAAATGTGAGTTTTCGTCTTTTTAAATGATTGATTATATTGATTATCAAGATATCAAGATTATCAAGATACCAAGATATCATGGCTATGAATTATGATCTCATTCCCACAACATTTTAGTTTGTCTTCATTTTCATTGATCTCCATTAAAGGAGGGAATGAATTACAAGTTACCCACAACAAAAGAACGCTTTAAGCTAACGTGGCCACTGTTGATCTAAAACAAGGAAATGAATTTTAAAAATGTGGCTACGAAATAAGTTGAGAACATTCTTTATTCATGGCCACAAAATATATATTTTTCTGTGAACTAGCCCTTTAGTAATCAGTTTAACCAGAATGAGCATCCTCTCACATTGCCTTAGACTTGGGCCTCCCTCCTCACTTTCTTTGCACTCTGAAACCGCAACCTCCAAATGTGAGAGAGCATTGAGATCAGAGCCTTTGGTCACCCGCTAGACCCGTGACTCATAGCCCACGTGTGTCCGTGCCATCCGGAATTCCTCTTTTCACGTTTTCATCTCTGCCGCTGTATGTCATGTATCTCCTCAGCTCTCCATCCGTTCCGCTCCACTGGCCACTGTACTACGCCTACAGAGAGCACCCTCCATCTCAGCAGGGAAATCCGTCCTGTTTGATCCGGACTCTTTCAGCCCTAAAGAGCAAACAGTTTTTTTTTTACTCGTGTTTATAATCCCTTAAGTACTTGTGCTTAATTGAAAACCCTTGGCCTTGATCACTACAGCCTCCCCCCTCAGCACATGTCATTATGCATATTGTGAATCATGGCTTTCAGATTAATGATTCATGTCTGTGTTTTTTCTCTCGCTCGCTTACTATCTGTGTTATTTTTATTTATCGTCACGGCTGGCTAGATGACAGAATGTGATCATGAACATATCAGTTGACTCACAACGCAGAACAACAAGGGATGTGCAAAAGCATGTGGATGAGTGTTTTTGTATCATTTGGACTGCATTTATATAGCGCTTTCAGTCTTGAACTGGGTAAATGTGTGCAATAACCCCCAAAAGCACCCCTCTAGGAGTCTGCATGACACAGTCGTGGTTTGTTGTGGTTGTTCTTTATTTCGTTGGCGTCTGCCGCCCTTATTGTCTGTGCAGCAGAGGTGGGTAGTAACGAAGTACATTTACTTCGTTACATTTACTTGAGTATTTTTTTGGAAATTTTTTACTTTTAAGAGTAGATTTAATTGTGGGTACTTTTACTTTAACTCGAGTACATTTCTAATGAAAAAACTGTACTTTTACTTCGTTATGTTGGGCGACGTTCCTCTCGTTACTTTATTTTAATGCAATGTGTTGTTAAAAGCGTAGTTTATTCTAAGCGTGCGCTCTCTCTTTTTTCTGGGCATGAGCGATGCTCCATTCACAAATGAATCACTCTTTTTTGAGTCGATTCTGTTCCAAGACGTCATCAAACATGTTGGGCAGATCTGACTAAATCGGTTCGCGAATCAGTTTGAATGATCTGTTCAGTTCCTCGCGCACTGAATCGTCTCGGAGTCGTAAAAGGAAGATTTCATTCAGTTAATACATTTTACAACCAAACAGATTATTACGCCATATAGCACTTCTACAAAGTATGACATTACCCTTTTTTGGACATATACATTACTTTATACATTAAATAAGCTATCATCGTCCAGTTTATGAATGTGTGTACATACACAATGTGTGTATTGCGCAGTGGCGTGCGAACTCGACTTGAAAACGAATGCCTTTGCCTGCCTTGACTCGGTTAACCAGTTTAAAGATGCTTTCATAAATATAGCCTAAATACATTTTGGAGAACAGACAGAAGAAGATCCGTGCATTTGATCGTTGTTTGTGTTGGGCATGACATGACTGCGAGCACATGTGAAGAGTTTTAACAATTTCTAATCTAAATGGTTCCCACCCCTTTACATATGAATGCAAAACTCCATAGAGTCACTTTGTCTAATAATCCAAATGTAGTTGTATAAGTTATTATACTATTCAGACTGATCTCATGAAATGGCGTATGTATGACACGCCAATTCGTATTTCCATTTTTGGCGTGCTATCAACACGCATAATCGCTTTTCAGCGTGTTTATCAACGCCTTTGACTTAACGTTATATTACTGTATTATGTATATATAGATATATGACCTACCCCAACCCCGTCCTTAAACCTACCCGTCACTGGGGTTAATACCATTTATGAGTCTTCTCCTACCATCCTAGGAAAAGAAATATCGCTCCACAGATGTAGATATAGATTTTGCTTCGTTTCGCTCGGACATTTAACGGCGTACACATACACGCGGAATCACTCGGACATTTAATGGCGTAGACATACACGCAAAAGATTTCGGCGTGGACATACACGCGGATAGCTCAAAATGCGTATAGATAACACGCCACTTGACTTGAAAGTGGCGTGTATGTTTACCCAAAGTCATGATGTCATGTTGCACTATTATACAAACCACAGGACAGGCAATGTTTTCGGGCTATAGATATAATATACAGATATACAGAAATAATGTTTGTCTCTTCTGTTTTTGTTGCAAAGATAGCTTATCTAATTATGATAATTTTAGTCATTTAAATGAAAAAATATCTAAATAATATCATGTTATATATACAGTATATATATATATATATATATATATATATATATATATATATATATATATATATATATATATATATATATATATATATATATATATATGCCTATGTGATCCAAAGTAACTAGTAACTAACTACTTGAGTAGGTTTTTCATTTGATACTTTTTTACTCTTACTCAAGTAACTTTTAAGATTATTACTTTTACTTTTACTTTGAGTAAATATTTCTATAAGTACTTGTACTTTTACTTGAGTACAGTTTTTGGATACTCTACCCACCTCTGCTGTGCACCATGGGGGCGGCGGTGATCTGATCAATCGTTTCGCTGCTGTTTTCAGTTTGGAGCTCGGACAAAGTGACCCAAATTTACAGGTTATTGACAGTGCTGCCTGTCTGTGGTATTAAGGTTGGGAAAGCTCTAGCTTACCAAAACTACAAGCAATTTATAATTGAAAAAGTCAAATCAAATCAAATAAAGCAGACTGAAATCAAATCGAATTGACTGTCAATAAGTAGTGCTTCCAGGGATTTTCAAACTTTGATGCTGAGAACCCCCTAAAATGAATAAATGAATTGTTCTTGAATGAATCTTAAGGTTATAGTCATCTGTTTAATACTAGTTCAGTACTTATACTAGCGCACAATAATACAACTAGAAAATGGCTTGCAGCAGTTTAGAACGATACTAAAGTACTAACTGCTGTGTTGTATATTTTATGTATGTAAAATATTTTGTGCTATGTATTCAATGGCCCCGAAGAGCTTTCTTTAAATTGCAGTTAACATGTAGAGCCTAATGATTTCTGTGACTAACAAACACAGACCAAATCGTGGGATCCAGTCAAAAAAATAAAATTTTCTGTATTCTATGGAATGTCACAGAGTTTGGCCAATTTTGGATAAATCAAAAATCACGGCTGTACAATGAATCATATCGCAATATGGACTAGTAAAGACAAGCCCACATGAACTTCATTTTCAGAACAGCTGACTAGTGGAGAATTCAAACCACCATGACGATTTTGTTGGAAACTTTTTTTTTTCCTGAAAAGCCGGTTTGTTTTGTGATATGTCTCTTTTTATGTGTCCGCTTACTTCCTGTAACATGTTGTGTGGTTGCACACAGCACCTTAACCTAGAGTTACCTAAAATACAACATAATGCATAATCTTTGAAACCAGTAGATGGCTGCTAAGATTTTGGCAGTTTTTTTTTAAATTAATATGAATTTTTTTGTGCACCACTTGCGTCAGCAACATGAAATAGCAAAAATAATGATTGTTTTTAAACCGGTTTCCTGTACACTCCGCTGTCTTCCATTGGTCGGAAAAACGGATAGTTCTGTGACTCCTGCCCCAAAATCACACTGGTTGAGCCAATATTGATGTGACAGGATACTCAAACAAAGTATCCTGTACTTTAAAGTGAAAGTGGAGGCTAACTCCTTAAATTCATTAAATTCCTTTCGGATGATGAACGTGCTCAGCATTGTCACTCCTCCAGCTGTTGAAAAACAAACAGTGCATTCATGATGTTGTTCTCTGTCCACAGACCTGTAAAGTGCATGTAGGTTGATCAGCAGAGTTTATAAACCTCAAAGACTTGCCTGTGTCAGATTTAGGACAGTTGCTGTGCTATAATAGGCCTACAGCTTGACTGAGATGGTGAACCATCATGGGCGTATTTGACTTTAATTGAGGTCAAGAGGTCAAAAGTGAAGGGTGGTCCTGAAAGCATATCCTGACAGCACAACAGTGATCCTAAGATGAGTGTAGCCAATTTACTGTGTGCCATCTGCATTATTTATCAGTGCAATTATTAATTATTTATTGGGCACTGTCATGAATGGGGCTGTTGTGTTTACACATGGAGAGTTGTTTCACTGAGAAGGGCATTGTGTGGTATTAGGTCTAAATGAAGTCAAGCTAGATCTTATTCTTATTAATGTTGAAGGTTAAAGCTAACAATAGTCCAACACATTCAATTGCTGTTTATTTTAGATGATGATGATAATAATAATAATTACAATAATAACTTGAATAAAACAAGTTGGATAGAAACCTTTAACGTTAATATTACAGTAATGTACTATCTGACAGGGTTTCCTGTATAGTATTACAGCATTTTTTTTTACTGTACTGTACCTGTTATACATATCCAAATTAATTGATTAAATTGAATCGAGATTAGAATGTGAATCAAAATCTAAATGTGAAATTTGTGTCGATACCCAACCCCATGTAATATAGTGCATACATGTATATTTTTTCAAAATGTAGTAATGAGTAGGCCTAATGTTTTTTCTAGCTGGCCACAAGCTATGGACTTTGAATGAGGTAAATGTGGCTTTGTTTACAAACATTGTGTCTCGTTCACTGAGCGTGCGTACACACAAATTTGTGCGTGAAATGTGCATACGAACGATTTTAAGAACAAATCACGATTCACCAAAGATTGTGTAATAAAACATTCTAAATTTACGATAAAATATAGGAACTACTGAAACCACACGTATGCAAAAAGCACTTGCTCTCTACGGCCTTGTAATAATGTTAAGTTATGTTTCGTCCTTACACAACTATAATTATATTGAAGAGGACCGGACAAGAACGCGTCTGCAAACAGCAGCAAGTTTGAGAGTGAGGTAAGGCTGTAATGAAAGCGGGTGTGGAAAGCCCTTAAATGGAGATGGTTTGGACTTTGTTTTATGCAAAGGACTAACCTCGTGCACGTGGCCACTCATTTAGAATACTCATATTCACTAACATCAGAACGATGTTAAGAACAAATTCATGTGCGTATGAATGTGTTGTGAATTAAGCTGACATTTTTCGTGAGAAGTTCTGTGCGTACAAATATGAAATAATCTCTATGCAATTATTAGTGAATGAGACCCATTGTTAATATGCCAAATTAATATGCCGTTGTTTTTTTGACGTCTTTTCGCAGTTAATACATTGATTGAGTGATTATGAGGCATGATTCTTTTCATGATGCATGAAGTTCTACTGTATCTTTCAACCTACTATAACTAGTAGTTGTAAAGAGGAAGAGATGATCAGATGTTTGAATTTAGTGATAACATTTATAGAATTTGAAAGCTGAAATTTATTTCATATCGAAAATAACAAAGCACAAAGGTTATTGCAATTTATTGGATGGCAGGCACTCTATAAATAATTTTTGGTGAAGTTTTGTTCATGCATCAACTGAAAACCGCATAGACTTGGGATCAATAGTGGTTCAACAAAATGAAGCTTGATTTAAATCAATCAGTTGATTATAATCAACCAAGCGTGTGTGTGTGTGTGTGTGTGTGTGTGTGTGTGTGTGTGTGTGTGTGTGTGTGTGTGTGTGTGTGTGTGTGTGTGTGTGTGTGTGTGTGTGTGTGTGTGTGTGTGTGTGTGTGTGTGTGTGTGTGTGTGTGTGTGTGTGTGTGTGTGTGTGTGTGTGTGTGTGTGTGTGTGTGTGTGTGTGTGTGTGTGTGTGTGTGTGTGTGTGTGTGTGTGTGTGTGTGTGTGTGTGTGTGTGTGTGTTACACACACATGACATGGAGCAGGATTTTGGACAATAGAGATATATAAATATCTTAACTTTTCCCTTGTCACAGTTAATATATAAAAAGCTTAACCAACCTTAACTGTGACGAGGGAAAAGTTTTAAGATATTTGTATATCTCTGGTGTCCAAAATCCTGCTCTGTCATGTGTATGTCCACATTGCACAGCATTTTCACTTTCTATTGGACATTCATCCATTCCCCAAAACAGTGGAGAACAGTCTACTTCCTTAAATACAATATTTTTAGCAAAGCTTTGCTAGAATAAAACCAAAATGTTATATACTTCATTTAAATAATTTAAAATGTACCCTTTGGGCACATGGGGATGTTTTGTCAAATGTTGCTAACCTCTGACATCAGTTTTCTCTCCAAAGTAGCTATAGCCAAGTAAACCCACTCACAATCACACATACAGCGTCAGCTACACTTACACGTCTCACTTCCTCTGTGTATAGGCTGTCACTTTCAGCACAGTTATTTTAACCCCTTTAGTGTGTACGTCTTAGTTTCATTTTCATTTTTTGCGCTCTCACTCACTCACTCACTCACTCTCTCTCTCTCTATCTCACACACACACACACACACACACACACACTCCAAATATGTTTTTAGCTTTGACCTCTTTATTTAGTATGCCACAGACATGTTCAGTATGTGAAGTATTCAGTCTTACAGCTTCAGCCGTGTCGTGTCAAATACATAGCACTTTGAAGGGAAAACTCCTTTAAGGGAGTGTAGTGTTAATACTCTTAAGCTATAGACATTTTAGGTGAAATGTGTCTTGTATAAAACTCTTGTTGCATTGTCATGTTTAGACTTCACACCCTCCATTGAAGATAATGACTGTTTTACTCAATGCACCTTGTTCATATTGTTCTCATAAAACAAAGAGTTATACGGGTGTTTCTGTCGTGTTGCTTTTGCTTTGACTGTTTTTGCACAGGAGTAGTTCACCCATAAATGGAAAAATACTGCTTTTATTTTACAAACTCGTATACTTATCACAATGTCAGGAAACCTGATGATGATGATTATATTATTATTATTATTATTACTATTATTTTAATAAATAGCGTCTTTTACGTGTTTGGAATGGGCAAGTAAATAGAACAAGAGTTTTTTTCTTCATTTGAACTATTGGCGTTTGGTTGAATTTGATTTGATTTCTGTTGATGTATATGGGACTGGATTTTGATTGCCAGCTTTTTTTCTAATCCTTTTCCAAATTGTGGATGGTTGATTTCCAGCCATTTCCACTGGTTATTTACTTTCATTAAATCCTCTTTTTCTTTTTTTTTTGCATCAGATGAATCAAAGTTTCTTGTAAAGTTCTAGGTTTGTATATTTCAAGGATACCACAAGTTTTTTTGATTGTGGCCTGTAATAGACTGAGCCACCAGTATTGTGTGTGTGTGTGTGTGTGTGTGTGTGTGTGTGTGTGTGTGTGTGCGCGTGAATCAATTTGAGCTGCCTTTCTTTCATTCATCTGTTCCCTTGGGCTCAGTGTGCCTGTAATATCACACATTTCTTTTTCCACTGGCTGTCACCAGCCCTGATAATGACTTAATCTATCTGGATATCTGAATTGAGTGATTTTAGTGACCATGATAAACACACATTTATTTATTTATTTGTTTATTTCTTAATATTTAAAATGGTTTATTTATAAAAATGTGTATTCTAAATTAGTTTTTTTGTTATGACCATCTTTATGGCAGCTAAGCTACTCCAAACACTGCACAATGGCTTCGGCTAGACTAGAGGTTATAGGTCAAGTCTTAAACTTCTCTGAGTCTGACACTTGGTAAAGACATAATCTTTAATGTAATCTTGTTAAAGGTGATTTGTTTTCACTGTCTGGGAGATCTGAGCTTTCATAGCATAAATAGCCATTGCTTTTATAAAACAAAAGCTGATATTTCATTATAGCTTAATGCTCCTTTTTTGCATCCTTTATTTTTAATTTGACTTTATCCCTCTATCTCTTCCTCTTTTCTTTGTCTCAGGTTATGAAAAGACTGAAGACACTTCAGAGAAGACTTCACTAGCAGACCAGGAAGATTCCAGATTAATATTCCTCAATCAGCCCCAGTTTACCAAGTTCTGCAATAATCGTGTCAGGTAAAGCCACACTCACACCTGTGCTTCTGAGTGTTCCTCTTTCTTCATAAAGGGTTGAACAGGCCGTCATGGTGAGCACAGGGTTAACATTTCTAGGCGGTGGATAAAGAGTGTTGATTACAAAATCTTATTTTATTCAATACTAAAATGTAGTGATTAAAACATCGTTAAGTGTATTAAATCAATTATTTTACCGAGTAGTTGTTTGTGGTGTTCATTATCATGAAATTAATACTTTTTATTGAGCAAGGATCCATTAAATTGATAAAAATTGTAGGGCTGGTCCGAATACCATTTTTTTTTTTGAGCTCCGAAGCTTCGGTAGTAATGAACATCGAATATTCGAAGCTTCGGAATCTCTATATGTCTGTCTGTCCGTTCGTTTGCATTTTGATTATTTCAAGAACCGTTCATCCAAACGACTTCACAAGGGAGTGCAGTGTCGTATTTGGTACAATATAGATAGACAGGCGAGACGCGACACGTTCAGAATTAATAAACTTTTAATAAACTACCGAACAGCGCGAGCGGGATGCGCGCGTGCCTCACGCGAGCAGAGTTTATATGCTACGAGAACGGACACTGCACTAGTGATATAAAACACACACACACAGGTCTGTTAACTTAAGCAATATTTTTAATAAGGTAGTCTAATATTTTTCTCACTAACAAATTACTGACAAAGTAGGGTAGATATAAATAAAGAAGCGGCGCGCCTTGCACGCAGGGCTTATATGCTCCGAGAATGGACACTGCGCTAGTGATATAAAACACACACACGCACACAGGTCTTTTAACTTAAAGTCCCTGTAAAGGCAATTTTAACAAAACATTCTAAACACATTCTAAAGGTTAGAAATGTATTGCTAAAACATATTACAAAGACTGTGAACTGTGAAGTACTGAATTGTGGAGTTAGACCGTTAAACAGTTTTTCACCCTGGCAATTTCACGGATTTTTTGGGCGGGTCTAAAACAGGGCTCGATGACGCACTGGAGCTCTTGGACACGCCCCTACTCGATGACGCACTGATACTGATCCCTCTAACAATATAAATAGAGCACATTCGCATCAGTTTGGCGCTCATTTGCGAGTTACTGTCAGTACTATTATCAGTTACTACAGCCTACAGTTTGCTATCTAGCCATGCCTTCGTCACGGAAATGCGTACTACTTGGATGCAATCATTTGCAAAACAGATCGGTGTCCTTGTTTAAATTTCCTAAAAACGACGACATCAAGAAGAGGTGGATTAATTTTGTGAAGAGCCACCTTGATGGAGAGCTGAGGATCACCAGCCAAACCCGCCTCTGTAGTGATCATTTTACTCGTGATAGTTTTATAAACTTTCGTCGGAGACAACTGGGATTCACAGATAATCCGTTGTTACTGGTGAAAGGTGCCGCACCGACTATCTCTCGCCTCGGCCTTCATCCTCCCGTCCCGCCGACAACTGGCGCCATCATCGGCAATGCGTGCCCACCAATGAGTGTAAGTTGCCTTGTCTAACTTTATTTGTCTAAGTTAGGTTAAGCTAGTTAACGTTTACTTACATATAACTTAGCTAACTTGCATAAAAGGGAGAGAAAAAATTTACCATTCTGTTGCAAAGCGAGGGGGACGATGTTGACTTCCTTGGTCAATGTCTTCTGAATCGGATTCAGGCTCTGGAGGCTCAAACAAATATGGCTTGGTATAACCTAATAACCTAATAAGCTGCTAGGAGCATCCATTTCGGCTGTAGCGGGTCCCGTCGAGTGCAGCTTTCCCGCGAGTGGGCGTGGTTTCAGCGCAGCCAGCGGACACGCCCCCAGCGTTTGAGAGCAGAGAAAACTGCTCATTTTTTCAAGATTTTGATAGCTTATTTTATGTACTTGCCGGCTTTTTTTATCATTCAAATTTGGCTGGGTGGCTAATAACACATTTTTCTGTGGTGTGACAAACTCAGAACACATACTTAATTTTGACTTTACGGGGACTTTAAGCAATATTTTTAATAAGGTAGTCTAATTTTTTTCTCACTAACAAATTACTGACAAAGTAGGGTAAATAAAGAAGTGGCGCGCCTCACTCAAGCAGCATATGCTCCGAGAACGGACACTGCGCTAGTGATATAACACACACACACACACAGGTCTTTTAACTTAAGCAATATTTTTAATAAGGTAATTTAATATTTTTCTCAATGACAAAGTAAGGTAGATTTAAATAAATAAAAACGAAATTTAAATAAATAAAAACTAAATTTAAATATAAAAAAACGAAATTTAAATAAAGAAAAATGAAATTTAAATAAAGAAAAACGAAGAATAAACGTGACGTCCCAGTAAAATCTCAAAGTCTCCTATATTTAGCTGTAGATTAATTTAGATTGATAAGGGTAAAAAGGATAATACATTTTGTTTCTATTATTCTATGTTCCACAATGTCAAAGCAATACTGCTTAACCCAAAATACAAGCACAGGCATGCACTTCTGTCCATACAAACTCCGCTGTTCTGCGCTCTAGCCAGAGAATACTCCCGTTGCAGAACACTTTTAGTAGTCCAAGAAGAAGCAAATATATTTATTAAGTAGCTATAACGAAGTTATATGTTAAGTTTTATATTTCACCAGATTTTATAGTGTAAAACATATTCAAGCGCGAATGAGAACCGTTTCGAGGGGGATGCCAGGTGTGCAAAAAAAAAAAAAAAGAAGAATATTCGAATGTCACATTTTCAAATCGAATACCAACACACCGAACGAATATTCGAATATTTGAATATCCGGGTCCAGCCCTAAAAAATTGACAAAGACATTTGTTACAAACTGTTCTTACATTTATATTGTTTGCAAAAGGCTGTTCATTTGAACGTTCTATTCATCAAAGAAAAAAATGTATCACAGATTCCACAAAAATATTTGCACAACTATTTTCGACATAATAGTAACAAATGCTTCTTGAGCAGCAAATCATCATATTAGAGTGATTTCTGAAGGATCATTTGACACTGAAGACTGGAGTAATGATGCTGAAAATTCAGCTGTGCCATCACAGGAGTATCTTATTTTAAAATGTATTAAAAAAGAAAACGGTTATTTTAAATTGTATATAATATTTCTGTCTTTATTTTTTTTATCAAATAAATCCTGCCATGATGAGCGTAAGAGACTTTTTTCAAAAACATTAAGAAAATCTTACTGAACCCAGACTTTTTTGAATGGTGCTGTAGGCAGAATAAATTACCACAATAAAACTAGTGAGCTGTATTTGACAAAAGAGGAAGTGTTGCCATTTTCCAGCCGCCACAATGGCTCACTATGTCCAAGTTACATATGTACTCATAGTGATTGATAAGGTGATGTATGGCAGACAAGAGAGGAGGTTGGAGAAGGTACTGTGGTTAATATATGATTTCTGCTGAATCACTTGATGAATATGTTAAAGAGAGAGTTCACCAAAATTGTGTGATTTAGGCTATTTACTCTCCCACAAAAGTTCAGCTTGTGTCAATAAAATGAACTGATTTTGAGTAGGGATGGATACCGTTCAAATTTTAACCGGTACCTGAAATTCGGTGCCGGTACCATTTTTCTGTAATTTAGGCATGTTTACTTCAATAACTGTAAAGAAACTATGATTTTTACCTTTCAACTAAGCTCATTTGTAGAAGTGTTATTGACATTATGCCAGAGCTGCCTTGGTCACTGTCTGCCATTGTCTGTGATGCTTGAATATTAATAAAAACAACAATTTTAGTAATAATAAAAAATGAATTTCTATGAAATGTTTCGTTTTCCACAAATTCTGTGTTGTGAATTTTCAAGTAATCAAATGAAGACATAAAACATTAATTTAATTGATCTTTTATATGAAATGAAACCGCGCGTCTCCGCCACTCATTCACACAGAGATACGCAGAACTTGCAGGATTCGTATTTAAATGGTCTTACTCTCGCGCCCAGATGTGTTCTCAGGTACCGAAATTTGGCACAGATTGATTTAATTGTGAATCGGTACTTGGTAGTACCGACGTAATTCGGTCGGTGCCATTAAAAGTACAGAGTTGAGTACCCAACTCTAATTTTGAGCAAATGGTTTGTTTTGAATCCAATGTGAATTTGTTTAAGAAGCTCTGTCCCATTAACATTCACATAAGTTGTTGCTTGGTTTTTCTCCCATTCTGCAGTGAGAGCGCAATCATTCAGATGAGATGTCACTCTCAGACTGCAGATTTTCAGCATTGAAACCCAAAAGCATCTATTTGATCGTTCCATCTGCATCTAGTGATCATAACGGCACTCATTATTAATGCTGTAGTTTGATTCTTGCAGTGAATAACAACGCTAAGTTTTGCTGTCTCATGTCTGGACTGTTTATCAGTACTTCTAGCTTTACTGTATATAGAATATTTGAGTCACTTGAATCCAAATCACCACTGAAATTATCACAATCCAGAACAAAATCAGAGCCTCTGTGTGGGCTGTCCCTTGTGCAGTGGATAAAACAGTAGCTTTAGACGTTCACCTCCACTGTCAGACCAGGTTAATGTTTGCGTTCCTGCAGTATTAGAAGGGCGACTGGGAAGTCCTGCTGCTTGCTTATGTGTATGTGTTTTACGATGTAAGGTGCCATGAAAAGAAAACAGGTTTTAGTTGTAATGGACTTCTGTCACGTTTTGCTTGTAATCATTGTTCAATTAGAAAGATCACACGCAAGGGTCAAGATATTATTTTCATTTCCTGGTGCATTTGTTCGCCTAGAAACAGTAGGCCTATCATTTAATATAGTATGTTACAAATGCATGTTGTGTTCCTTCAGTAAAACTAAGCAATTTAAAAGCCTTTTTTTTTTTAAAGCTTTTTTTTATTTTTATTTTAAAGTTTCTTGCATTCAAAATATTTAGCTTTGCATGACCATTTTCCACCCTGACTCAGAAGTCCAAATAGTATAGCAAAAGGGGTCAGTGTATAAATGACCTCCTTTATGATTGGCTAACCTTGAAACTTTATATTTGTTATTCATCATTTCAGGCCAGTATGGTTACCAACCGTAATGGTGACCACCTACTCTCACTGTGGCCTTACTTCTTTCAATAAAGAGCCTTGAACCAAGTCACACAGCTTCAAAATGAATCACTAGATTACAACATTTCAATGTAAAAATGTTTTTAAACATTGGGCAAAAAAAGATGGTTATAGATTGTGTGCTTGGAATGAATTATGTACCTCTCCTAAAGACACAGTACCGGTCAAAAGTTTGTGGTCAGTAAGATTTTTTTTTTTTTTTTTAATAATCTTTTTCAGCAGGGGCGCATTAAATTGAAAGTGTGTGTATTGCGCGTAATTGTACTCATTCCCGCGGATTTTGTGTGGACACTTTTGGTTTGAGCACAAAATCTGCGGCCTCTCAGTAGTTAAGTTATTTTTCAGGTCTTAAAGTGACAGCAGCCTAATATCTCTCTCATTAACTATGGCTGCATTTACACTGCAGGTCTTGATGCCCAAATCTGATTTTCTGACTATATCCAATTTTTTTGACGACCCGCTTACATCATCTTTTAAAAGTGACCCGTATCCGATTTTTGCATTTACACTATACACTGCTGAAACTATCAAATGTAGACGTTCTGACCCGGGAAAGGAAGTAAAACAGCACGAAATATAATGGATGCAGATGCGAATAAAATTATTCAGTGTTTTGCTTTCCACAATATTTTTAAAACTCATTAAGCTTTTTATCTTACGGTGGCACTGCAGCCACGAGCGCTTAAAACCGTGCCTCCCCATATCTCGTGAAATGTCTTCAAACACAGATTTATTTCTGTAACAACCCTGCATTTTTGCCTGCACGGTCTCTTCGCCCCAAACACTCAAAAGACATGAAACCTCCGCATTGCTCCAATGTGTGTATCCTTCGTCCTTCATCGCGCCTATAAGTCGTCATGTGATCTCAGTTGGTGGTGTCCACCTGAGTTGACATCACTTTTTTAATGACGTACGACTCGCATTTACTGGGGAATATCCGATTTGTCTGCTTACATGGCACACGCAAATGCACGTATCCGATTCATATCCGATTTATTACCACATATGAGTGAGGCCTGAATCCGATCTGAGAAAATCGGAATCCATGCGTTTTTTTTCCTGCTTACACGTTCATGGGTCATTTCCGATCTGTGCCACATGAGAGGAAAAAATCGGATTTGGGTCACTTGAACCATGCAGTTAGCCTGGGAAAACCCAGACAACTTCCGGCAAATTTAGATTTGCTCTGAAAGTTAGTCTGGCAAAGAGCCCATTCAAGCCCATTTCCAATCCATCGAAATCGAGGCACCAATCAGAAACGTTGGGGCGGGCTTTACACGATGACGACAGCGCTGGGATTTTGAAGCAGATTTTGTGGCCTACATTACAAAGATGGATGCCGCCGTCGAACATCACTCGTTCGAATTAGCTATCGCGTCTTTTAAGCGATTTGAACGTTTCCTTTTTGTTAAAAACCGAGCAAAGAACAACACTCGGATATGTTTCTCCGCCGCTCTGCATACGTCATCTCCTTCATCGCTCTGATTGGTTTTAGGTCTATCCGCGACGTCCGTTGGTGACGCACCTTTGGAAATGATTTGTCTATGACGCTTTGCCAGACCATAACTCAGTTACAACTGAGAATCGTCTGGTTTTAACCAGGTTACCATGCAGTGTAAATGGGGCCTAATTCAGTCGTATCCAACTCTTGGTGATTTCTATGGTCATCTCTTGCCATGTGTGAGAGACTGACCATGAATTATCTTAGCTAAGATTTTTCCAGGGTAGATTGCCAGGTCTTTCCCCAACCCCTCCCCATTACATGGCTCGGGATATACACACACACACGCATTCACACCTATGGACAATTTACCATCTCCAGTTCATCTATACTGCATGTTTTTGGATTGTGGGGGAAACCGGAGGACCCAAAGGAAACCCACTACGTTTCCAGCTTCTTACTTTGAGGCGAAAGTGCTACCCACTACCCACTGAGCCATTGTGCCGCCCGCAGTCTAATATACCTGCTGCCAAATTATGAGATAATATTACAAATATCTATATGGCAGATTTTCCCCCATGGTATTAATGTCAAAATTGTGGCCAGTGAAAATGCTGAGTAACTTTGGAAAACTACTAGTCACAGTGGCTGGTGAGCAAAAAAGTTAATGTCAAGTCCAAGTTAATGGGCCATGTTTTAATCGATATTTCATATTCATTCCATGAGTACAGGAGCGAATCAAAAAAATGTAAAACTCACAGTACGTAGAATGCAAAAACGACGTAATGACGGCACATATATTTATATTAGCATAAGATGTCATCTAATGGGGGGGAATTTGTATCACAGTTTCTTCAAAAATATTAAACCACACAACCATATTAAACTGCATTAATAAGAAATGTTTTTTGAATCTGTATATTAGAATGATTTCTGAATGATCATGTGATACTAAAGACTGGAGTAATGATGCTGAAAATTTGCTTTGTCATCACAGGAATAAATTACTTTTTAAAATATATTAAAATAGAAATTTTTAGTTTTAAATTGTAATGATATTTCAGAATATTACTGGTTTTACTCTATTTTTTTCATTAAATAAATCCAGCCTTGGTGAACATAAGAGATTTCTTTCAAAATCAATTCTAGTAACCAATTCTACTGACCCCAAACTTTTTTTAATTATCTAGTCGTTTTTGTCTCATCAGGAAACATCACTATATTATGATTGAATGATACATGTAATAGCTAGCTAATTATGAATGGGATTTTTACTTCCAGAACTGTTCTAGTGTGTATGTATGTTTGTGTGCTTATGGTTGTGACATTAAGCTGCAAAAACAGGTCACCAAACATTGGCGGTAACAAGTGGCCTGACTTTGTGTGATGAGTGTTAAATAGTGCCACTGCCTATACACTGCTCTTTTGAAATATACCGAGTTAAATGTACTATGTCATGGACCGCTTTGAGAGCTGTTTGTGTTAGATTAAGCCTTTATATACATACGCCATTGTGTGGCTGATGTGAACTGTTGGTGAAGTTTAAGTTGTTTCTCCTAAGTGCACCTTTACTATCAAAGCTGATCAGGTAAACAGCTACTCATAGCATTGCTGAAGGCCTGTGCGATCAAGCCTTGCAAACCAGTCTAAAAGGAAGAGGGATCACAAAGAATTTCGCTTGAAACAAAATATTAACATATGCTTTACCTAAACAAACACAACCTTCTGGTGTTTAGAATATAGCGCACATATTGCACAAATGTACACCTCAAACAGACACATTATTAACATATCACCTAACACAGGATCCTTTTATCATAAACAAAAAAGAACATATTTGCTCCTCACACTGTGTGCCTTAGACAAAACGGCAAGTTGATGTGTTTGCAAATACTCCACCGCCAACAAAGCCGCAATTAAAATGATTAACATCACGTGGTTGAACCCTGAGGTGCGTTTTGATGAGCGGTTACACTAGTCACCCCAGTGACTGCCTGATGAGCCAGCGTCCCGAAGCCCTCTTGTTTGTTTAAAAGCATGATGACGCCAAGTAGTGCTAAACGAGCTGAGCGTGTGGGCTAAGCAGCTGGCTGAGGTCTAGAAGCAGACCTAGATCTGGTTTCTGGGGTCGTGTAGAGGAAATGAGAGGAGAGACGCAGGTCATCTCTCTCTCTGCTCCTTTGTGAGAAAGCTATTTGCTGGTATGTCGTGTTAAGATTGACATCCACCAAAATATTCATAATTGTATTTCAACTTTGTATTAGTAGCCACTGTCAGTAAACATTTTTTGAAAGGTTCTGAAGAACTTCATATACTAATTGAAAAGAATTCATTTATGATTTTACAATAGTAACAACAACCCTAGCAACTATAAAAGGAAACAGGTCCAAAACTTCTGGCTGGTACCGTTGCTGACAGGCGAATTTTGCTGGTGATTTTGTCTTTTATGTCGTTTCTTAATTTCTCACCTAGATTTTTTTTTTCTTTTTTTCTGTGTGCTTGATTGAATATGAGGACAGATGAAGATCTTACTCTTCACTCTTGCTCTCCTCCATGAATTTGAGTTGCCCAGCAACCTGGAAATGTGTTTCTTTATCTGAGGAACAGTAAAAGCAGCCACTAGCTACTGTTAGTCACCTGACGCACTCAGCTACACCGTTGAAAAGCTGAAAGCTATAGCCAAGAGAAAAGCGAGAACGACAGGCCCCTGACAGAACTTTCCATCTCGTACAGTGCTGCTAATTGCTGGGCTGTGGTGTGCGGTGTGCCATGGACTGATAAGCATCTCTGTGAAGACCGGATCAGTGAAACGTAGAGGCAGTGAGAGGACACAGATCAGTTTCCACTTTAAGGACGTTCACACTTCACAGACTGTCTCAGTCTCTCCAATGTGCCTTTATTATATTGTATTGTATTTTATATTACATATATGTAATTGTGAGCTATTAATCAAAATAAAATAAACTAATTCTGATTGAAATTAATATTTTGGTGGGCTGATATTGTATTTTATATATTTTTATTTTTGGATTATATGAATCAATTAAAAAAAAGTAATTCTGTTTTAAATGTCTTGTGTGCTATTGTGAAATTGTATTTTATGTTTTAATATTTAATATTATATTTTATGATCTGTTAATTAATAAAAAAATGAAATGCTAATTTTCTGGTGACTAAAGTGTCTTGGTGGCTGAGACTATTGTATTGTATTTTTTATTTTGTAGTTTACAATATTTCAATTTATTGTATATTAGTGTATATTCTAAGTTAGTTTATATTATATTGTATATATGAATCATTAATTCATAAAAAAAGTTATACTATTAATCTGATTCTGTTCCTTGGTGTTCTGATGTTGTATTATGTTATTTTTTTTATATTATATTTTGTTATATGAATCATTGGTGAATACATTTTAAATACCAATATTCTGAGTGAGTGTTGAGTGTTGAATGAGTGTTTCTTGGTGGATCGTTCTTTTGGAAAGTGTGTGGATAAAGAGGCAGGTGTCAGGGTTCAGAGTGGGATGTTTATCTCAGTCTAAAGTGGCTTCGCTGTCTTGGGCCTAATGTGTGTGTAAATCAGTCGGCAGAGATGGAGGCTCTGGCAAGCTCTCACCATAGTTCACTCAAACTCGGAGCTCTTTACAGCCCAGTCTCTCTTTCCTTGTCAAACTTAGCTGTTCTTTATGGTCATTAACTGCCTCTCTCCATCACTCACTATGTGTTTGTGCGTGTCTTGGGATGCACTGAAACTGAGTTTGGCTAGGGGGAGAAAGTTTGATGATTCATTATGTGAAACCAATATCACTATTTTGGTGTAATAGTGACCAACTAAAACTAAAAACTGAAAATGTGAGAACTAAATGGATAATAAATAAAATATGTCAGCCCAGTCTGCAGATGATGTCAGGTGGTTTTATATTGTGGTCATTGTTGGAATGTAACCACCTTTCTCATTTCCTCTGGTCTTTTCTTTCTCTCATACAGCACTGCGAAGTACAACGTTCTTACGTTCCTGCCTCGGTTCCTGTACTCTCAGTTCAGAAGAGCAGCCAACTCCTTCTTCCTCTTCATCGCACTTCTGCAGGTAAGACTACAATGTCAATCCTTCAGGGCAGGAGTACTGGTGACAAGCTGGAGAGATTAGGACTGTCAGCTCTCACGGTCGCAGATAGACATCTGTCGGATTCCCTGGCCCGCTGTGATCAGATACTGGGTTTCTTAAGTATATAGGACTGATAAAAGAGCAGGGTGAAATCGATCTCTGGTTCAGACCAATCAATCAATCAGACAGACTGACAGACAGTCAAACCAAGTGTGAAAAAACCTCAGTGTTATAGTGCATTATATTACACACGTGAACACCAACGTTACTAGCAACACAAGATCGGTTGCATTCGAAATAGTTTCAGACTGCACGATAACGCATTAAATTGATCAAAAGTGAAAGACATTTATAATTTCTATTTCCAATAAATGTTTAACTTTCTATTCTCCTGGAATCCTGAAAAAAAGTACTCGGAGAGCCTTGCAGCCTTGAAGAGCATAATAGAGATTAAAAGCATAATAACTTACCGACCCCAAACTTCTGAATGGTAGTAGTTGTACTTGTTTTGAAACTTTAACAAATTTTGGCTCCACTGCCTCAGCATCTGTGTAATTACCAGACCGCGCAGTCATCGAGGGCTCCAGAGTGCTATAGACGTGCTGTTCTTTTAGAGACTGAAGAGACCACGAATCCACCAGCGAACAGCCCGACGTGACCCTGTGGATGCACATTAAATAAATGCCTCTGTTTTAAGGTAGCTGAATCGATGACCTGGGGGAAAAGCGAGATAAAGAAAGAAGAGAAACTGAGAGAAAGGAGAGTAAAACAGAGAGTCAGGTGGCTTCGAAAGCACAGGTTCGGTGTATCTTCATTACGCCTCTGTCAATGCAGTGACCTTGAATGAACAGGCGTACTGTGAACGAGAGAAACAGCAGGGATGGGTGTGTTGTGGCAATAAGGGGGCCAAGGTGACCATCTGATGTTTATTGATGCGGTTTCATCAAAACTGCTCAATTCCATCACACTGCTACTTTTGGAAATGCCATCATAATCAATGAGACATTTTGATACTGACACCAAGGTTCCATGATGATCGACTGCTCTAGTTTTCTACGCCACTGGGGTTTGGTTGTGAGCGTACTCTCCTGTTTAAGTGAAACGTAATGCAGAAGGGAAAGTGTGTTGGCATCAGGTTAAAAGGATTCCGTTTCGGGTTTCCTATTGTATATCTCTGCATTCTTGGCCTCTTACTGAACCTGTCACAGCTGACACTTATATCTGATAGGGACACTTTCCAAAGACGTTCCGCTTTTTGATATGTAAACTCTGTGAGTTTTGCCAAAATCAGGAGAGAAATTGTAGAAGTTTAATCAAGTTCTTGTGGTATGAATTATATATAAGCTTGTGGGCCCTATCCAACTGCCTGACCGGCACCTAACCAGCCTGGACCAGTCTGGAAATTCATGCTGGTCTAAGCTGATCTCTTCAGCAGGGTAGACAGATATGTCACATGCCGACTTCTAAACATCCATCAGAGTCGCTGCTGACTTTCTGATGGTTATTGCCATTCCCTTAGGTTGCTTTCTTGACCTACCGGTGATAAATACACACACCACCAGGATGTAGACCCTCAGGCTGTGTTATGATTCCTGGAGAACAAAACAAGAGCAGTTTATCAAAACCCCTGAGTGTTTCTCCTGAGGTCTCCGCAAGGCTTTAATTGTTTTGTGTTTGTATTCAGGCCCTGTAGGTGACACGGTTTGTATATCGTGTGTGTGAATGTCCATGTTTTGATTTTTGATCTTGTGGAGGGAGGGATTAAAGACTGTAATTCATGTCGCCATTTTTATTTATTTTTTCTCCACAGCAAATCCCTGATGTGTCACCCACAGGGCGATGGACAACACTGGTGCCGTTACTCTTCATCCTGGTGGTGGCAGCAGTGAAGGAGATTATAGAAGACCTGGTGAGAGCATTTAAACATTTTTGATGTTACACTAACTTGCTGAATAAATGCAGAAATCCATGTGAACTCCTTTATACAGATGGTCAGATGTTCTTGTGCCCACTGAAGCTCAAGATGCTCTTTGAATTATCTTAAATCGTGCAGGAGAACAAATCAGTAGTTTGTCATGCAGCTGTAACAGCGAAATTGAGCAGAAATACAAATACTGTTTGTTCTTAATATCACTCACCTTTTTCAGTTTATCTTAATGATTTTTTGTTGTTTGCAATAGGGATGATTGTTAATGAGTGATTAATGAGAGAGAACTGTGCTCTACTTGAGTCATGCTTGCTGTAGATTTTATTCTCCTTTGCCCTCACAGCTGTTATATTATCTGAGTCAGTTTTTAGACTTTGTTCAGGTATACCTCCTTTACTCTTCCTGATAATTCAATCTCACACTCTGGTGAATCACGTACACGGCAGAATGGATCTCACTCCCATTAGCTGAAACACTTTCCAGTCAATAAGCTTTTCTTTTTTTCCTGACCTGAACTATCGTCTCATTTAGATTGTAAATTAATTCAAAGAACTCTTTACATAGAAATTTACATAGAGGAGTGGATACTGCCCAAGTGGATCCACCATAGTGCTGTGACCCTGAAATCAGAGCCTGCTCTCCCGGCTCCCTCTGGACAGCCATCCGATCACATCACGTTGGATGCTGTGGTCAGAATAACCAGCTCAGCATTTTATATGGGTCTCTGATGTGTTATTCAAATCTGAGAGGTCAAGACTAGCTCTGGATGTGAAGGTCATTTGATAAATTCACCACTCTGCTGTCATGTACCGCTCTGCTGTGAATGGTCAGATGACCTTTGCTTTTTTCCCCCCTTCAAGTAAAAACAAGCTCTAGTATTTAGACGGATCCCATAAGTGAGAAAAGGGCTTCTATTGTTACTAGCTAGCTAGCTTTTTTTTTTTCAGACTTTAATGGGTTGTTTTTGTATCTAAAGGAATAGTTCACCAGAAAATTAAAATTGTAATTTACTCAACCTTTAATGTTATTTTTTTAAGAAGTCTCTGCTGGATATATTTGATCAAAAATACCGTAAAATCCGTAATATTGTGAAACTTTATGACAATTTAAAATAACTTTTTTTGTAAATTTAACTTTGTTGTATTTCCATCTGTTCTGAAATGTAAATTATTCCTGTTACGACAGTTGAATTTTCAGCAACCATTCATTCTAATATCATTCTAATATACTGATTTGGTGCTGCTTAAACATTTCAAAAGAACAACAATTAATTGAAATAGTAAAGACGTGTCATCGACAAAATATACTTTTGATCAATTTGAATGCATCTTTGCTGACTAAAAGTATTAAATTATATATATATATATATATATATATATATATATATATATATATATATATATATATATATATATATTAATATTTAATAAACTTATAATAAATAATATAATAATATAAAATATAATAAATAAATATATATAAACTTTTAACAGTTGTGAAGTCAAAGTGTAGTTTAAAGTCACACTTTTTGTTTGGTACTTTCTTACTGTCTTTTTATGTGAGTTTCAAAAGAAGCCAGCAGGCTCTGCTATAATCCTTAACTCGTCATAATCCAGCAGCTCTAACAAAGACGGCGTCTAACAAAAAGAGGTGACGCACCAGTGCTCTCCACACCGTGGCCTGCTTATCAGCTGGGATTTGGTGCTGCTGCATCTTACCACAAACCCAAACTGCTGTCTCCTCTTCCCTTTGGGGCCTTGTTTTACTGTTACGTATTCCTTCCTCTTGCTCGTATGTTCACTGAAGACAAGCCATCAGTTAGATTAGATGCGTAATTAAATCATCGCTTCCCTCCACAGAGCCTGATCTCTGCTCTGTTGTGGTAAAGGAAAGAGTAGGGGAAATGGAAACTGAGGTGAGTGTGAGAAAGGGAAAGACTGAGTTATCCAACACTGCACCAGAGCTGATCTGGATGATGAATGGGATGTGAGACCTGAGAACTTTTTCTTTCTCCTGCAGAGTCTGGGGGGAGGTCATGTGACATGGGCTGCTCAATAAGCTCTCCAGTAATATGAATGAGGCTGTTTTGTCACATTTCATATCCTTTTAATATAATATAAATTTGAGAGAGATGCAAGAAGGGAAAAAGGCTGGAGAGATGCAGTCTCTTTAATGGCAGCCTGCAATGATTTTTTTTATTGGTAACAGAGATTTTTTTCACTTATTTTTTTATTTTATTTTAAACATATGTTGTGTATATACATCAGTGTTATTTTAGTATTGAGTACTGAGATGCTGTTAGATTTTTATTAATATTGAATTAGTTTTTATTTTAATATTTTCTATTTTCATTCTAATTTTAAAGTTTTCGTCATATTTATAGTTTTTATTCATTTGGTTTTCAGTTTGGGTTATTTTACATTTCTGCTATTTAGTTATTTTATGCATCAAGTTCTACAATAAATAAAAGCCTAACAGCATATTAACCAGTCATCCTGGATGAATAGAGGTGACGTGGGACATATTTTACCAGTGTTGGCCAGGAGGACAATTAGGCAATCAGAGAGCACTGGAGGCAAGAGCACAGATGTATACAGTATGTTGTGCTTTTAGAGGCTAATCAGGGTTTTCAGATCACTCTCACTCATTTGCATTCACTTACAGTGGTTCAGTTTAAAGCAGGTCAAACAGCTCTTGTAATCTGGCACAGAAAAAAGGTGCTTCAACAGACTCTTCTCTTTTCGATTAGCCTGTAACCTGTAAAACGTCACTCTTTTGCTAAATAGATTTTTATTTTCTAAGAGGTTTTATTTTTTTCTTATGACTTTGTGTTGAATCCATGCTGTATTTACATTCTGGTAGTAACTGTGCTTGTAAAAGCCTATATAGTATACTTTTATTGATGATATTTAGGGATTTTCAGAATCTATTCTCTAATTTTTTTTTAATGCTATATCCACTTGGTAAAGTTTTTTTATATATTTTTATTATTTTACTTATTTTATTGGAATTGATCACATTTCTGATTTACACTTTAGCAGACAATTATAAAATCTAGACAATTCCATGTCCACCCATCTAAAACTATTTAAGTTTTTTCAGTTGAGGCTCATTTGATTTTTTTTTTTTTTTAATTAGGTTTTTTATTTGTTTGTTTTCAGAAACGTCACAAAGCTGATAATGTTGTTAACAAGAAAGAAACACAAGGTAAGACATTTGTTTTCTCACTGGTCTTATTTAAAAACCCCATATATTTGTCTGATTAGCTCAATTTTCTTCCCTGATTTTCTATTGAAACAAAGTAAACAACTTTTCTTCTTTTTTTTTTTTTCTTTTTTTTTATAAATGGGCAGTAGTGTTAGTTTGCCTTACAGGCATGAGCTAGTTAAGACATTTTCCTTCTAGAGAGCAATTGAATGGTCAAAGAATCAGACATGTGCATAAGTAGAGGATGAGTCATCAGTGATTAGGGACGAGAACCAATGGTGCAAGGACCCTATTGGAATTGCTGATATACAGGGTGCTTCTCAAACAGAAAGCTGCTTCCTACTGAGGCTGTGTCCTTCCTAGTCCAGTCTTTCGAAGGCTTGTGGGCTAGAGTCCTCCTCAGCATTAAACGCTTGAATGAGACGGTATAGGAAGTGCGCAATGCTACGTCTTAAATGTTTCCGGCCCGTGGTCACCGCTGGAAATTTTTAACTTAATTTTGGAAAAATGCTTTGTATTACAAATCTTTATATTAGCTGGCTTTTTATTAATACAGTACAGTGAATGACAACCGTATGTGGTCTCCCAGTGGCTTACATTTATTGGCAGTTTAGTGTTAAGGGATTAATTTTCAGTAAAACAAAAGATAACATCTATATCTTGTCCGAAAACATTATTTTTGTCTTATATTTCAAAATAAACGAGCTCAGTACCGTCTCGTTTTCCTTCAGTTTTTTTTTCCGTGAATTTTAATATGTGCCAACTGGAATGTGGGTGATTTAAGGCGGCAAAGGATACGTCCGGTACGTCCTTCAAAACCGGCCGAATGAAGGACGCGAAACGAAGGCTGCCTTCCTAGGATGCTTCAAACTGAGTTGGCCTTCAGCGAAGTTTTGATGACGTGGCAGCCGAGATTTGCAGCCTTCGTAGGATACAGCCTTCCGTTTGAGAAGCACCCATAGTATCATGGCGTCTTAGTTGGGTCTTTCTTTTCTTTATACACTGCCTTTCCTGTTGGTGATTGTTTTCTCTTTCTCTCTCTTTCAGTATTGAGGAACGGCGCTTGGGAGATTGTACATTGGGAGAAGGTACTGTAGAGATGGTGTTCCCATCATACCGACTGCTTCAATGAGCTCCAGAATGAAAACAAGTTGACGTACTCTTAGAAAGAGAGTGAGAGAGGGAGTATGCATATAAAGATGCCCTCTGGTGTAAACCAGAGCAGGTTTGGTTTCAAAAACAAATGCTTTGGTGTTTTCTGTAGAGGGTACTTCCCTCTCCACTCTTTTTCTTTTGTTGATACTCAGCTCTTTAGGTTGAGTCAAAGGGGTAGAATCTAGCCAGGCTGACACTTACGTGCGGTCACCATAGAGATCGTAATAAAGCCAGACACAGAGCAGCTTTTTAATGTGTTAATAGAGAGTAAAGCTAATTAACTTTATGGGAACACACAGTCCATAATTATAATCATAAGGCAAAAGGAAATGGCTGGAGATATAATTACCTGGTGACTGGGCACTCTGTTACTGTTTGCTATATTAGTGCACATCTGCACGAGGCCATTAACTTGTGCACTGGTGACCTCACAATGTCACAGAATAGGATGTGATGTCATCAACCATGACTTCTCACAGTTGCTTCCTTTAGTATATTATTTTCTGAAGCTGCAATTCTTCTAAGTGCTGCTAGAATGGATAATAAAGTAAAATAGGTTTCTGCATTAGTTCTCATTTGAATTTGAAATCTTTATTTCGAACATGGAAAAGAAAGTATATAAAAATATAAAACAATGTTTAAAAACATAGGAGAAAAAAACAACAAATGAGCAGCATGTGCGAAAAGGAGTAGGAAGAAGTAAAACTTATATTCTCCTACCCCCTTAATTCTTACGGTCATTCAATTTACAATTTTTATATTATTATTATTATTATGTTGTTCTATACATTTATACACGTGTGTGTGTATATATATATATATATATATATATATATATACATACACACACATATACAGGTGAAACTCGAAAAATTAGAATATCGTGCAAAAGTTTATTTATTTCAGTAATTCAACTTAAAAGGTGAAACTAATGCTGCGTCCCAATTCGCATACTATCCGTCCTAAATAGTATTCGAAAATAGAATTAGTACGTCCCAAATCGTAGTATGTTGAAATGAGTGTCCCAAAGAGACCCGAATGGTCTACTATATCCGGTCAGAATCCGAAGTGCAGATTGATGCGCACTCTAACGGCTGATATTGCCCACAACCCATCGCGCGTTGGACAAGGATTCGGTTAGAACTACAAACACAAGTGAAAAGTGTTCAAAAACTACAGACATGGAGGACACGTGAGTCCGACGGTTATGTAGAGAGGTTGAGATAAAGGGGTTTGAGTGATTAATTATCAGTATCTAACCTGACGAAAATGTATTTATTCAATGTTGTCCACATTATATTGCATCTGCAGCAGCATTGTGAACTTTTGCAAAGATGTGTTTAGCCATTAACTTTTAAATGCATTATTATATTCAAAATCCAAACACATGAGGAGTCTCGGCATGAAAGACCCACGACTGGCAGATGAACGTGCTACAATATTTCTCTCCGAAACCGTAAGAAATTAACTTAGATTGAATGGAGGATTTTAACTTTGACGAGATGATTGATAGGGCAGTTTACGGTTACAGGATGCACGCAGCACGCGTCAGATCTGTCCGTTAATGATGACGAAGTAGTATGTCCCAAAGCTTGCCTACTCTTTTGCTACACACTCAAAAGTATGTACTTTTTCTTCACAAAAAGAGTACATACTTTTAGGGCGTAGTATAAGTAGGCGAATTGGGACGCAGCATAATATATTTTATAGACTCATTACATGCAAAGTGAGATGAGATTACATGCAAAGTGAGATGAGATATTTCAAAATCTTTGGGGCGGCAGTGGCTCAGTGGTTCATGTAGGTTGTCTGCAAACCGAAAGGTTGGTGGTTCAATCCCCGGTTCCACCTGACCAAGTGTCGAGGTGTCCATGAGCAAGACACCTAACCCCAGCTGCTCCCGACGAGCTGGATGGTGCCTTGTATGGCTGACACTGCCGTCGGTGTATGAATGAGTGAGTGAATGGGTGAATGTGAGGCAAATGTAAAGCGCTTTGGTGGCCATTGGGAAAGCGCTATATAAATGCAGTCCATTTACCATTTACCATTTAGATTTAGAAAATTAGAATATTAAATTAAATCAATAAAAAAAAGGATTTTAAATACAGAAATGTCAGCCCCTTTGAAAAGAATAATCATGCATATGAACTCTTAGTTTGGGGCCCTTTTGCATGAATTACTGCCTCAATGCGGCGTGGCATGGATGCAATCAGCCTGTGGCACTTCTGAGGTGTTATGGAAGATCAGGAAGCTTCAATAGGGGCCTTTAGCTCTTCTGCATTGTTCGGTCTCATGTCTCTCATCTCTCTCTTGGCAATGCCCCATAGATTCTCTATGGGGTTCAGGTCAGGTGAGTTTGCTGGCCAATCAAGCATAGTAATCCCATGGTCATTGAACCAGGTTTTGGTACTTTTGGCAGTGTGGGCAGGCGCCAAGTCCTGCTGGAAAATGAAGTCAGCATCTCCATAAAGCTTGTCTGCTGAAGGAAGCGTGAAAAGTGCTCTAAAATGTCTTGGTAGACGGCTACGTTGACTCTGGACTAAATAAAGGACAGTGGACCAACACCAGCCGATGACATGGCTCCCCAAACCAACACAGACTGTGGAAACTTCGCACTGGACTTCAAGCATCTTGGATTGTGTGCCTCTCCATTCTTCCTCCAGGGTCTGGGACCTTGGTTTCCAAATGAGATGCAACATTTGCTCTCATCAGAAAAGAGGACTTTGGACCACTGAGCAACAGACCAGGGGTCTCATTTATAAAGCGTGCGTACGCACAAAACGGGGCTGGAAACGCACGTACGCCAGTTTCCACGCAAAGGTTGTGATCTATAAAAAACAAACTTGACGGGAGAATGTGCGCACCTTTAAGCAAACTTTGAGCCATGCGTACGCACGTTTTGGAGACGGAGCAGTTTGGCGACACCGATGGTGAGCTGGAGCTAAATGTCTTTTTGGTCACTTTTAGACCGAAAATCTAAAGAAAATTAAACATACAGTAAACAGAAAGATAATACAATATAATTTCACTCACCAAGCCTATCACATGAAGCAAACATCCATCCCTTTTTAAATCCATCCCTTTTTAAATTTTAAAAGTCCATCCCTTTGTTAAATATCAATCCCTTTGTTCTTTAGTGAAGCTGACGCAGCCTATCTAAAACCGTAAATCTTCATTATAATCATAAATACAGTGTTCTGTGAAATATGTTCACAATAACAGTTTAAATAATTAAAACTATGTTTTACTTCTGATATAAACATTTAGATAAAAAATGCCATTCTGATTAATGGAGTTAGACACTTAAATTACATGAAATCATTACTGAGAAGTTACAAAAAAAATGTATATTCATTAAATAGAAATATTTGTTGTGGATGCAATGCTTTCAAACACTTTTCCTGTGTTTTAATGTTTTAACTACAGAGATAATTGCTTATCATGATAATAGCAGATTGTCTGAGAAAATAGTTGTGCAAATAATGCACTACAATGGTCTGTCTGTTTCCATAAAAAAAATTAAAAAAATTAAAAATACTATTTGGCCAGTGGAAAAGATTGAGAAAAACTTTCTCTGAAATGTATTTTACACTATTTGATTTATTTATTCAAAAACAAGGCAAGGATATAGGCTACTAAATTATTTTTTATTAATGTAACTAATGTGACGGCACATCCGTATTTCATATTTTCCAAATGTCTTGTACCGTTAAACATGTTATCACGTGGATGAATAATCATATGCAAATGATATGCAGATGAGGATATGCCTTGTAAAACTAGGTGTTGTAAGCTCCATATATGGTTGTTTCGGGGAGGAGACGCATGTGTGCACAATCTTCTCAATCTTCCCAAAGACTGGGATTTTTAAAGTGAATTCAGCGCAGGTTCTGGCGTACGCACGGTTTTATAAGTCAGAATATTTGTTTGCGTACGCCATTTTTGGCTTTCGGACGCACGTACACTTTTAGTAAGGATCCTACGCACAGTTTTATAAATGAGACCCCAGTTCTTTTTTTCTTTAGCCCAGGTAAGATGCTTCTGATGTTTGTTGTTCAGAAGCGGCTTGACAAGAGGAATACGACATTTGAAGCCCATGTCCAGGACCCGTCTGTGTGTGGTGGCTCCTGGTGCAGTAACTCCAGCCTCAGTCCACTCCTTGTGAAGCTCCCCCACACATTTGAACGGTCTTCTCCTGACAATCCTCTCCAGGCTGCGGTCATCCCTGCTACTTGTGCACCTTTTTCTTCCACACTTTTCCCTTCCACTTAACTTTCTATTAAAGTGCTTTGATACAGCACTTTGAGAACATCCAACTTCTTTTGCAATTACCTTTTGAGGCTTTCCCTCCTTGTAGAGGGTGTCAATGATGGTTTTCTGCACAACTGTCAGGTCAGCAGTCTTCCCCATGATTGTGAATTCTACTGACCAGACCGAGAGACCATTTAATGGCTCAGGAACCCTTTGCAGGCGTTTTGGATTAATTAGCTGATTAGAGTGTCACACTTTGAGCCTATAATACTGAACCTTTTCACAATATTCTAATTTTCTGAGATTTTGAATTTGGGGATTTCATAAGCTGTAAACCATAATCATCAAAATTATAACAAATAAAGGCTTGAAATATCTCACTTTGCCATGTAATGAGTCTATATGATTTCACCTTTTAAGCTGAATTACTGAAATAAATGAACTTTTGCACGATATTCAAATTTTTCGAGTTTCACCTGTATACATTACATACACATACCGGTACATACACACATACATACATACACATACACACATACACACATATATGGTATATATACATATCTATACATACATATACATGCACACATACATAGTGACCATTGACAAGTATTTATTTATCTAACCTCAATTATGTATTTATTCAAGCAGCAAAAAATACAACCAAAAATAACAAAAACAAACAAAGAAAAAAAACAAAACAATTAATCATTAAATCTTTAAAAACAATATAATCATTAAATCTTTAATTTTATGGAACTAGCCTTCTTGTTGCACACAATTTTATGAAACCACACTGTGACACACTTTTGAATTACAGTGCACAGAATGAAAAATGCATTTTTAATATACTTCTATATATATATATATATAAATGGTATATCAACTTGTGCATGTTTAAGTAGCTCTCCACTTCGAATCAAAATAGCAACTATGAAGCAGCGTCCTCCTACTGGATTATGGCTAATAAGATGATTAAAAATGCAAATCCAAAAAGATAAATTGTTTATTTGGATCACAGAGAATGTTATTGATGAAGGCCTCATTTGAAATGGCAGGCTCAAATGAGGGCTTGTGTTTGGATCCAAGCACTTCCTGAATGAAATATGTGAAATGCAAGGTTTTGAATCGATAACTAGTTTGTGTCTTACAGGTTGTGGTTGGAGACATAGTTAAAGTTAATGGCAAAGATTTCATACCAGCAGATGCTATACTGCTGTCGTCCAGGTAGACGAGTCCACGTCATCAGAAGGGACCCTGTCCATCCTTACGCCCCTGTCTTACACTCAACACCCAAAGGAAGTGATGATTAATAGGCTAATAAGATAACCCTGAGATAAGGCCCAACAGTAAATCAATGCAGTGGCATTATACTGTAAATGGTATCAAATTAGGTTTTTAAGATTCTGCCATTGTTTACTTGCCTTATGTTGTTCCAAACCCAAAAGTCACACGGGTTTAGAATGAATAAATGGCAGAATTTTCATTTTTGGGGGAGTTGTTCTTTAATGAGTTGAATAAGTCAAAATCAACACTTCCTTTTGCGGATGTTTGCTTATTGAGTAATACTACTAACCTGATGACATTGTTCAACATTATCCTCTTCACTATCAAAAGCCATTTGCCTCAAGTTGTCCCAAAGTTTCGAGGGTCTTTCAGACATGTATATCAAGTACAGATAACAGTAAATTGGCATTGTAAACTTTTTTTTTTTTTTTTTTTTTTTTTACTTTACTGATGGTTTAGCTTGGTTCGAATGGGTTTTGAGCAGTGGACATTGTTTTGTTTTGTTTTCTCTGTAAATATTAAACATTTGTGTGTTTTTGTCTCTCTTCCCTATCTTCGTCTGTGTGCTCTTCCTCCTTCCTCCTCTATCCATCTTATGTCCTTTCCTTCCTGTCATCTCCACCTGTCACCCTCCACTCCCACCTCATGTGATGAACAACCATCTCCTGACTTCTCTCGTGTCATTCCCCTTGCACCGGGGCTACTGTGTAAATGAAGGTTTCGGTAGGGGAGGTAGTCCGAGCAGCCAATGGAGATCACCTCCCAGCTGACCTCATCCTTCTGTCCTCCAGGTCAGGAACAGCTCCGGTTTTCATGTGGGTCTAGTGGGAAGAGGGTGCACAGGTGGAAAGAATCTGTTACTCTAATATTTTGCTCTCTTCTTTTTTTTTCTTTTTTTTTTATCAGCTTTTGATGTTATTCTTAGTTATGCCATGTTTATTTTTAGCCATGCTCTGATTGATATTGTTGGGTTTTAGCGCTGGGTGATATAAATTTTTCTGTCTTTATTCAAAAATTCTTTTACAGTCTTTAAACATTTTTGATACTTATAACAATGTATATTTAAGACCTGCAATATTTTATGACATATATACAGTATATTGGAATACACATCAATATTACTATTTTACTAAAACATTTTAATGCATGACAGAATTAACCATACTTTTTAAGGCTCATGCTTACAAGTCATTAGACATGGATCACAAAAATATTCTTTAGGAAACTTAATGGCCAAATAAAAAGTGCATTGAAATCTGTTTTATTTCATTTAAAAACCACCAGCAGAATTATCCTGAATATGCCTTGTATATTAAAGCTGCAGTCCGGGGTTTTTCCTCTTTGTCGCCATCTCTGTTCGAAATCTGCAATTGCAGTCATTCGCGGAATTATCAACTTTACGTGAGTTGTACTTCAACACCCTCGGCACGGCACAGCGCGGATGAACACAGTGTTTGAGGAGAGTGTGAGGCTGTCAGTCACCGCGCCGGTGTGGAGACTGGCATTCAGAATCACAGATTATTATTTTTGGAAGTATGACCAACATACGAATTTTCACCGGAAAATGTCATCTGAACAAGTAAGAAACATCCACTTTTGTTCTGGTTCTGGCATTGCAGTAAATCGCGCTGATTAAATCTAATAATCGCTTATAAGTTATCATATCATGCAAAACCGTGCAAATTATACTTTGTTCTCAAATTGTTAATGTTAACAACGTCAGCATTGCGTGACTACATGTAATGTCCTTCCGATATGTATATATGTAAACTGGAATTAAAAACATTATTACAAGCATACCGCTTTGAATCAAGCTAAGGCAAGCAGATAGTTTTGAACACTGGCTGGTTATGTATTTTCTCAAATATGTATTTTGGATAATTTTTAACCCAAAAAAAGCTACGGACTGCAGCTTTAAGTATATTGTCAGCCACATCATAGCTGCGTGTCATTCCGGAGGTCACATTTGTAGGCTGCATATGTCACAAAGAATGTCTTATTTCAGAACAATAACCATTATAAAATTGGCTGTTTTTTCTTGTGAAGCATAAATTGTTGTAATTTCTTAATGACTTCGGAATGTAGCGGTCAGTTTACTGAAATGAAGCAGCCTCATTGACGTATGCAGCCTACAAATGCGACCTCCGGAGGAAGGACGCAGCCTTCGAAATGAGACACGGCTCATGTGTCTGATAATTGTGCAATCAAATGGCCTATTTACAATATCACGCCTCCGTAAACTCAGATCATTGTTATTCTTAAATTCGAGCACTAAAAATGAGTTGACTGGGCACAAATTTCTCAGAGGACAGCTCTGTTCATCTCCCAACAGAAAATACTGATGAAGCCCTTTCCTTTAACTGGACAGTTGTGTATTTCAGACCTTTGTTTTATGCTGGAGATGCTTCAGCATGTGCACACAAGAAAAAACAAAGCGCTTCTCTAACACTGCTGGAGAAAAGGCCAATTGAATGACTGTAAATGTCACAGCTGTTTGCACAATGCATGGTTTCAGCAGGAGCTCGGACTCTGATTTAACTCTGCATGCGGTCACATCACCACAATGTTCAGTATTGTGATGTACCTTTATAGAAACTTGCATTGTTTGTACACCAAATCTGAGTTATAATATTAATGTTCTTTCACTCATATAAACGTGACGTTTTGGTGGGGGCTATTGATATCCATTTTTGTTTTGTATAGACCCAAAGCAGAACACTCTTTTCTGATAACTTGTTTAAGTACTCTATGAGGACCAGCTTTTCTGTTGAAGACTGCTGTCGTTTATTAAAGGAGAGATGTGTAACAGCTTTGGCCCTGTGTGCTCGCTATCCTGCTTTTAATCTTCTCTGTATTAATGCTGAATGTTCATTTGTCTGATGTGCTGCATCTTTCCTTTGTTGCATGTGGAGGATGTCACTAAAAATAAAAACAGCAGAATGCATGGCCATAAACAAAGATGCATTGACTGAAAGTTTCCTAATGGGTGCAAAATGAAGGTTCTGAGGGTGTCCCATTAGAGCAATATTTTTTAGTTTTCAGTCCAAGTACTAAAATGCTTAAGTAATTGTAATGGCAAACAATTTTAACATAAAACTACTTGCTCTTGAAAACAAAGCATCTTTGATTATAGGGCTTCATTTAGCTGTTTAGTTTTGTATGAGGTGACCCAACTTTTAGTTATTATTAATTATATATATTAAACTTGATGTAGTTACATATTTTTTGATCATGTAGTGATGTCATGTAGTTGTTTTACATGATATTTTTTTAAGATATACTACCGTTTAAAAGTCTCTTATGCTCACCAAGGCTGCATTTATTTGATTAAAAAACAGTAGTTTTGTGACAGTATTACAAGTCGAAATAACGGTTTTCTATTTTAATTTACTGAATTTTCAGCATCATTACTCCAGTCTTCAATGTCACATGATTCCATACACAATCATTCTAATACGCTATTTATATCATTTTAAATTTTTTATAAAAAAAAAACGTTTTTGTTAAAACCGTAATGCTTTTCAGTAGTCTTTGAGGAATAGAAAGTTAAACAGAACAACATTTATTTGAAATGGAAATCATTTGGAACATTATAAATGTCTTTACTGTCATCTTTGATAAATTTAATGTGTTCTTGGAAAAAATGCTGGAAAAAAATCGTACTGACCCCAAACTTTTTAACGGTAGTGTATAACTTTATATTAATATTTCATATAGTTAATTAAACTGCAAAACATTCTTATGGTAGAGCCATAAGTAATCAATTATTTTCCATAATATTGCTGTTTATCCTAGTGAACCTCAAGGAATGTGCTACATTGAGACCTCAAATCTGGATGGAGAAACTAATCTCAAGATCAGACAGGTGAATTCTTTGTTCTTTCATGTCATACTGCTGTTGTTTTTCAGCTAGTCTGAATTGTATTACTTTTTGTGTAAACGTGTGTTTTTTGTTATACTCAGGGTCTGCAGATCACTGCTGACATTAAGGACATTGACAGTCTGATGCGTCTCTCCGGACGGATGGAATGTGAGAGTCCCAACAGACACCTCTATGAGTTTGTGGGCAATATTCGCCTGGATGGACACAGGTAAGAGAAGAGGAAAAATGCCTTGTGAAATTTGGCTTGAGGTTAAAGAAAGAAAAGCAGAAATGCTGAGTGTCACTTCAGCCTTGTATTTTATTAGTCTGAAATATTGATGAGCATGAGACAAGTTAATTTCAGCAAGATGGATTCGATCGAAGTTGAAGAATTAAAATGACTCCCTGATACTTTCGAGACGGACTATTGAAGCCAGGTTTAAAAGTGTATTGATGTTTAGCGAGGAACAAAGCTGTACTTTATACAATCACAAATTGTTGTGTTTTCATTAAACCTACCTTGGTGCAGTTTTTTGTATCGAACATCACATTCTCTTTCTGTTATGCTTAATGTTTTTGATGGGATTCATTGTTTAAAGTCGGCGAATGGCGAAATAGTCAAATTGTCATGTTTGCTCCATATTTAGCACTCTACCACTGGGTCCTGATCAGATCTTGCCGCGAGGAGCTCAACTCAGGAACACACAGTGGGTGCATGGTATTGTGGTCTACACGGGGCACGACACCAAACTCATGCAGGTGAGTTGTCCGTTTCAGTCCACTTTAGTCATATCCCAAATCCAGCTTTATTCTGAGAAACCATGATGATTTGTGTCCACCAGAACTCCACACGCCCGCCTCTGAAGCTTTCCAACGTGGAGCGCATCACCAACTTTCAGATCCTCGTGCTTTTCGGCTGTCTCTTGGCCATCTCGTTGGTTTGCTCCATCGGCCAGACCATCTGGAAGTATCAGTACGGCAATGACGCCTGGTACATGGATCTCAACTGTAAGAACCAGACCCCCCCTTCCTTCTGTCATGCTAGACCGCTTGCGCGTCTATGTGTGCTTTCATTTTTTTCGTCAGTAATTTTTGTCTTCCCTCTATGTAACATGCAACAAATATGCATTGCATATGTGAATATTTGTCAATAAAAAGGGAAAGGAGAATCTTTCCCTTTTAGTTCTAATATGCATAGACACATGAATGTATAAATGGTTGAATATCACAAACGCTGCTGTACTATTTTTCGTTCGTTTTGTTATCAGCTTCCTTTCTAACATTCTGTTTGGTTTGTGTTTTTTGTTTCTTTGTTGTTGTCATTTTCTTAACAGCTCCAGGTAACAACCATTTAAAACCCTTGGCCATCTGTGAATGACCCCTCCTTACTAACCCCTAACTGAAGCTCAGCTTTTGCTAAGCTACCGAAGCCACTTATATGGTTGCCCTACTTTGAGAGGGTAATTGCAGAGGACTGCACACACACACCAGGAATCCAATGATAGGTTTTTCCCCTCCAGCTCTACACTGTGTAGACCCTCTTAATGCCTGATGTCAAAAACGTGCCTCCCCTTCCTTTATTTTGGTGACACGTTAAACACTTCGCAAGCTCAGGCTTCGGCCACGCCAGCGTCCTTTTGCTCGTGCCTAACTAATGAGGTATGACAGTAAGCCTCGGACCCAAAGAAACACGCGTGGAGAGGAGCAAGTTACCCAAGGGCCTTGTCAGAGCAAGAGTTTGAAATGTATTCCCGTGTAGAAACAGAAGACCCTGGAGGTCAAACCGTGACATTTTCTAAATCCCCCCTTTTCCTCTTACCCACCTCCTCCTCTTCCTCCTCCTCGTTCTGCTGCGTTTGTTTTACTGGTGCTGACAGACGCGGCTGAAAAGGCTCAGCTCTGGAGGAGATGAGCAAATCCATGCTAATAGGCTTAATGTTTGGATTGTAAAGGTTCGATATTAAGAAATACAACACTGCCATTAATTTTTAATGAATAGTGATGGGAACATCTGTTGTGTGCCTGGAGCATCGCAGGTGATTGAAAAAGAGAAAAATCAACAATTTTGCGCACCAACGAGATGCGAAAATGTTACATTTGCGTCAGGAGCCATTTGCAAATTGATTAACATGTCACCACCATCATTATTCTTGATTTAAATAGGAGGGGCTGTTTGTGTCCAAATCGATCGCAGCTTGTTTTATGGCCTACACGGTTCCCTACTTGGTATGCTCTGTGAGTTCTTTGAAAATGTTGTCAAATGCTGAGATGCACCACCGTGAATGCTGGGTTCCATTTGTAATTATTCACATCCACCGCAATCATTTGGAAAGGTAATATCAATGATGTTGGGCGTCATGTGAGGTAACAGTGAGGTCATAAAGCAGGTATCCATCATGAAATTGATTATTCCTCTAAAGGAGGGGGACTTAGTCTTCTATGTTTGTTGTTTGCCGTCCTAGTGGAACCGTAAAAGCGAGAGGTGGCATTGATTTGTTGTTTACATGCTTTTGCTGGTCATATTTACGAAATAAACCAAGGACACTTCCTGCTCTTCAGTCAGAGGTATGATCAAGATGGTTCATAATACCTGGAGGGAACTACACTACCATTCAAAATTAAGCTTTGCCATCACAGAAAAAAACAAACATTTTAAAATATATTAAAATAGAAAATCATTGTTTTAAATTGTAATAATATTTCACAATATTACTGTTTTACTGTATTAAAGCAGCCTTGCTGAGCATAAGAGACTACTTTCAAAAATATTTAAAAATCTTACCAACCTCAAACTTTTGAATGGTAGTGTATCTATTTAGTATTCCTATTCATTTCAGTGCTAGTTGCACAAGTAAGAAATTTTGAAAACTAATTATTCGGAATACCGGCTACTTTTAAATGGATGTCAATGGAGAAAATGCTTTTTGCAGCAAGATGGTGTAGTTACAACATCTGCAAACTAACTGGGTCAGGCTAACCAGCCAACTCTTGACCTCTTGGGCATGATTGCATCTGTTTGGTTTTGTTCTGCTGGACATCAGGATAGGATTCATCCCCAGAGGTGAAAACAATGCAGTATGCTTTAAGGTTTCCAGATTGGGTTAGCAGGCGTACACACAATGAATACACACCTTCCACTCATTAATCTAAGCATCGCACACTTCAAGCAGATGAGTAATTATTCATAATAAATAATTCATTTGACTTTGAACCCCTGTGATGTTTTGGCTTTGGCTTCTGTCCCAGTAAGTATCCAAACCAATGCACATGGCTCCATGCAGATTGAGCTATGGACTAGAGCACTTGAGCTGCAGTCGTTTATGCATTCACACCACCTGCAACAACAGTCACCCATGTTGAACTCCTGACCATGAAATAACAGGTAGCAGGTTTTGTGCTGCACAAGTGCTGACGGGTGTCTTGAGAAGTGCTGACCCTACAGCGTGACTCCTTGCTGCACTGATGTCACTGGACCTGCAGTAGTTTAGAGAGATACGTGCTGCATCTTCCACTGCTTCAGAATGCTGCTGTGAGCATGTGCAGATTGGTGGGTATTAATGATTAGCCTTTGTCTCATTTAAACTCATTTATATTGAATGCAGAGAAAGGATTTATTGCTGACTTGGTGTTTGTTGGGTGTAGTTTTCAAGTCAAGTCATCTTCATATTTATAGCAGTTTATACATAGGAATAGTTTCAAAACAGCTTCACAATAATTAACAGGACTAGAAGAGTCTTTTAAGACTAGATGACTGTTCAACAGTCAAGCAAGACATAAGTCGTTTAATAACTTAGTATGTATTCTTAGTAGTGCTTAGTAGTACATTTCCAGTGCAGCAAAAATCTTCCAACAGGAAAGGTCTTCTTCAGCCGACAAACAAGAGACCGTTTCAAACCTTCCAAATTATTGAAATATCTCTAAATGTCACATCTCTCTTTTCGGCTTCATATTATGGGAAGGTACTTTGGACTGAGTCCCCCTTCTTTACATTGAAACATCCAAACTGATTGTCTTCCTTCCCACCAATAGCCAAATCCTCTTCCTCTCTGTGTGAGTAAGTTCCAATAGCAGTTGTATGATTGCCCAGCCTCTTTAGTTCTATGATTCTGTATGGGAAAGCACTCCCTCTCCTCCTAACTGCTCAGAAAGAGCATTATTGCACTCTGCGGACCCCTCCCCCCTGCCCCCCCCCCCCCTGGGTAAAGCTTTTCATTAATACTTAAAGTCAACACGAAATCAAAATTAAACCCATTTACCTTAACACTTTGGTCTCACCATTTCATCAGTGGTTAATGTTAACCAATAGCCAAAATATATATATTTTTATGGATACACTAAAAAAAAAATCTTACAGACCTTTTGAATGGTAATTATTTTGAAAAAAAGTGTTTTATTTGATTGGAAAAAGAGTAAAAACAGCATTATTGTGCAATATTATCTTTTTCTGTTTTAATATATTTTAATGTAATTTATTCCTTTGGAGTAAAGATGCTGAAAATTCAGCTTTGACACCAGTCTTCAGTGTCACATGATTCTCCAGAAAGCATTCTAATATACTGATTTGGTGATCAAGAAACTTTTATTATTATATTAATATTGAAAACAGGTGGTACTTAATATTTTTGTGGAAACCATGATACATATTTTTCAGGACTCTTTGATGAATGGAAATTTCAAAAAGGATAGCATTTATTTGAAATAGAAAACATTTGTAACATTGTAAATGTTAAAGTGTTGAACAGAAGTATTTAATAAAAAAAATGTTTTGACCCCAATTATTTGAACAGTTAGGGTTAGAAGTAAAATGGGTTGTGAATGTTGTTTCATGTTGACTTTAATTCTGTCTGAGCTGTCTTGTGTCTGTGGTCTTGTTTTTATCGATTACACTTTTTCTTTGTGCTGCTCTCTTTGTTAAATTTAGTGTTTAAGATCGGAAATCATGATCACCCACCCCAGTGCATTGTGGGATAATGTGTTGCTTTGAATTTTGCTCATATTGCCAAGGCTTCTGCTATGATGTCAAAGACTCGAGTCTCAGTTTAGCTACTAATGAATGGAGACCTAATTGGAGAATTGAATGTAAATTCGTAGGCTAGAGTCTTATCGGAGAGATTGGTTGAAAGAGTTGAATTTGCTCAGATTAGTGTTTGCACAACGCTCGCACAACGCTAGTGGAGCATTGTGGAAACGTTGCAAATTAGACCAGATGAGCTTGTGGCATTGTCCTTCCATCATCCCTCCCCAGTCCACCCCATCCCATCATGCCTTTCATTGCTCAGAAACCTGTCTGTCACCTCACTTGCACTCTCTCCTCTTCCTTCCCTCGCTCTTCTTTTTCCAGATGGTGGAGCAGCTAATTTTGGCCTGAACTTCCTCACCTTCATCATCCTCTTCAACAACCTGATTCCCATCAGTCTTCTGGTGACTCTAGAGGTCATCAAGTTCGTCCAGGCTTTCTTCATCAACTGGGTGAGTGCGAGTCTAAGCCACAGGAGCTGTTCCTGCTTGATGAATCTGCTGTCTTTGAAATGCAGACTGCTTAAACCTCCAGGGCCAATCCCAGAAAACTTCACAGCCCAAACGAAAGTGGAGCTTCATCAAAATAACCCATATGAAGATGCCAAAATTGGATTTAGGGCAGGGCGCTTAAAGCACACAGACACTGCTTTTAGATGCAGTGGAGTTTTGAGTTCTCACTGAATGGCAATACTTTTGAGTGGAGGTTGCTTTTGAGGATGAAAATATAATTTTAAAGTGTTAATCATGTTTTGGAGTCCAGGTGGCAGGGTATCAATAAAAAATGGTTCTGAATATTAATTCTGCTTGGTGACACTGTCATTTAGGACACTGACATGCTGTATGAAGCCACCAACACACCAGCTATGGCCCGGACATCAAACCTGAATGAGGAGTTGGGACAGGTACTGCTTGTCCTCAATTTCAGAAATAAACAAAAGGGGATGAATGAAAATGAAAAATGAAACCAAAATTTTGATTTGATTTACCTTTGCCGTCATCTAACAATCACTTAAAGTTAACCTTTAAAAACACTTCACTTGTAGCATTTAAAATGATTCATTTAACTTCTTTTGTGTTTTATTAGATTTATTCAAACAAAATAATACAGATTTTTACTATCTACTATCTAATGTTACTATATTCTATTCATCAGTTATCAGCGATGATATCAGTTAGTAGAATTTTATTAGGGAATGCATGCTAATGCCAGTTAATATAATGAAGACCTACTTTTTGCTGTCGAGTTAATTCCTGGCTTTACCCAAAAATGAAAATTCTGTCATTATTTACTCACTCATGTCTTTACAAGTTCTTTTCAGAACACAAATTAAGATATTTTTAATGAAATCAAATCAGTTGGCACAGTCACAGGCCACTACCACTTTGACGGTTCAAAAAGTTAATAAAGAGATCGTAAAATGAATCCATATGAATTGAGTGGTTTAGTCTATAAATCTGTAAATTTTCTGAAGAGACCCGATCATTTAATGTGATGAACAGATTGAATTTATGCTTTTATTCACATATAAACATTGATCAGCGAGCATAAACAGAAGCTCAACCGAACCTGCTTTACGTGCGAGAACAAACCGCATTGGTTCTTGCAGAAGCTCAAACATGCTGCGTAACACACGAGAATGAACCTCATTGGTTCTCGCATGTCAAGCAAACATGCTCGAGCTTTTATTTACCTCACGTCAAGTCACCTTCATTTATAAAGCGCTTTTAACAGTATGGATTGTTTCAAAGCAGCTTTACAGTTATAATAGAAATTACCGTAACAGATTGTTTAGGCTTTACAACAGCATTAGGATAAAGTTATATCCTAATGCACAAGTTAACTGATGTGTGCGTTGATAAATGTGTATATGTGAATAAACGCTTAAATTAAATCTGTTCATCATATAAAGCAATTAGTTTTTTCAGAAAATTTGGACTGAACCACTCAATTCATATGGATTAGTTTTACAATCTCTTTATTAACTTTTTGAAACGTCAAAGTGGTAGTTGCTTCGACTTTCAATGGAGGGACAGAAAGCTCTCAGATTTCATCAAAAATATCTTAATTTGTGGTCCGAAGACGAACGAAGGTCTTACAGGTTTAGAAACTACATGAAATAATGACAGAATTAAAATTTTTGGGTGAACTAACCCTTTAAATGTTGTTTTGTTTCGCTCAGAATAAGTTGCATTATGGAAGTAAAATGGGTTGAATATATTTACTTTAAGTCTGCTTACTTTTACCTAATTTACTGTAGTTTATTGCTCTCTTTTTCCTAAAACCAGGTCAAGTACATCTTTTCGGACAAGACGGGCACCCTGACCTGCAACGTCATGCAGTTTAAGAAGTGCACAATTGCAGGCGTGGCCTACGGGTAAGGCTCTGTTTCACATTGCTTTCATAATCAGTAGAGTGTGCATCTGGCTCTAGCTGTCTTGTCCTCAGCTCCCTTGTTAGCAGCTGCCTCGATGCTTCCCTGCACAGCCAGAGTGATTCTATAAATATCAGAGAAGGGGACTCGCAGATTTTCTTCCTTTTTTTACACGCTTAGATAGGAACACAGCGTTTCAGGTTGACTATTTGTCTAATTTGGGACGTTTTTATGGGGCATGCAATGTATATGTCTGTTCTAAAACTAGATGTAGAAAATCGTGTGAGGTTTTACACAGTTGTATTTATAAGCCTAACGTGTTGTGAAAGATTAGATTTCCATTGTGCTATGTGAGTGTTTTTGAAGAAATGTTCATCAGCATGTGGCAGATGAGACAATGATGGCATAGCTCTCTTCCATATCTGTGTCTTTCCTTCTCACCAGATAGATTTTATGAGCACAGTGATGTTTATGGTAAGCAGTTTACGAAAGATGAGGCGTATTGGGCAAGGTCACGTCGGGGCCACGGCACTGAGATTATTGGATGTTTACTTGCACAAGGACTCTAGATCTTATCACAGACACGCCAACCATCACAAAATACAATCTAGTATTCACATTCATGCTTAATAGTGCCTCTTTACATTCTGCATTCAGAGAATAAAGCACATCTCAGCCGTTTCAGAGCTGAATCTAAATGATCTGTGCTCCAGCATTAGGAGCAGCATTAATCCTATTAACTCAATTAAAACTCTTCTGAGATCAGGAGATTCAAGAGGCAGTTCCATTGTGACACTTAAAGGAAAACACTTACTGGAAATATTAAATTCATAATGTTGAAAAATGTATTTAGATTTCCAGTGCTAATGCTTGCAAGGCAGGCAATTATTTTTTTAGGGTTTTAATTTATTAAATGCTGTATTACACTCACCTCAGGCACCTGTCACACTTGGAGTTTATTTTCTCTATATTGAGCCAAGAGGTCAGTCTGTGATTTAAAAATTTTTCTATTGGTCTGAAGTTGTCTTCTGTGTTCACTTGCAGGTTGGAGTTTTCCAAACTTGATTTTTGGTACACAGAAAAATATGTGGCGAGCTTTTGTTTCTGGTCTTGTTTTCTGTGTGCTGTTCATGAGAATCAACACGCAAAGAAATAAAAATCACGATTCATTATGCCAATATTACAATGATATCATCACTGACAGATTTTATATGATGATTTTCATAGTCATTTTATACTTGATCAAAAGTTTGGTGTCAATTTTTTCTTTTTCTTTTTTCTTTTATGCTCACCAAAGCTGCATTTATCTGATAAAAACAGTAATATTGTTTTCTATTGTAAAATATTTTAAAATGTAATTTATTCCTTGGCAAAACTAAATTTTCAGCATCATTACTCCAGTGTCACATGATCCTTCAGAAATCATTCTAATACTGATTGGGTGCTTAAGAAGCATTTTCTATTATCAGTGTTGAAAACAGTTCGGCTGTTTAATATTTTTGTGGATACTGATAAAAAAAAAAGAAGAGGAATTAACATTATAAATGCCTTTACTGACTCCATCCAGCAAAGATGCATTCAGTTGATTTAAAAAAAAGAGTGTTAAAGTGCGTATGTCAGGTTAAATTTGTAATTATGATTAACACAAAATAGTTTGGGGAAATACACATTTGACAAGTTGTTGTATTGTTTTGTATGATTTTCGATACCTAAAGGCAGAATATAAGGTGAAAAAGGTCGTTATTTTCAGTACTCACTTAAAACTGCTCTTCGCCCAAACGGATCGCTTGACGTCATAAGAGGGAGACGTCTCCCAGGGCGCTGAGAAAGTGAGTTTGTGAGCTGTGTTGATAATTGTACGAGTGATAGAGCCAGAGAATTAGTGATTAGGACATTTATTTATTTAGTTAGCTATTGAAGTTAGGTAGTTAGTTAGGTATACGCAGGCGTATTTTCACGATGGTGAATTACTGCGTTTGTGCTGGGTGCTAAAACACAGTTAAAACCGGTCACAGAGTCCACTTTTTCCCAAAAAGCAGGTCTGTGTTCCGTGCCTGGGTCAACTTTGTTCGGACCAAACGCGCTGACTTCAGTGCTGCTTCGGTATCCAAGACGTCGGTCATTTGCAGCGCACATTTCTTCCAGTTTTTATGTTTCCACTGTTCGATCGCGCCCGCGTCTCTCTCTCTCTCTCTCTCTCTCTCTCTCTCTCTCTCTCTCTCTCTCTCTCTCTCTCTCTCTCTCTCTCTCTCTCTCTCTCTCTCTCTCTCTCTCTCTCACCAACACAAACAACCCGCATAATTTGCACGCGAGTTTTATTTATTTTTATACTCGTGTATTCATGCACCGAACCGTGACGCCCGTACCGTTTCGGTTCAATACGAATACATGTACTGTTCCACCTCTAAGTTATGCCTATATTATATATACACCTGCCCAACTCTCCACTGGTTATCTTCACACCAGATATTTATGTTTCTTCAAAAGTGTATGGCTGTGGGGGGTTTTTGAGGGGGATTTTGGATCTGCTCAGACTCAAAACTCACTTGAATAAAATTTGTGGCACGACTCTCTCTTCTGACGTCACAGCTGAGCTGTGTTTTAAAAATATGATCTTGACAGAAATGGCTATAAAGCTTACTGTAGGGTAATTACAATAATAATTTTAATGATAATTACATTTTCACTCAGACATCTAACCCTTATTTAATATATATAAAAAAAAATTTTAACCTGACATAGACACTTTAATAAAAAAAAAAAAAAACATACTGACCCCAAACCTTTGAACAATATGACGTCTGAACGTCCGTACGTTACGTTTAAGAGAATATAACCAGCAAGATCATGCAGTATGAAGCTCATTCGTTCACCCTCTAATTCTACATCCTTGACCTTTGCACCAGGCTAAATTACAATGCTGATGCCTCCTAAGCCAGCATCATTCCTCAAGCCGTTCTTCTAGATATTTCTTTCTACATAGAGGAGGGATCCCTCTGCTTATCCATTGGTGAAGTCAGCATGGTACCCGTTTATTCTCTCTCAAGTATGTTTTACAGCTCTTTTACGTTTGCAAACTGGGCCACTGTATATTTCAGAAGTGAGTCGTGCTCCACCTCCTGAATATTGATGCGATCTTTTATCAGCTTCAAATAAACTTGGTCCCGTTTGATGATGCATCCCTCCTCTTCCCCCACATCTCCTATTGCTGGGCGTCGGAGCGAGTACAGCCACCGAACCAAGTCATTGATGTTTTTGAAGCGTGACATCTTTTCTTGCAGTGAGTGGAGAAACTTGGCGCAAGCCCAAAGGAAGAGTTTGATGTGAAATGTAGCCTAGATTTTTGACTTGACATGTTTGTCGGACTGGAAAAACCAACATGCTGCTAGTGTAGCATGCTGGAGTTCTGGTGTTAATGTTGAGATGAGCTGACATCTTTCCACTAGACCTTGCATTTTATGTCTCTTTTGTGTTTCTGTCCGAGGTGAATTTCTTGAATTTCTCAGATTTTTCGTTCACATGTCTTCATTGAAAACTCTCCCCATTGACCCAAAAAAATCTCAAGGCATCTCCTAAATCCACAGTGAGTGACTACACTAATAACACCAGCACATCATTTTATGTCTCAATTATGTTCATTTACACTTCTAAACCAATCTCGTTCATTTAGTAAACAAAGGTTTGGTCTGCCGGTGTCATATGTAGACCAAGAGGTTGAAAAGTTGGTTTTGATATGATCTCAGATGATATATCTTTGACTTAAACTTATTTTATTTAAACTAATTTAACATTTCTAGTTTTTGTCTAATATTTTATTTTGCTTTTGTTTAACTTAAAATTTTTAATAGTTTTTGTTAACAATAACAACACTGTACAGTAGACTTGAATGTTGTTGTTTTTATGCACACGTGCTGGTGTCTCTGTCAACATTGGACCGTTTTCTGTCCTCATAGTCTTAATTTCAGACATTAATAGCCATGTGTCTCACGTAAAACAAAGATTTGACATTGTCACAAAAGCGTGCGATGTGTTTTGGCCCCCCATGACTCTTTCCCCCCTGCTTGTGTTACGTTGCACAGCTAAATAGAACAGTAATTAATGAGGAAATCCCTTTGGCTAAAGATGTTAATTAATTTAATGAGATTTCATGGAGACATGATGGCCAAAGTGCTCTTTAGCCCTCAGCACTAGAGGAAATTATTGTATTTCTTTGCTTTTGGAACTGTCATAACTGTGTTTGGGTTGTAAAGCTGGGCAGTCTTTATTGGATAATTTTCACTTCCTTTTCTTATTTATAGGCCTACATCAGGGTCTCCTCTGGCCCCATCTCCTTTGCAACTTATTAAAAACACATTAACATGTGTGGCCTGGATCTAGCTTGGCATATTACCTAATAGCATTATCTAATGTGTGTGTATGCCAGTGATTTAAGAAGAAACCATTGTAGGAGCATAGAGTGTAGTCTCATTGGATGTAGTCTCAGGCAGAGACATAGAATGATTGACAAACAAGATGATTATATGGTGCAGTAGCAGGAGTGCTGCTTTGCCTCTTTTGTTCATTGTTTGTGAATTGTTGTGTGTTAATGTCCAGCTGTACTCACCCCACCCCCAAATGTCTCTCGGGTTAGACATGATCTCATCTGTGCAATGAACTTGGAAACTGATAAACATTACCCATTTAGGTCAGGTGGTAGGACGGGGTCTGAATCCATATTGTCAGAATAAGAAAAACAAAATATATACTATTTGTTTATATTATTGTATAGCTAAATTGGCAAGTATATTCATTTACCAACTTGGGGTTGAACCAGAGTTGGAGTCTTGATCCTTTATAATATAAATGTGACTTTGGTCTTAGTCTCATTACTTTAAAAAAAAAAAAAAAATTAAATGCTGCAGTAATTTCAGCATTGTTTTGTATTTTGGTTAATTAGAGAAAAAAAAAAAAAAAAAAAAGTCAGATATGATTTTATGAAATGGATTTTTTTTTTGTAACATTTAGACAACATATAAAATGAAATGTAAAAAATATGATATTATATTTAAATGCTTTTATGATCTAAGCACTGTAGTTTTATTGTGGAGGGCAAAACAATGCAATGCTACAAATAAACATTTCTCAATATCCCTATATATGTATTGTATTAGATTTGAAAAATTATAGGAATATTCAAGTAAACCTAAGTTGCTTCTGTCCAATATGTGTTCATCTTGAAATATTGCTAACAATATACTGTATAACTTATTATTATGTTTACTTCATAAAAATGTATTAAAGATTTCACAGAAAACAGACACATGTATCACAACCTGAAGGATAACAGACACATGTATCGCAACCTGAAGGGCAATGTTTTTAGAAAACTAAAATGCCTTTTACTGGGAATGAACTATCAATTTGATGACAGAAGGCATGTAATAGATTGCGTACAACAGGTTTTTCAGCATTTTAGAGGTCTTTTAGGTACAGTTGATTCCAACTTTGATTTCAGTTCATTGCAATGTGTAGGTTTTTTATGTTTTGTTTTTGACTGACAAGGCTGGATCTAGGCCTCAAGAGTCAAGAAGTCTATTGTGGATCAGGTCTTGACTCCAATTCTTGTTTGAACCTGCAACATTAACAGCCATAATCTTTACCAACTAGGCTGCACCACCTTTTTAGCAAGTACTTTTGAGAGTCTGTTTGAAGTGAGCTGAGGTAGTGCAGTTCTGCAGGGATACCTTGGTGCAAGTCTCTCAGGTACCCTACTGCTTTTCTCGATCTTGTTGCTCTAAGCTCTTTTTCTCAGTAACAACCCAAAAGGGTCTGACACGGCTAGCATTTGTCTTTTTTAAACCATGTTTGTTTTAAAAGACCCAAGTCCCACCAGTCTGCAGAAATCTGTTTTGTTTGGATGCTGAAGAAGTCGTCGAGTCTAATACCTGCAGGACTTGTGTTGGCCTATATTAGCGTAAATGCACTGTTCCCCCCTGCTGAAATGCAGTTCTTCTGTTTCAGCGTACTAAACAATTCTCTTCCCCCTGAGGCTGATGGTACAGAGTCAGATATGTGCATGACCAGTCAACCTGCCTTTTGCTTTTGTAGTTTCTGTCGAGTCATAATTTGGGTTTGAAATACGCCACATGAAGCAATAGGGTCAATGCTAATGCTTTTTACCCAAGCAATATTTTGTCAACGTAGGATCATTAATAGCATATTGGACATTTTACAGATTTTTCCATTCTTTTTTTTTTCTTTCATTTTCCAATTTCTTTTCCTTGCACTTTTCTTATTTAATCAATTTTCTGTTCTTTTTCCTTTTCTCTTTTTTCTTTTTCTTTCTTTTTGTTTTCCTGATAGATCTTCTGAAGTTATGTATTCCTACATTCATGACAAACCCCATTTAAAAAGTACTATGGCTGTACCATGATAAATTGACCGTATCAGATGTACCTGAATACCGTAGTACTTTGATGTATACCACGATACTGAATGATTTCCATATTCACGGACCATGTAAAGGAGACTTCAAATAATAACGTGACATGGTACATGTCCACAAATCTATGTACTATGGTTGGGACTTATAATACCATGTGACACGTGGCATTTGTTATTATTGTGTTGTGTGTACATTGCTCTTTCAAAACGTTTTCTACAATACACACAACTCCATGTATTGTTTTGTTTTTTTATTTCCCTAGTGTGCTATTCTCCCGTTGTGTCATAATATTAACTCTGCTCATTCTAACTTTTTCCCTTTACCAGTGTCTGGTCCTTAAACACATGGTCAGGCCAATGTCCACTCGTATTACAATTAACAAAGCCCTCAACGCCTGAATCTGTTGACCTGAGCAAAGATGCGAGAATAATTTTTTGCTGTCAAGCCGGCAGCAGTGGCTGTGTCTCCCTATCCCAGCAGAATCGCTTTAGCAGCCAGCAATTCATCCACTGCCCCTCTACTAGCACTGGCTTGTCTTATCCTTTCTATATAGTAGATAATGTAGCCATTCCAGTATTCATCTAATTATTTGTCTTACCTTGGATTAGTGCTCTTTAATTAGCTGTAGTCACAGTATGCTGTTTATTGGTTAGTCATTCTCCCTTACCCTTCAAATTCATGTGAGGTCTGTTGCATTAAATCTGATTATTTGTTAGACAATTAGTGTGGATAAATCTTAGAGTTTTACCTTGCAGTGAATACATTTTTAATTCTTTATTTTGGATCAACGCTCTTGCATCTCACAAAATCCCTTTATTCAATTTGGTCTAACTTTTCTTAACGTGTTTGCAGGAATTAGTTTTACAAAATATAAATTGGATTTATTGAGATGCATCTGTTCATGTTAATTTATTAATTAAAGCATAAACATTATGCTTTCTATTCAAAGTATATCAATAAATTCTCTTAAGCTAGGGATGCACGATGATATCGGGACAACATCGGTATCGGCCGATAAAAGCTTAAAATGACCATCATCGGCATCGGCCGATATGAATATTTCTGCCGATGAGCCTTGCCGATAGGGTGGCGTGTTTCCTATGCGCACGTGACGACCGTGAACGAAGCATGAGCGCCAGCAACTTAAACTTCCAACTAGGGGTGTGCCGTGCGTCTCACGGTTTTTGATCGTGGACGATTAAAATGTCTCCACTATCTGCTTTTGAAGAAAAATCATAGTATCGTGCATTCTATCAGTTCAATTCTGGCGCCTTCATCTCAACATACTGTACAACGCGACGTACATTCACATCACATGTAAACGCAGAGGTAGAGTTACACTCACGGGACACCGCAATTCACAAAAGTTCATTGTTTGCATGTGCGTCAAAGTCTTGCTAGGTAAACATGTCATTCACGTGCTGATGCGCTGTTCTAACATCCGCTTTTCTGAGCGCGTTACACCCGACGCTCACAGGAACTAAAAGCCTGTCACAGCGCCTGCATACTGGACTAATCTTTCCAGTCTTATTGCGCTGATACTGTCAAATACACACAAGGTTTACATAAACAAAGTTGGTTATGTCTAAAGTGAAAGCAAACAGAAAATCTGCTTGTCAAATGCGTGTATATTAGACGCGTCGCGTTACTCGCGTGCAGTTCTTAAAGAGACAGTAATAATATTCTGCCGCTTGTCTTTAAAGAGATACTGCACCCAGAAATAAAAATTCTGTCTATCTAATGTTGTTTCAAACCTGGATTCATTTCTTTCTTGTGCTTAAATATACTATGGAAGTCACTGGAGTACAGCAACTGTTTGGTTAGCCACATTCTTCCAAATAACTTTTATAATTTCAACAGAAGAAAGAAACTTGAGAGAGTAAATGATGACAATTTAAATTTTTGGGAGAACTATCCCGTTAATGTTAATAAAACAACAAAACACAGAGGAAATCACTCACTGCTCTTGACTGAGAACATTAATAGAAGCTTTAATAAGCTTTTTTTGCACTTAAAAAAAATACAAATATATCGGTATCGGCATCGGGCAAAATGAGTTTGAAAATATCGGCATATCGAATATCGGCCAAAATCCTATATCGTGCATCCCTATCTTAAGCCCATTTCTATAGATGTGATTTATTGCACAGGCAGACATGGGTAAACGTGGTCATTTGGGTTCTGTTTTGTCTGTAACTCTCTTCACTCCACCCTACAGTCATGCGGCTGAAGTTGAGGATGGTAGTTTTGCGGAGGAGGACTGGTAAGGACCAACACCATTGGCTGTATGCTTTATGCTTCTGTGATGTGTTCTTGCTGTGTTGCCTTGTGAGGAATGTGGTTTGAGCCCTTTTCTTGTGATGTGGTTGTGTTTATTGGACTTTGTCTGCACGGTGTCACCCTAAATTAACGTGAAGACAGATTCCTGTTGAATGTAAATTAAAAAGGAGCTGTTGTCTGATATTCTGTGCTGTGCTGGTTTGATTTAATCGAATAAATCCGTTGTTTTGGGCTGTACTGTATGGTTAAGACAGCAACAGGTGTTTTCTATTGTAGACTGAGTTTGTCTTTGATTTCTCAGCACAAACTTGTTTACTACAGAATATTGTTTTTGTATATATATGAGTCACTCTATGGTGTAACTTTTGCTATATATATAGAACCCAGTAACTGTCAAAAGTTTGGAAACACTATTATAATTTTTTTTTTAATGTTTTTGAAAGAAGTCTCTTATGCTCTAAGGCTAAGGCTGCATTAATTTAAGCAAAAAATACAGTGAAAACTGTAATATGAAATATTATTAAAAATTAAGAGAACTGTTTTCTATTTGAATATATTTTAATTTATTCCTGTGTTGTCAAAGCTGAATTTTCAGCATCATTACTCCAGTCTTCAGTGTCACATGATCCTTCAGAAATCGTTCTAATATGATGATTTCTTATTATCTTTGTCTATAGCCATGTTTCCATTCACTTGTCAATCGAATTATCTGAAGTTCGGTAAAAAACCTCATGCGAATAAAGCTGGTGAAAGTGTGTTTCCATCAAACGGCTTTAAAGCGGATAAAAACCTGTGCGTAATGACGTCACATGCTGTTTTGCGATCAAATTGGTATATCGAATTGATTTGAGACATGTTAAGGTGTTTCCATTCATTTTCTCATCGAATTGCACAACATTCAAGCCAACATTTGCGAACAAAGTTTTACTAGGCAAAATGGATCGCACCATGATAACGTTTCCATCCGCGTTTATCGCATAAGCCGTATATCGATCAAGATAAAATTCGATGAGACCGATCGTATTTCATTTGAGTCGATATTCATGAAATTCAATCGAATTTTACTGTTTCCATAAGGCATTTTTCATTCGATATCACTTAATGCGGATAAAAACATGTGGATGGAAACATAGCTATTGTTAAATGCTCCTCAACATTTTCGTGGAAATGGTGAGACTTTTTTTAGGATTATTTTGATGAATCGAAGTTCTGTGAACAGCATTTAATTGTATTTATTAAATATCTTTTGTAATTAAAAATGTCTTCACTGTCACTTTTGACCAATTCAATGCATTTTTGATGAATTATAGTATTAATTTCTCTCTTTTTAATCTTACCACAAATGCTTAAATGGTATTGTTTTCACAAAAATGTTAAGCAGCAAAAAAATTTTTATAAAACGGATAGGTCCGGTCCTTGATTTCTGATTGGTTGAGCCGCGTTTGAAGCCGTTGTAAATTATTAAACAAAAATACACCTGTGACCGCATTACATTAGTATTACTGCGCAACTGCCGTTTGTGATTCTTTGTTGCTGCATGTGTTGCTTGGCAACCTCTTTGGAACTACATTGCTTGGCGGAGGAATGTGTTATAATGTTATATTTTTTGTTTTATAACCGTTTGTATAAAAGCTCCGCCTCGTGCCTAACAACGGCCCTTAGCTGTTCTAAATTCAATGTAAAACACGGCTTTGTGGGGCTTATTGGTTTATTCAACATTGACAATAATAATAAATGTTTCTTGAGCAGCAAATCAGTATATTAGAATGATTTCTGAAGGATCATGTGACACTGAAGACTGGAGTAGTGATGCTGAAAATTCAGCTTTCCTTTCCCATCACAGGAATAAATTACTTTTTAAAATGTATTAAAATAGAAAAACAATTTATTTTAAAGTGTAATTTTTCACAATATTATTGTTTTTACTGTATTTTTGATCAAATCAATGCAGCCTTGGTGAGCATAAGAGACTTTTCAAAAACACAAGAATGTAATGTTTCAACTTTCCATACTTTTTTGACAGGCACTGTATATAGCAAAAGTTAGGCCATTTAGCAAAAGTTTTCCGATTTCAGTCTACTCTATGGTTGCTGTCCCTGTGTAACCTGCAGTTAAAGGTCATGCTTAAAGAACAGTGATGTATGTAGATTTGTGACCAGTCTCCAGGATTGAACTTTTGGAAAGCAATCCATATCATGACACACTTTATGATTTCTAACTGGAACAGCCAAACTCAAGACACATTAATTTTAGACAACACTAATAAAATATAAATGGAGCTCCAGCTTGAAAATTTTACTTCCCATTTGGACATTACTGAAATATCCCTCAGAGCATATGAGAAGCAAAAACCCTGACTGACATCACTTTATGTGGGTAAATCGTTCTGGGTCAAATTTCACCTAAAGTAAGAAAACAATTAAATAAATCATATTCTGAATAAAGACTATAAAAGACCAGTTCTCGTTTACTGCTAAATATATATTATTTACATTTATTTATAACATTAATGCTGTACATTGTTAATATTTACTTTACTCCATTTATACTGATTACAATTTCAATGTATAATATTTAATTTTTACTTTTAATATATTACGCTTTCTACATTTACATTATTGTTACAGTAGCGGCGTTATAAATTAAATCAATCTTCCACATCCAGCATGGACCCCATGAGGACAATTTGCACTTAGTGAACGGGGCTCTAGAGATCTCCATAGTGTCCCTAGAAGAGCAGGATTCCTGTGGAGAGAATTGAAAGTCATGTTGTGTCCATAAGATTGAATATCTTCGTAACTCGAAAATGTTTTACAAGCCCATCTGATATTGATATTAAAATCTATCTTTAGCAAGTCTGTCAGGTTTATCTAATAAAGCCTAGTAGGGGTTGTATTGCACTCAAAATATAACATAATTCAGAATAATGTTTCCACAAATTGAAAATGGATTTTCGTAAAATGAAATTAAATAATGAATATTAACGCGGATACTTTCTACAGCGGAATCCTGAAATTGAGTTTCTTTTGTGGAACATGAAAAAGAAGAAATGCTGATAACATTGGACCCCGTTGACTTTTATTGTAAGGACAAAGGCACATTTTTCAAAACATCATATTTTTGTGTCCATAGAAAAAAAAAAAGTCATACGGGTTTGGAATGACATGGAGGTGACATTTTTAATTTTGGAGTGAGCTATTTATCTAACTAAATATGTATGTTTAAGGGATAGTTCACCCAAAAATGAAAGCCCTGTCATCATTTACTCACCCGCAAGTTTTTCCAAACCTGTATGAATTTCTTTCTTCTGCTGAACACAAAAGATATTTTGAAGAATGTCAGTAACCAAACAGTTGATGGACCCCATTGACTTCCATAGTTTTTTTTTAATTATTATTATATGGAAGTCAATGGGGTCCATCAACTGTTAGTTCCCATATTCTTCAAAATATCTTCTTTTGTGTTCAGCAGAAGAAAGAAACTCATATAGGTTTGGAACAACTTGAGGGTGAGTAAATGATGATGGTTTTCATTTTTGGGTGAACTATCCTTTTAAGCACAAAACATTAATGTAGTCTCAATGTAGATGGATCAATCAAGAATAAAAGCATACGTAACAAAAAATGCTGGCCGAAAGGACTGGGTTCCCTGTTGTAGCAAAACAATTGTCTGTTTTTTCCAGATAAAAGCTTCTGGAGAATTTCATCATTAACTTATGCACTGTATATGCAGTATCTGTCTTTGGCTGTGAGCATTAAGTCCGCAGGACAGGATTGTAGCTTCATTTGAGCGGTGAAGCCATGTGCAGGGGAACAAAGGAAGCGTGTGTGCATGTGTCTTGTGGGAGTTGTGTAAGCAACACTGACATATTTCTCGTGCCCCTCCACCTCTGCTGTTTACTCTGTTTTTTCCCTCTCATAAACATGCTCACATTTAAACAATGGTGAACTACTGCTTACTTTTCAGTGGAGTTGTAATAGGAAATGCTGCAATGGCCTGTGTGGTGCGTGTGATAGAGAAAGAAATAACGTGTTTATCTGTTATAGTCCATTATAGTTCAATACTGCAGTAGATTGCGGTAGGGATATGAATGAATGAGCAAAATCGGGCCATCGAGGGCTGATAACTACAGTGTCGCATTCAGTTTCCATGGAGACGATTGTCCGCTGGGCTTTGGATCACCAATAACAGAGGCTGTCTTCAGAATGCAGTAGCATGCACAGTCTATTCTGAATACTGCTTACTACTTCTATAAATAGCATGTGATGCTATATGCATTATGTAACGTTAAGCATTCAACATCATTGTCACATGACCTCATTACTTATGTTTAATTGAGCCAAAGTTATAAATAATAACACACCAAAAATGATGGTGGCACGCTAATTTTGTATTAAAGTCTTGAGAAAGTCAAATGATGAGTTAGGGCGTTAAAAATTGCAATAATTATTATAATGCTTCCAGCTCTTGACAAACCAGTAATTTGTGCAGTGTTATCTGCATTTGTTTGATCACAAATACCATTTTAAAAAGTACAATTGTAAAATATTATTACAGTGTAAAAGAACTGTTTTTCTATTTTAATTAATTTGTCAATGTAATTTATTCTTGTGATGCCAAAGATTCAGTGTCACATTTTTAGAAATCATTCTAATATGCTGATTAGATGCTTAAGACCTTTTAAAAAAAACTGTTTCTGATGAATATTTTTGTGGAAACCGTGATTATTTTTATTTATTTTTATAGAACGTTCATAAGAACAGCGTTTATTTGAAATGGAAATCTTTTGTAACATTATAAATGCCTTTACTGTCACTTTTGATCAAATTAATGCATTCTTGTTGAATAAAAGTATGAATTAATAGGAAAAATAGGAAATTAGAAATGAATAGGAAGCTGTAAACGTACATTTATTCATTTATAGTAATATGAAATATGCTGTGTCATTGTATTTCTATGTGTATATATGCGCCCTAGCTTTTGCTCAAAGTACTCCGTCAGCGCGGCAGCAGAGATCCTAATGTTCACGTTGCATGATACGTGGCCTTTTCTGTTCGAAAGCTACATTTTCTGCTTGTTGCACATTCGGACTGATGTTCGACCAATGCATTTTAACACGTTTGAAACCTGAACCTTTTTGTGTGTGAGTGAAAGGAGCATGTCTGCACGTATCCCTGCACGTATTGAGGTGCTGAGAGACAGGAAATTGGGTTTTTGCTGGTGTCAGCGCAGTTTCATAATGTGCACCTCTTAGTGTGATAAATTTGTCCTCCTTTTTATGCCCCCCAATTCCCCCACCCCCCTATGATTTTGTCCTTACCTCAACATGACATCTTCAGTCTAAGAGTTGAAGCTCACCAACCAATCATCTGCAACATGTTTGATCTAATGCACTGGTGAGGTGAACAATGCTGTACACTGAACCCAGTGTGACGAAACATTACATTTTCCCCCCAGACTCCTTTGCCAGAAGCCGCAAATCTCACCTAACCTTTTCACGGTCAGATTTATACGGTTCTGATTTCTGAGGCTGCCGCTGCAGTAAGATGCTCTGATCAAATGTCCTTTCCGCACTGGCTTGGGCGAGGGTTAATGTAGTATTTGAACTGGTTCTTAAAAATGTCATGTTCAGCATACAGCTATAGACATGTCCACTACTGAGCCATTGAATGGCCTGTATATCACAGACCTACTAATCAATACCCTTTCTAAAAATGCTGTAGTCTGCAAGGTGTAAATTCAGTGCACCTCTACTGATGAGATTGTCAGTGGGTGGTCACATGATGTTTGCATCCACTCTAAATAGATGTTTCATGAATAGTAAGAGGATAGGTTTTTTATAATGCAAAAGCTTTAGTGTCTGATAATAATGTGCTACTAATGTTAAAGTGGGAATCGGGGTGTTTGGGGGCCAAAGCTAAGGAGCAAGGCATTTGAGGGAATTAATGTTTGACAAAGATGAGCTTTCCCTGAGCTTTCTCTTTTGCATATTGTTAATATTGATGAGACCGTCCTTTATAGTCATCTTTGTTTATTTGCATTATGTTTGATTTAATAGCTAAACATTATTTTCTTTTAATTGAAAATCTGTTATAAATAAATGTTGCTTAGTCACATGTGTGCATTAATTTTAATTTTACATTATAGATGCATGCAATACTTCAGCCTCTTAATGGTTGCTTTTGTTAATTTTAACTTAATGTAATTTAGTTAAATGCTTATTTTATTTTATTTTTTTTAATTAAAGAATCATTGGCACCCCCTGCAGTACCACTGCAGACCCCCTAGGGCTCAAATATGTACAGTAAATGGCACTTCATAAACAAACAGACTGATGCTTAGCAATTGGAGACAGTTTATTTTCCATTATTTTTCAGATCATTTTCACTGCAAATGGAGAATTGTTGTTTTTTAGTGAAGGGAGACAAAATGGCCCTTTTGTTTATAAATGAGAGCACCTGCTTCTGTATTTATCTCTGTCTTCCTTCATATCTCTCTTTGTATGCAGTCACAGCACTCAGTCCACAGAGGAAGCTGGATTTAATGACCCCAGCTTACTGGAAAACCTCCAAAGTAATCATGTAAGTACTGTAATGGCATCACAGCTGCTCAGTCATGCCCAGCCAGCCAGAAATTTACACACAGGCTCTGATATCCACACGCTCCCACCTCCTATCTTCCCTCACGGCTCTTCTTGCTCATATCAGCTCTGTTCTGCCCACCTTGGTGTTTAGTAGTGTACAATCACAAATCTAGGCCTTTTGTCAATGTTAAGGCTAGTTCACACCAAGTACGATTACTATAACGATAAAGATATAGTTTTAGAAATTGTTCGATATATAAAAGAATAGCAGAGTTCACACCACAACTATAACGGTACAGAATCACTTTCAGCATTTATGTCAGCATCAGTGTTGATTTGCAGAAAATTACAAGCTGTTCAATTTTTGCTTTCAATCTGCTAAGCATGCTTGGAGAACGTCTAAGCTTGTCAGATCATTGGATCGTAGTGATAAGTATAACTGTAAATCATCTGCATAGCTGTAAAAAAAAATGATATGTTGTTACAGATTCAAGAGGTAACACATAAGTTGAAAACGAAATTTGTCCTAACACCAATTCATGTCTGTACAACAAACCATCAAGGATGAGTTTCATTCTAAAGATTAATATGTAGAGATTGAGTTTCTTATGCTTTAGTTTTTTCCTACACAGCCCACTGCTCCAGTCATTAAAGATTTCATGACCATGATGGCTATCTGTCACACGGCTGTCCCTGAACGCACTGACAACAAGATCACCTACCAGGCTGCTTCCCCAGGTCAGTCAAAATCCCCATACACTTAAACAGCAAATATTTGTACATTGGGGCTGTCAGTTGTTTAAAAAATGTAATAAAATGAATTGTGACATGCCGATTAATTACAAATATAACTGTTGAAAAAAAGCCCACAGAGGAAGATTTCCCTAATATATATATATACACTACCGTTCTAAAGCTATTTCAATACCGATTTTTTTTTCCAGTAAAGATGCATTAAATGATCAGAAATGACAGTAAAGACATTTATAATCTTATAATTTAATGAACCTTCAATTAATTTGAAGAATCCTGAAAAAGTTTTTAACATTGATAATGAAGCAGATTTGTTCTGCTTAATATGTTGTGAAAACTTTGATAATAAATGTTTGTTTTTTATTAGCATTCATAGCATTCATCACGGGTAAAGATTTTATATATTTCAAATATATTACAATATAAAACAGTCACAATATTACTGTTTTTACAGATTTTTTGATCAAATAAATGCAGCCTTTGTGTGCATAAGAGACATGTTTCAAAAACCTTAAAAATCTCACTGACCCCAAACTTTTGAGTGGTAGTGTATGGATTCAATAGATGCATCTTTAAATATAGCAAATAAATCTATAGATGTAGTTCTACTAATGTGGAAACTGATCCACAAATGGATCATTGAACTAATTTCAGGCTCTAAGACAAGACAGACAGCTGGTTGCTGTTGATGGAGTACAGGAAGTGAAGAGGGCAGCCACAGCATGATCTTAATTTCCTGTTCCTCTTTCTAATGATTCTGATTTGGTTTTCCAATCTCTAGCAGACATCAGTGTTCAGATGAGACGGATCAGTGTTGTGAATCTGTTAGGATGCTTTTTATCAAGTTGCCTGATAACAGATATAATTTGTTCGTAAGACATTCATGAATGTGAAATAATGCAGGCAAAGAAACAGATGAGTTAATTAATGCAGGTTCACTCTCTCCGGTGCTTGCATTTGACACCTTCATGGTTATGCATAATTTATCTTTTTAGCATTTTTCAGAATTTATCCCTAGCTTTGAGGCTTAGCGAGACTGGTGACCCATTTTAATTTCACGTCTGTGCAGCGGTGCATTGAATATTAGCCAGACCACGTTTGAGATAAATGGAAAGCACGGGCGGATGATTTTTTTGTAGAGATCGATCGCAGGACGAAAGGTAACAGCAGGTTTTAGTAGTGCCACCTCATCTCCAACAGTTTGTCTGCTTAGTGTTGTGAACAAGTAGTCATATACCAGACGCTTTTATCCAATGTGACTTAACCGCCACCTGCCTTCACCAAATGCTGTCTTGTTCCACAGATGAAGGTGCTTTGGTTCGGGCAGCAGAAGACCTGGGTTTTGTGTTCTCTGGGAGAACTCCAGACTGTGTTATTGTGGAGTCGGTAAGTAAAGACGTTGTGGGAATTGATGATGAGTTGCAGTGGGAACGTGACTCGCCCTCTGTCATGCTGCATAGCTCACTCACACTTTGCACTCTGGAGAACTATTAAAGGCAATTTGTACGCCGGGGTCCCTCTTCAACAGATCCATTATATCCTTATTATAATGTATTATAGAGAGGAAGCCATCGCAGACCTGTGGCAACTTCATTTTTATATACCAATAAATAACAAACATTCTTTCTGTCTGAAACAAATAACCCTTTCACGATCTTTTCTGCACTGCTGTTCGGCAAGGATGCTACTGAATCTCCACAGCATTTTTTTTTTTTTTTTTTTAAGAAATAATACTTTATTGAGCAAGGATGCATTAAACCGCAGGGTGCATTAAAGTAACTGTAAAGATTTTTACATTGTTACAAAAAAATTCTGTTTCAAATAAATGATGTTCTTTTGAAGTTTCTAATCATCAAAGAATCCTAAACAAAATGTATCACGATTTCCACAGAAAAATATTAAGCAGCTCAACATTTATAATTTATAATATGTTGAAAGTTGACATGTATAATCATTATTTATATCATCATATATCACTATTTTAAAATAGAAAACAGTTGTTAAATTTGAATAATATTACTGTTTTTGCTGTATCAAATCAATGCAGCCTTGGTGTGCATAAGACAAAAACTATTTTAAGAAATCTTAAAGACCCCAAACTTTTGAATAATAGTGTGTTAGCAACTGTAGAAATTAACATTAACCAAGATTAATAAATGTTTTTTTTTTTAGATTGTAAATTGTTACCATTATATTTTACCCACGTTGTTAGTTTGAAGACTGAATTAAAGATTAATTGAATCTGATTTATGAACAAATAATTCACATGAGTTGGTTATTTTACTGAATTGCCCAAAGGGACATTAATATAAAAAAAATTCAACAAAATAACTTGCTGATTCCATCTCAGCAGTTACTGAATTACCATCTGACCTACTTTACTGGATACAAAGAGTTTTATTGTGATAAATAGTAAGAAAAAAAAGTCACAATCTTATTGCTTTGTTTTGTATTTAGTTAGGGCTAATTATGTACAGCAAAAATATGTAGGAAACACTTCTGTACTACATCATTAAAGGTTGGTGTGTCTTCAAAACCTTTTTTAATTCAAAACAAGTGCTTCTGTTGATTTGAAATGAAGGAAGAGCTGAATTAAAGATATATGGTCTTTAGCTTTTTTCTGGCTGTTTCACAGTATTGAATGCGATTTTTCTCACCCTACTCGATGTCTCAGTGGAGAAGAACTGGGGAATGTGATGGTTTGATGCAGTGCCCCCCCCCCCCCCCCCCCCCCTCCCCATTTCTCACTCTTTCTTTAGTTGTAAAGAAAAAAAGTGAGAAATTTTGCAGCACTGGAGGAGGATAGTGAGAGAGACGGCCGATGTGCTGAAGATATCTGCGCAGAGCTCTTAATAGAAACTTGCTGAGTGAAGATTAGAGAGAATTTAATTAGTGAGACAGAAAGCGCTGCTGTTTTCTTAGACCTGGGAGCGAGGAGTCACACTTTGCAACTGTAATTGGTTAATCTGATGCCAGCGCCAGGGGAAGAGTGCAAGTCTTGTGCTCCCTGGTCTGTAACACTCTCTAATTTTGGCCCTTTAGTGCAAGACAACTCCCATCATCCACCCCATCATCATACTTGCTTACCTCCATAAGTCACGGAGGCCAAAAAAAGCAATTAAAAGTTTTAATTTCCTGCTCCCTGCTGTCAAGATGAAGTTCAGTCTTTCAAAATGAGCTAAGAGAACGGTAGAGATCTCAAACTCTGTGCTAATACACTGTCCTAACCAAGCATGACAACAAGATTTCAATGATTTCAACTAACTTTATTGTAATAGCGTGTGTTGCAACAAAAACACAGCCTACCTATATACAGTATATGTATATATATATATAGTATTTATTTTGTATTTTTTCATATATAACTTGTATGAAACTTGTACAATTCATGTAACGAAAGTAAAATGCTAAAATATCTATTATACTATAGTGAAATATTTGTGATTTATACAGTTTATATTTGCTTGAAAAAAGAAATGCTTATTGTCCAGTAATGGAGAAAGATGCTGTAAAACAACATCTGCCAGCAGAGGCTAACGGGACAGGGCTAAACAGCTAAACCTTGACCTCTTGAGACATAATGTTGATGCTTTTCTGTCTTACAGCTTGGAGAGGAGGAGAGATATGAATTGTTGCACGTTTTGGAGTTCACAAGGTAAATTACTGCAGCACAAGTAGGCTTTTCTTTGATGTTTTCATTGTCATGTGTTCAGCTCTGCCCATTCATTCTGCTTGATAGAAAACAAAAACACCATGATGGTTTTGCTGTATTTCAGCACCATATTTACTCATAGTGGTGATGATTATGATGGTGTCAATGATTATGATAGTAATGGTGATGGATGATTGTGCTGTTTTGTTTTCACCCTGACCCCCTCCCCCTATCCAACAGTACCAGGAAGAGGATGTCAGTCATCATGCGCATTCCATCAGGAAAGATCCGCCTTTATTGCAAAGGGGCTGTGAGTATCTCATAGTCTGTTGCTATGGAAACAGAGAGCCGTCAGACGCTTGCAACCAAACCCTGGCCACTCTAGAGTGCTTTCTCTTGTGAAGAAGTGAAGAGCCAGACAAATACACAAAGCACACTGCCTTTGCACAAATTATTATTTTGGTACTCAAGTAATCTGCCAATTATTCCTTCAGTTATACATGTTCTGTAACCTGTTAAAAACCTGCTATTTCTCATCTTGCTCAATATTTCCTTTGAAAATAATCTGTGCAAAAATCGACACAAAATTACACAAAAAGTACACAAAAATTGTTAATTAAAAGCTACAAGGCAGTTTAAATCAACATTATAGATAAGAAAAGCTATTTTAGATTTTAGGTTTCATGTTGGGTCTAAAACTAAATGTGTGAACAACAACAAATATTTTATATTACAGACAAAGCCTTGAGTAATCGACCTTGAATAACCTAACCAATTTTTATTCATTTTATCAATCAGTAATTTTATTCCTAAAATAATCTTGATCTGTGTATGTGCATGTAAGAAATGTTAAGAGTATGTAATAAAATCTGGCAGATCTCGGATAGAGAATGATGGAAAGATATGTTTTTCCTCCCACATCACATCCCAGCTGTTGTGTGATGCGTTAAAACCGGATCAAATATTAAAGTGTTAAAGTATAAATGTTTTCATGAAGCAAAGAAAGAAAGAATGTAGAATTAGTCAGACATATGTTATCACTCTCTTTTCCTCTGCATTTTATGTGATCCGTGAAGGCAGCACAGAGTAGAAGAATTATGCCATGTTTTTGTCTCCCAGGACACCGTGATCTATGAGCGATTAGCAGACAGCTCCAGATACAAGGACATCACCCTGAAACACCTGGAACAGTTTGCCACAGAGGGTGAGAGACAAGCACACCTGCCTAGTATCTGCTTTCTCTCTTCTGTTCATCTGTAAACAAATGTTAGTCTGTTCTGCACCCACAATCCAGTCAAATCACTGTAGGTGTTGATGATGGTTGCCAGATCCTCTTATAGCGAGACTGTGAGATCAATGAGAGACTGATGTGAAATGTGTGTGCTTGAAAGGACTGGCGTACTGCAGTACTTCACTCTCTGGAAGACGCCGCCCCCTGGTGGAACAGCTGAGATGGATCAGCCTCATAGGAACCTCAAGCAATCAGTAGCTTTGTCTTTTAAATGCCCTGCATGAATAATTCATGTTGCGCGGAGATCATCCACTCAGCTGTATTAGCATCAGTTTAAAAACAGATGATGGCTTTCTTCTTCAGAAAGATTAGAAGAAAGGGATTTTTTGAGGACAGGAAGATGTTGAGAATTAGCATATCTAAGAGAAGCTCATGTATTCATCTTTGTGTGTTTTTGCAGGTCTGCGCACACTGTGTTTCGCTGTGGCCGACATCTCAGAGTCGTCCTACCAACAGTGGCTCGAGGTTTATCATCGTGCCTCAACGTCTCTCCAAAACAGGGCACTCAAGATGGAGGAAAGCTATGAACTGATTGAAAAGGTGAGGCATACAAATAGCTTTTCTAGTGGGAACAGATAAAATGGTCTCCATACAAAGGTCACAGAACCTTCCAGAACTCATATGTTCTCCTTGCTGCAGCAATACTAAGCAGGAGAAACTGCAAGGGAAGGCAATATAGCATCATTTCTTATTTCTTATTTTATTGTACACAGAATATAATATGGTTCTACACAAACAAGTACCAAAATGTTTTATGGTGTTACCTTCGACATATCGGTAGTATCATACCGTAATTTTTTGGATGTGTTTTGGTACCATGAATTACCATGTACAATATTTTTTACAAGTTTGGGGTCAGTATTATATATATATATATATATATATATATATATATATATATATATATATATATATATATATATATATATATATATATATATATATATATATATTATTATTTTTTTTTTTTTTTTTTTTTTTTTTTTTTTTTTTGAAATTAATACTTTTATTCAGCAAGGACAATTGAATTGATCAAAAGTGACAGTAAAGACATTTATGTTACAAAAGATTTCTATGTCAAATAAATGCTGTTCTTTTGAACATTCTATTTATCAAAACAATCCTACAAAAATGTTTCAACACATTCTCTCATTGAACAGTTTCAACAAAAATATTAAGCAGCACAACTGACACAACACATAAGAAATGTAACCGCAGTAATAGTATATATTTTTTTATTTAAAATAGTTATTTTGTATTATAATTTTTTATAATTTATATATTTCACAAATGGCATGTGCTTCTGAGAGGTTATACTGCAGTCCTGTATTCTCCTGTAGGGTGGTTAGTTTGGCAGGTCCCAGAACAGTTCCTTAGTTTCAGTTTGATCAGTGAAGGCTGGGTTGTCTCAGCTCACATGGCATCTGAAGAAGTATAAACGATTAGGCTCAAACCATGAGGAAAGCACAGTGGTGGACCTGTGGAAAGTTAGGCTCTGGAAGTGCTCGTCAAACATGGCCGACCACCATCGTTAATCACTGGCTGAAGCAGCGCTGCCAACTTTTCGGAGAAAATGATTCTAATCAATCATTTTACATAAAAGCCTCTCGTTTGACAGATGTAACTACATCTTTCCATCAGCAGGTGGCAGCGGTGGCACCTTATGTTCCTGTTGGAAAATAAACCCCTGAAACATCTGATTTTCTGTCTGAGAATAAGAGAAATAATTTATGCACAATTTAAAGGTGACCTATAATTCAAAATTGAATTTACCTTGGTATAGTCAAATAACAAGAGTTCAGTGCATGGACATGACATAGAGTGAATCTCAAACTGGACTGTTTTCGCGTTCTCATTTAATTCACGTTTATGAAAAACACCCCTGAAAAACGGTCGGTTCTCCACACAATACCGACTGTGACGCAATAGTCGGGATCATTAATATGTACGCCTCCAAATATTTGCATAATGCCAGCCCTCAATGCCAGGCGGAACTGCGCAGCCGAAGCATGGCAGTTGCTCAGTGTGGATGTACACATGAACACAAAAGTATTTTTTTAGTTCCTTCATCCGAGCCTCTGAAGAAACAATGGGTTAATTTTATTTTCTCTGGAAATTTTCAAACATTTCACCGACGACTGTTTCCTCAACTTGGGCCAATACAGAGCTGGCCTCGGATCGAGCTACCAAGCAATACTTTCTGATGTGTAATTGTTCAAGTTCAGACAGGTAATCTTTCTCTCAAAATCGTTCAATACTGTTTATGCATCAGTAAGTCAAGCCAGTGACTAAAATATCAGCTTCACATCGTTTCTTTTAGTAGGATGAAAATAATCGTATTTAAATTGTGAACAAATTATATACAGAAAGCGATCAAAGAACAATCTTTCCACACAGCGCGAGTTTATCTGGACACTTGCCAAACTCGTTATGAAATCAATGACGCACGTTACTGCACAACGAAGCTCTTACTGTATGTACATCATCGTGTTTGCATTGGTGAAAGCATTAGAGAGAGTGCAGAAACTGCTTTGCAATGATAAGATCTTCATTCTCGCGATCAACACACTGTCATCTGCTCAATGCTCATCACGGCAACATTTTATGTGATGGGAATAGATCTAAATACTTTAAAAACATCTCACGATTCGTTAATCTCGATAGCTGTTATAGTAAAAACGTATAATAGCAGTAGTAAAGGTATTCGGGAGAGAGTTTCACATGTAATGCGTTGCTTTTTCATATGCAAGCATGTCAGCCAATCACAGCAGTGGCCGCGGTTACTCTGAATCCCACAGCAGACACGCCCCTTCAAACAGAGCGTTCAAATCAGAGGCTAAAAGCAGGCTAGGAAAAATGCCATTTATTTCTAAATTATGATTATTTTTTATCTAAAAAACATACTAACATTATAAGGGTAACCCAGGAAACATTATAAAATAATAATAAAAAAACATTCTAGGGCACCTTTAAATAATAATTTTTAAATTAAGTTTACATTACATAAAATCATTCCCTTTGAGGGCCTCAAAATATTCGTTTTTAATACACTGCCATTTAAAAGTTAATAATAATAATAAAAAGATTCTTACAAAAATAAGTCTCTTATGATCACCAAGGCTACATTTATTTAATCAGTAAAACAGCAATATTGTGAAATATATAGCTATATTACAATAACAATAACATGTGAAATAATTGTTTTCAATTGTAATATATGAATTTGAAAATGTAGTTTAATCCTGTTATAGCTGAATTTTCAGCATCATTACTCCAGTCTTTAATGTCGCGTGATCCTTCGGAAATCATTCTGATGCTGATTTGCTGTTCAAGAAACATTTCTTCTTATAAATGTTGAAAACAGTTGTGCTGCATAATATTTTGTGAAAACCGTTATTTACAAAGTTTTGCACATGCCTTAAACATTATTTATTAAATATTTTGACTTGATGAGTTTATCTTCCAAAAATAGTACAGAGTCTCAGCTCACATTTTGTATTTAAATTCTGCCAAATCTTACAGATTCTCTGAACCCGGTTAATCTAAACTAGAAATAGAGTATGATATAAAGTAAAGGTTGTATCATATCAGAGCCCCTGCTCACCACTTTACTGATCAGGTTTACAGGAGGCCGTTTGCTCTCGCTTTCTTTTTTCCTCCTTTGGTGCAGCTGACTTTCCTCTACGGGGTCCTGTCAAAATCCTATCCGCTCCAAATAGGATCATGGCTGGTCAAAGGGCTGGGGGCTTCCTGAGAAAAACACATTAACAGTCCACAGTCTCCACCTCTCTCTCTCATACACGCATAACTGAGTCTTTGTGATCCGAGCATGAGATACATTTCTCGAATGCCCCTCTGGTCCTACATTTGCATCTAACTGTAAGGACCGTCATCTGACTGTAGGAAAACACCAGCACTTTTCCATGTTTAATCTTATGTTTAATGGAACATAAGGGATTTCCTACAGTGGTACTAGTCTTTCACTTCACAGTCTCTCTACTCATTGTTTGAAATATAAATGATCAATATTTCATGCTCATGTATTTATTTATTTGGTAAGTAGCTGTGTAATGGGCAAGTTAATGTAAAATCAGCTGGTCATTATCCCAAAATAAACCCCAACAGGGTGATACAAGATCCTGTTTACTGGCATTGTTTTCTAATTATGACTGGCTGATTGTACATTGTCCCTTTTTTTAATCTGCTTATAAGGCTGTCTTTATTTATCAGTTCTTTGTATCTGAGTGAAATGAATGAGTGTCTGTCAAGTCACCTTTATTTAGAAATGGCTTCATACAATACAGATTTCAAAGCAGCTTCAAAGCAACAAACGGGAAAATAACATAATGCAAACTTCTTCATAAATTAGACTATCAAATTTTGCTGTAAAGCAGCTCTACAAAGACAGTATTTCATAATTGATTAACTTTACACAGTTATTGAACTGACTTGAGTTGCTCTACAAAGACTATAGTGTCAGCTTGAGTCAGTTCAATGTCAAATCAGTTCAGTAACAGTGTCTGCGTTTCAAAATTCATCTATGAAACCAATTAGATTGAGCTATAAAGCAGCTCTGCTGACAACAGTGGTAATCATCCAGCTCAATTCAGCTTAAGATTTTATCTCATACACAGTGTCAGTGCAGTCAAATTGATAATGCCTTATTACTGAATATTCAATGTATTTTATACCCCAACTAAGCAAACTATAGGTGACAGTGGTCAGGAGCACAAACTCCATCTGATGACAAAAATGGAGAATAAAAATAGCAGGCTCAATCAGTCCTCTGGTCAAATGAACGCACATTGTGATAATGAATCCAGGCTGTCATATTTGTGGATTCTATTATTTCAAGTTTTTCATCTAGCTTCATCTGCTTGAAGATCGGTATACATCACGGCAGCATTTGACGTTTATTTATATTATTAATATTCTTTTTTTTTTTTTGTCTTTTTCTCGGCAGAACCTGCAGTTGTTGGGGGCCACAGCCATTGAAGACAAACTTCAAGACAAAGTACCAGAAACTATCGAGACCCTCATGAAAGCCGACATTAAGATCTGGATCCTGACTGGAGACAAACAGGAGACCGCCATCAACATAGGTGAGTAAAACATATAATGGAGTGTTTGTAATGATATACACAGATAGCTTCAAGCATCGTAGCGACCTATAAGAGCACGTTCGCAACCTGTGGGCTTCATTTTTCTTATTTTAGTTCTCTTTAGTTCTTACAGACGAGGTGCATCAGGTTTTTCTCTTATATTTTGACATTAACCAGTGAGTATTTCTCTCCCTAATTTAAATGATCAAAAATATACACAATCCTTCCCCAGACCTCTCTCGCTCTTACACTCAAACAAACATAGCCCTCCCTGACCAGCTGTCGCACAGGTACAAGGTGTTTGGTTTCTTTCCTCATCCGAAAGCTGACGCAACGCATGTGTCCTCGACCCGTCCGGCACTAGTCTGTCCCTACAACCACCACCAGCTTTCAAAACAGACTACGGTCCCCCCCTCCTATTTTCCTGTGATGTGGCATCTCATATTAGCCTGGCAGCTGCGCGACTACCAATGTGGCTTTTGAACGGGCCTCACGTTAAACGCTACAGTCAGAAAAACAGATCCTAACAGAGCGCAGTCTGTGGCCACCTACCAACACTGATCCTGAATCAGCCCATTGTGCCCACCGGCCAGCTGTGGCGCGGCTTGAAAACGTACACGCTCGGAGAGGAAGGGATTTTTACTGTACCTCTGCTTGGCCGGCATGCACTGTAAATTAGAGACGCCCATGTCTGTGTTTACTTTGTATTTTTTGCATTTTTGTAATTTATCATTTGGAGAAATTAGAGGATGACAAGAGTCTTCCAGCTAGTATAGGTTTCCAGAATCCGTTGCCAGTGTCATTAAAATGTGTCTGAGGTGATGTGGACAAATGGACTACGCCAGCAGTTTTTTAAACTTAGGGTGTATTCACACCTGCCTTGTTTGGTTCGATTGAATCGAACTCTAGTTCGTTTCCCCCCTTGGTGTGGACCTTTTGGGCAGGTGTGAATACAGCAATCGAACTCGGGTGCGGACCAAACAACCGAACCGAGACCCAGCTGAAGAGGTGGTCTCTGTACGGTTCCAAACGAACTCTGGTACGGTTCGTTTACGGTGTGAACATGAACCGACCCAATTGCAAGAAAGAACTGCGCCTTTGAGTTAACAGGCTTCCGTAGTCGGAGATTTTGGCATAATGGTTTGTGTTATTGTTTTTCAAGTGCGAAAGAGAATCCCATTCCGGCGCGCTGTCTGGCCACACGATACTGTCTTTCTGCGCGTCGTGTGTGTGCATCATTGGAATGGAATGAATGAATGAGTGTGTGCATCAGGACATTCACATACAGAGCGTTCTCTTTAGTCTCATCGCGCATAGATGCAAAAAAAGCTTTTGCAGTTCATATAATGTAACGATAGTTACAATACAAGGATGATGCTGCGTTAAACTGGACAAACTTAATCGCAGCGTTAACATTGACAGCACTTGTTAGCAGTATATACAATAAGAATCTCATTATTTGAATGTATGAACATAGCCCCTCTCTATGAATGAAACTGTTTATACCTTATCCGTCTTCTGCGCAGTTTCTTCATATTGCGTTTGTACAGAATAACACAAAATTTGTAAAATAACAAATATTGCAGGACGAAATATCTCCATGCTGAGCCTTTTTTGCACTTCCTGATTTCCCTACTTGAGAATCCTTGTCCAATGAATGGACGACCTTAGCACACGTGTGGTTTTGTTTACAAATTTTGGTTCACTTGCAAAAAGAGCAGTGTGAAAGCGAACCGTACCAAAAAAAAAAAAAAAAAATGTATTTGGTCCGGACCAAAGCAAGCGAACTATCGGACTTTCCTGGTGTGAATACACCCTTAGTATTTCTAGAATTTCTTATATAATGACCCATGTATACTGTGCGAGAAAATATTAAGCATGAGAAAAATATTTATTACATTTTTTATATTTAAATATTAAAAATATAATAACAATATAATGCTAAAAATATAATACTATATCATTGTACTAAAGCAAATTGTTAAAATATCTGGAAAATATATGCGCTTCACAATGCCGTCTTGCACTCTTTAAAAAAAAAAGAAGTTAAATTTAAGGGTGTATTCACACCTGCCTTGTTTGGTTCGATTGAATCGAACTCTAGTTCGTTTCCCCCCTTGGTGCGGACCTTTTGGGCAGGTGTGAATACAGCAATCGAACTCGGGTGCGGACCAAACAACCGAACCGAGACCCAGCTGAAGAGGTGGTCTCGGTACGGTTCCAAACGAACTCTGGTACGGTTCGTTTACGGTGTGAACATGAACCGACCCAATTGCAAGAAAGCACTGCGCCTTTGAGTTAACAGGCTTCCGTAGTCGGAGTTGCGTTATGGGAAAGTGATCGGTTGTAGCCTATTATATTACATCTGTTGCGCGTCTTTCTGCGCGTCATGTGTGCATCATTGGAATGGAATGAATGAATGAGTGTGTGCATCAGGACATTCACATACAGAGCGTTCTCTTTAGTCTAATCGCGCATAGATGCAAAAAAAAACATACGATAGTTACAATACAAGGATGATGCTGCGTTAATTTACGTTAAGCTTTTTTGCACTTCCTGATTTCCCTACTTGAGAATCCTTGTCCAATGAATGGACGACCTTAGCACACGTGTGGTTTTGTTTACAAATTTTGGTTCACTTGCAAAAAGAGCAGTGTGAAAGCAAACCGTACCAAAAAAAAAAAAATGTATTTGGTCCGGACCAAAGCAAGTGAACTATTGGACTTTCCTGGTGTGAATAAAGTTAAATTTTTAAATTGTTGCATGTGAATATAAACAAAAAATTATATTAACATTTTAATATATCTTTTTTATATATATTAATATATTTTTTCAATTTCTCAAGGGCCTGGATTTCAATAATAAAAAAAAAACCTGCACTAGTTTGCTATAACATTTTCTATTTTAGGACTGTGCTATTTTACTATTGTATGCTATTTTTTACTTTGTGGCGGCTCTCTATATACAAGCAAAACATGAGGGCACTTATCATAAATGTTTTTAAAAAACTCGTATTCTCGTCTTTGTTTTTTATATCGCCTGTGCATAAATTCAGTGGCAGATCACACTATAAATAAATGTTTAATCGCTTACTTTAATGTCCTCTGTGTTTGCTTCCGTATAACAGCGTGCTGCGTGCAGTCCTTTATCGTTCTTTTGTGCATGTGGGTCAGTCCAGGACCACGAAAAAAATCGAATCTGAGCAATAAATCGGAATTGAGCTCTAAAGCTCGCAGTGTGAACATAGCCTAACCTCTTTTGTCACTTTCAAAACATGAATCCATATGTTAACACCACAGCGTGTTTAAAAATATAAGGTTTCTCCATTTCCCACACGTGCGCTCTTCAGAAACATATGAAAAACTATCAGAAGTGAAGTGAACCCCAGCACTGTGAAGTCAATCTTGGGTTAGCGGGTACTTAGGGCTGTTTGGCCGCCTCTCGCACAGAGTACATGAAACCGCTCCAGTTCTTCTCTCCACACTAGCCCTCTGACGGCCTTATTAATGTATCAGGCCATTAAGCAGAGAGTTGGAGCGAGGACATGCGAGCTATCCACACTGCTGCTACCACTGGGCTGTTGCTCCTGGCCACTGGGTGCCACTGTAAAGCCTCAGAGATTAAAGCCCAAACAAACAGCATGTGGCCAACGCAAACAACTCAACATGCCCTCTTCTAACCCACAGCCACTGCCAACAGACAGAATGAAAACCCACCCTGCAGCAGCACGGAGCCAATGCAACCGCTGAGTGTAGCCTCAATGCCGCCTTTCCAGATTCATACAGAACTGTGCTGCATCATGCAGGTGTCACAATGTAAAATCTGTGGTTTCTACCAAGGGTGTTTTAGTTTTACTGGGTTGGAGAGGGATGATGTGACATTAGACCACCAGCAGTTAGAATGAAGCTGAGGAAATATGTCAAGGTTTGGGTCACTGTCAGGAAACCAAATCCGTTTTCCACATAGACAGGACATTTTGGTGAATATGCTAGTTTGAAATCAAGAGAAATGGTTTCAACAGGAATGACAGGGCAGGACAGCGGCACACAAATACATACTCATTCATACTCTTGTTGAATTTGGTCAGTTTTGTAATGGCGCAGTCACATTTCCTTAAGGGTGAAGTGTGTCATCTTTTTTTTTTCTGTTGAAATGTGCAATGTCAGATACAAGGCAACTATTCACCAACTTGGGGCCTTGTTTGGGAAACCTGTTTTGCTACGGTGTCACTACTAGTGGCACAAAATTACATGCCTTACGTTTATTGGTGTAAATTATTATCTCTTATACTAACTAACATTCTTATTGGAGTTAATGAGTGAAGTTGACAAGTACAGGTTTCATAGACCATTTGGGAGCAGACTTCACAGTTGCATCACTTGTAGGGGTGTCAGAGTCAGTGACAGAGTGCAAGCATATTTGTCTAAAATAATTCTGTATTTTAAGCTTCAGAATCATGAATACTTTTATTCTGGTGTCACCATTGTCCTGTGCATTGAGTTATCAGCACCAAGTCCAAGCCTATTCATTTCCAACCCCAATGATATACCAAATTTATCATTTTAAATAACAGTAAAAAAAATGTACCTATTACCATGTCTTGGTGTATCACAATAATATCGTATACGTGACATGAGGGTATAGTTACACCCCTAATAACTTGTAGCTGTGCGTGCATTGTGGTGGCAGAAAAACAGTGGTAACAAGTGGAGGAAATAAGAAAAAAAATGTTGGATGTCTTCATTTTTATTGAATACCGTCATCGAAGACGGCCTTTAAAACTAAACGCAGACGTTTATGGTTGCAAGCCATTAAACGGACAGACTAGACTGTTGAAACCTGTGATGATTAGTCTACTACTAAAGCATAAATTTAATGTAAACAATAAGTCTACATAGTATTCACATTCATAGGAGACATAATATATTAGTCCTCCAGTTACACCATGAAATATTTAAACCGATAACATTTTACATAGATAGCATTTAAACGCATAACATTTTTAACTCGATTCTGAATTTATCGCAATTGAGTTCATATCACAATTCTGGGGGGGAAAGTCAGTTGCGGGATATAAACTCACAGTTCTGAGGAAAAAAGACAGAATAACGACTTTATATCTGGCAATTCAAATTCTTCTCAGAATTGTGAGACATACTGTAAAATCAAAATGACCTTTTTTATTCTTTTATTCTGTGGCTTTTATAGATAGTAATTTTATACTAATTTTAAAATTACTGCAGAACTGTAATTTTCTGCCACCTGGTAGGCTCTGCCCACAACAACGTCAACACCCATAGATGTCTATAGATGTCACTTATGAGTGGACGAATGGGACATGGGCCAAACATTGTTTTTTTAATCTCCAGGTGTCAAGCAAGTTTTTATATATATATATTTTAAGTTAGAAAACGCTTACATAAAATTGAAAATTGAGAAATTTTACTTATATAATGGCATGGTATAAAGTTCATGACAGCAGCAACATTTATGAATTTATTTATAATGTCTAACCCAGTCTTCTTGATGCTTCCAAGATGAAGTCATTATTGCTACATGTCAGTGAGTAGCCTTGGTAGGCAGAAGACATTAGGTCAATCCGATACATAATTACTTGATGCAATTTACTTTAACTACTGCTTTTAGACTATTCTTGTCTTTTACAGTAACACTAATTTAACACTAGTGTTCCAGTGATTATTGCCATCTAAAAGCACACACACATAAACTGTTCCCCATGGACATCACTCCCCAAATACTGAGGTGTCGGTAACCTATTAAACCGCAAGTGGACGTGTTCCACCCTTTATGTTGTTTAGACACATCCTGATGGATGATGGGATGCCGTGCTTTTTTATCGGCCCACTGTCAGTTTTCCAGTTGTGATCTCATACGAACAGCGAACAGGCATGTTAAAACCAATGCAATGTGGGAGTTTTAAACTCAGGTCTGCTGTAAACTTTAATCACAATATGTGCTTTTCACTCCTCAATTAGTCATTTCTTTCATCTGTTGCTATGGTTATACATCGCATATCTTTGTAATGTTGATGTATTGCTAAAATGCTACGTTGCGGCAAACCATTCGTCATTTGTTCGAATGCCAAGCGAGGTGTTTTTTTCCCCACAAACATACCATATGTTTTCAGGCTTAGTAAGAGGTTTAAGTAATGAGTTTTCTTTTTTCTTTTCTTTTTTTGTCTTGTAGGACACTCCTGCAAACTGCTCACAAAGAACATGGGCATGCTGGTGATAAACGAGGACACCCTGGATGTGAGTATTGAGTCAAGAGGTGTGTGTTTATTTGAAAAACCAGTTGCATGTCACCATTTCTAACGCGAGCTCTGAGAAGAGATGAAAAGACACGGCAGCTGACGGATCACTTCAGGGCCCCCCGCACATCAAAGCATGTGACATAATTCCCAGTGCGACTCTCTTCCAGAACAGTTATAGATTTTGTTTTGAGTTTTCATCCAAAGCATTCCCCTCCGGTTTTGGTCTTTTGCTCTCTCTCTCTCGCTTGTTCTCTGAAAGAAAGGAATAAAGAGATACAGTGGGGCCCAAAAGTCTGGAGCACTACTGAAAATGCTGCTTTTTTGCATTTGTATAATTTTGATTGAAAAATGCTACTTATTTTATTAAAAATATTATAGTTTGTTTTATATTAGACTTCTGTTCTAAAGTTGGGTCAGTCATTTTCTTTTAAGAAACTAATACTTTTGATCTTCAAGGATGGATTAAATTGATCAAAAGTGACAGTAAAGAATCCTGGAAAATAGTATCACAGTTTCCATAAAAATATTAAACGGCTCAACTCAGCACAAATCACCAAATCAGCACATTAGAATGATTTCTGAAGAATTATGTGACATTGAACTCTGGAGTAATGGGTGCTGAAATATTTTTTTTGTTGTTGTTGTAAATTGTAAGTTTATTCCAGAGCTTGAATAGAACTTTATACTAAACAGCTTTATATTAGAGCTTGTAACTAAACCTCGTAACGCCAGTGGATCCTCGAACTGTCGGCAAAACTACATACAGTAACTATAGATGAAAATGCTACACATTTTGGAGACTGTCTCTGCTTGTTTCCATTATTTCATTATTACTTTGGGACGCTGCTGTATGTGTTGTTCAGATGGAGCTTATAGGAAAGAGAGGGATGTGGTTGCACCGCATGGAGCCGTTTATAAGACAGGAAGGGGCCGTGTACTTAGAACAGAGGTTTGGGACCCTCTTTTATATATACACACACACATGCACTTGGTACAGGCCAATAACTCCCTGATTGGAGAATCTATTCTGTTTACTATGAAACCGAAAAGCCATCCGCTTTAAAAGAAGGAAACCATTTGAAACGTGCACACCTTCACTCTACAGGTCAGCTGGCCCCTGCAGGGCTGTTGTATGTGGACGTTAAGGGCTCTAGAAACCATTTCACCCAGCTTGCGCACATGCGATGTATCCCCTGATCGGGTGTGGCCAGTCCCGCTGCGGGGGGGTGGGGTTTAGGCGATGACGGATGCCTCTCAGTCTGTCAAACAGTTGTTTATCGTGATAGATGGGGCGAAAGAAAAAGGGGAGAGAAATAAGAGGCGTTCTCCATAAAGCAGACAGCCGCCATTTGAAATGTCAGCGCCTGGTCTCCCATGCATATGCAAACGCTTATACAACACACGAAAAGAAAACAAGGAGGAATTCTCTGAGCGCTCAGAGGTCCGGCAGTGGTGGGATTCGCTGTGCTCTCATTGCAGGAGAAAACAGTCCACCTCCCTTCCCCTCGGTCCTTCTCTTGTTTTTTTGCGTTTAACAGATTCAATATATTAAGGAAAACAAGATGGATGAAGGAACTCACTCATCCGGCCCGGAGAGAGGGGTTGAGTTCTTCACCGGACGTCTGAGTGGGGTTCATTATCTCAGTGGAGGAAAATGCAAGGCACTTTGGGATAGGTCAAAGAACAGTAACTCAATAATCACATTAAATATGCGGCAGACCGCAGTACTTTCTGCTGCTCGCAGATGAAAGAGAGCTATAGTTTGCAGATAAGATGAGAGAATGGAGAGATTGTGGAAGAGTACAAAGGAGGAAAGAAATGGGGGTAAAAATAGAGATACTGCAAAGCACAGAGCATGTCTTTTAATTTAATTTAAAATAACCATTTTCTTACCTTTTTAGCTTTTAATTTGTCCTCTTTTGAGGTCCATTTATAATGTTAGTGAGTTTCATGAACCAATACAGTCATGATTTAATTTCAGCCCCTTTATAGGTTGCTGAAGGCGATTACTGTTGGTTGCTAGTTGACGGGCCCACGCCGAATTTGTGCTTGCAAACTTATTTTTGTCATTATGACTATTTGATTTTCATTCATTCTTAAAAATAGAAGTTGTTTTCTCAAGATCTCAATTTAATTTTCTTGTGATCTCATAAAAAAAAGTTAATCTCAAATTTAAAAGTTTATCTCAACATAAATTTCCTTGTGCTCAGTTATTTTGTTGATCACAATTTTATTGTGATCTCAACTTAGTTTTTTTTTTTTTATCTCTAAGTCGTGAGAGGACAATACACACACAAAAAAACATGCATGACCTCTTAGGGCTTCCCTGATGAGCTGTTTCTCCCATTTAGATTCCTGAATCTGTTACAGTCTTTTCCAATATATCTTATTTGAACAAGAATAATGTCAGATTCTTTATTCTTTATCAACCAAAATGAACATAAAATCGACATAAAATATTACAACAACCATATTCTCTCTTTCTTCCGTAGCTGGACAGTTGATTTTGTCAGGCAGTAGTGCGCAAGTGGGTGTCCATTTGGTCATATTTATATACATATGTGAGTGTATGTATGCACTTGCAGTCTTCTATCTGTCATTACTTCTTTGCATGACACGTATAACTCGGCCTATATGTACATCCGCTCCTTGTTTATAATGTCCAATATCACATGCTTGAGTTCAGGCATCTCGGTTAAAAGGCTTTTCAAAGCGCCTAAATCAGCTGTTATCTGCTGGATTTTGGCAGTGTGTGGAAGCGCTGATGCACTGTATATCCCTCTGATGCCTTCTGCCCACTTGCAAAGCAAACACTCTTGAGTCATCATGATTTGGTATGCTCGCGCAACCATAACACAGAGGCCTGTTTAAGCCGAGCTTCCTAAGTGGAGACTGGGAAATGGTGACTTGTGAGGAAATGGAGACATTGTCCTCTCATTAGTCTTCATAAGCCATCTTATCATCTGATCTTATACTTTTGCAGACTTACTTATATATATATACACACACGAGGACACCTACGGAATGGAGGCCACATATTAGAGAAGCTCTTACAGCTGCACTTCTCTCTCGTTCTCTGAAACCTGAGGCTTCTCTCTCTTTAAACCCTTGGCTTCTCTCTCTAAATATTTCCTTTGAGCTTGGGTTTCAGAGTCTTGTTATGCCAGGGGAATGTTGATTGGTCCCCGAGGTGTAATCTCACTACCCTTAGGCATCTGCCCTCCTCAACACACACACACATTCAGGTGATCATCAGCATTGAACATAGTACTGTTTAGACAACTATAATGGGATCTCCCTGGACGTGCTAAAAACCCAACCGGACCCTGGAAAGGGCAGGAGACATTCTCTCACAGTTCTTGTCTTGGTTTGATTCCTGTTTTTTTTGTCTTTTGGGGGTTTGTTTTGTCTTGTTTTGCTTTATTTTGTCATTTATCATGTATCATCCAATAGTGGGTATTTAACTTTGGTATTTAGTTTCTGCCTAATTTAAGGCTTAGATCTTTGTCAAAAACAGTTGTTTATTTAGTATTTATTTAAAAGCAGCAGTATATCTCCATCTTTCACCATTGCAGTTTTTAGTGTTTTAATAATAATAATTAATAACTTTTTAAAATAACACTTCTATCAAAAATAACATTAATTTCTGCATTTATATGTGTGTGTGTGTGTGTATATATATATATATATATATATATATATATATATATATATAAATAAAATGTGTGTGCATGCGTGGGTATATGAATATATATTCAATTCAATTTCAATTCACATTTCAATTCACATTTGAGGGACATTGACGTTAACTTCAAATGTCTGTGTCATTAAGCCAAATGTGATGTTATTTAGATAGTTAAACTGTTGATATTTTCTAAACCTAGCCTAACTTTAACTCGCTTGTTTCGATTCTCTTCAGACTTTTTCTCCACTACGAGACTAAAAGAGAAACACTCTGACATCCTGGGCTATTTGTGAGACATTTAAATACTTTTGAATTGTTCAGCTTTCGCTCCTGTCTGCTCTGCATAAACCTGCTATTATTAGTTGTTATTTTATCTCTTGGATACAGAAGGGCTTGTTTGTGTCATGGTCTTCACTGAGTTGGAATGTGAAGCCAGAAACATGTTAGTCAGCTGTTAAACAGGAGCTGCAGATAGAGACATGCACAAGTTTGTTTACCCACAATGCTCAGGGATTTAAAGCTGTGAGGACCAGCCTCCCTGAGGAAAGACTACATTTCTGTTGTAATGATTCACATTCACTCATACACCGTGTCTACACCAGAAGCGAGTGACGCAACAGAAGCAAGATGTTGATGCTCCGTTCTATTTTTGATGTACTTCAAGTGCGAAGAACAAATGCTTTTGCAAAAGTCGCTTTGTCGCGTCAGGTGTAGACACTGTGTCAGATCTGCTGATAGGTAATATAGGGGAAACCTATTTTTTTGGTAGTTGTGTCCAGATACGGTGTGAAATGTTCCCTCTACTCCCGGAATTTGGATCATTTTATGAGTGCCCTATCGTTCCAGCACATGAGAGGCAGTGGATGTGTGATTTTATGGGAAATTTATATGAAGTACAGCAGCATTCATAATCCAAACAAAGAGGCGTCCTCCCACACGTCCCGAATCCTTACAATAACAGCTTCTTACTACGAGGTATATTTTCTGCTGAAAGTACCATTTTCGCCATTAAAACTTTGTATAAAACAACAGTCAGGTCAAGTCAAAGATCCCAATTTTTCTTTGGCCCAGTCAGTGTTCATTAAGATCTTCCAGGTTTAATCAACACACAGAAATATTCCTGGCTCCCGATTTGAGCCCATGCAGCTGGGACAGAACATTCCTTTAAAATAACCCCTAAACCCAGACGTATGCTCTCTTCGATTGCTTTAACGAAACGAGAGCGCGAGAAGAGGGAGGTCTGCAGCTTTGCTAGTGCTCAGGGTAAATTCCCATGCTGTTGTGTTTCCTGGTCATGGCCATTGAAAGGCCTTGTTCTAACAAACGAACCATCACACCCAGCTTTGGCTTTACTCTCTCCGTAATGAAGCGTGCCGTATGTGCGTTCTCACTTTGATGCCCTGTGCATTGACAATAAACAGACGTAAACCCCATGTGCAAAAGTGTCTGGTACTCTGCTTGCAAAATCCCATGTTATTATTGGGATTGATGACCTTGGCGTCGAAAAAGAAAAGGGGGAAATTATCCCAGTGTTCATGTGTGGTTTCTCATCAGACATCTCTGAGCAGTTTTATGATTTATTGCATTACAAATCCCTATCATAATGAATTCATTCTTTTGAGTTGCACGGGTTTCAGGGGAATATTTACATTCCGGCTGATTTAGTCAGTTATACAATCGTAATAGTGTCATTTCGCATGAAATGTTTATCAATATTATACGTTATTCTGTTCATGTTTGTGTGCAGGGTACCAGGGAGACCCTTAGCCATCACTGCGGCATTCTGGGAGATGCTCTGCACAAGGAAAACGACTTCGCTCTCATCATAGATGGGAAGACGCTGAAGTACGCCCTCACTTTTGGGGCACGCCAGTATTTCCTGGATTTGGCTCTTTCCTGCAAGGCTGTGATATGCTGCAGGTATGTAACTGTACCTGGATAATTAGTTGAAAATCAGAAGCAATAACTTACTAACAGTAACAAACGCTCACTTACAGAGTATTACAACAAATATTAAAGATCCATTGAGCCAGGGGTTTTCAAAATGGGGGCCAAATGGGGGTCCATGAAAAATATGAGAGAAGTGCTATACAAATAATACAACTGCATTTGAACTGAGATATTTCTTTTATATTTTAATATTGGGCATAAAAAACATAGAACTTAAGTGGGTACTTGAACGTAAATAGTATCCAGATAATATTTCAGGTTCTTTTGGCTTAAGTACGGTGACAAATAAAAGTTAATAATTTAATTTTGGACACGAAAGTGATAGTATATTTAAAAAGTATATTTAATATATAATGCTTAATGTTTTTCACACACAATCTGAATGGCTCTCGCTGCATGAATATGCCAAGCTCCCTTTCTATTTTATGAAGGAGGTCCATCACAAGGGCATCATTTGTATTTGATTGTCCTTGACATCAGAAAGTTTGAAAACATTTTTCAGTTTAACTATTGCTACAAATCCAAGATTCCAGTCCAAGTAGAGGAAACAAATGTGGAAAAAAGGCCTTCGGTTTTCATATGTATGTATGTATGTATGTAGTTTTATAATGAAAGAGTCCAGTTATTACAAATTTTCTCTGTGATCAGATTATTTTAAATGTTTCCATTGTTGAACCAAAATACACAGGAAGTTGTACTGTCATGCTCTGCTTAAATTTTTACTATTTCACAGGTGGGTGTAAATATCTTTGTAGGTTAATAACCCTTTTTGTCCTCCAGGGAACTGACGGCATCACTGGCCATTTTTCTACACTTACAAAAACATCAAGTGACTGGCAGACAATTATAGGGAATTGCCGCTGCGCTGTTTAAGGAACAAATTACCTTCCCTTTAGGTCACAACCTTCCCAATAAACATAATTATACTAGCTCTCAAAGCAGCAATTTACTAATGAGTGTTATTTTTTATAATAGTAGATTGTGAATATCTGACAGACATTCTGACTACAAAGTTAATCTGTGTGTTAGCAGACTAGAATGAACCATTCCAAAAAAACGCTACACAGAGAAAGAAAAATATGAGGAACCAATTGAGCGTGACAAGGATCTGCCAAAAATCAGTGTCAATTTCCAGAAACAACGCACACCACAGGTGTCACAGCCATTATGCAATGCGTGATGTAATCTATCCACTCTGCTTTTGCTCACTACACACACACACACACACGGACAGCCACACGGTGTCCAGAGGAGACCAGATTTGTGCCTGTAGATGAATGAACGTTAAACTGACTCTAGAGGTCTCCTGCTATATCGGCAGCAATCTCCGGTTCACTGGAGAGTCTTACATCACTCTACGTTCATTGCTTATAGGATGACCTGTGAATGTTGAGCCAGGGTAAAACCCCTGAGGAGCTTTTCTAGCCAAAAGCGAGACCTTAATTTCATTTGCTGACATGGATGATGCAGTACTGTAATGCGCTGCTAGCGTTTGTATATGTTTTTTAAAGGTCAGGGATTCTGGGCTCATGTCGACCATCAGCTGAATGGCAGATTTGCCTGGTTTGGGCATCTTTAAGGTGTGGATTCATCTGTTTCTAAATATTATAGTCAGTTTTCTCACACTCAGGAAAACCTGGGAATATCCAACTTGTGTTTTCCAGGCTTGGGAAATGAGTAAGTCCTGGAAAAGTCCTGGAACGTTCTATAGTAAATAGACATTTTTCAAGTTTTCTGGTTTCTCTAAAATATTTAAACAGCTGGAAATATGTGCAGAACTTGCTTGCCGTCTATAGAAATGTTCAATTTGTGAGTCACTTGTTCCTTTAATTCAGTCCCCCCTAAAAAATGATCAAATTACTAATTAGTGAATCAGAGTGATATTTTAAGAATTAATAGGACACACACTCCAATTATTTTAAAGAAATAAAAACTTTTATTCCGCAAGATCCATTCAATTGATTGAAAGTGTAAGTAAAGACTTTTACAAAAAAATTCTATTTCTAATGAATTCTGTTCTTTTGAACTTTCTATTCATCAAAGAATCCTAAACATTCTGAAAATGTATCATGGTTTCCACAAAAATAATTTTTTTCATTTTTAAGAAATGTTTCTTGAGCAGCAAATAAGTATTTTAGAATGATTTCTGAATGATCATGTGACACTGAAGACTGATTTGGCTTTGCTATCACTGGAATACATTTTCAAATATGTATTCAAATAGAAAACAATTTTCTTTCTTTTTTTAAAGACTAAAAAAGGGTTGCATTTTTCTTTCGAAAGACAACGGTGGTAAAGTTTCTAAATGGTAAACCAGAAGCTATCATTTTAGGTGCTAATTTACTATTTGAGCAGTGAATTTCAGTGTGAGAGTTTACAGTCCTCTTTTAACCTCTCTTTTTGAAGACACAAATTCATCATATGAAGTTGAGATGTGACAACAGCTGTTGAGGTCACAACACACGGCTAAGAAATCAAATGGTTGTCAGCACTAATAATTGTCAACAAGAGAAATTGCTTCAGATCCCTCTTTAAAGGGACCATTGCAAATACACAATTATGCTGTAAATCCCTAATTTATTTCCTTGTGAAAAGATATCAAATGTCAATTTCAGCCATAGAGAAATGTTAAAACAAATGTTTTAACATCAGAGCAAAGATCACGCAATTTTTATTTTTTTAATTTTTATTTTTTTTGCAGGGTTTCGCCTCTGCAGAAGTCTGAGGTGGTTGAGATGGTGAAGAAACAGGTGAAAGTGATCACTCTGGCCATTGGCGATGGAGCCAATGATGTGGGCATGATCCAGACCGCCCATGTGGGTGTTGGCATCTCTGGAAATGAAGGACTACAGGCTGCCAACTCATCAGACTACTCTATTGCACAGGTGAGAAACCATCAAATTACACATGCCTGCATGTAAAGAAAGAATAAGAAAAATGACAATGACATTTAAATGACTGAGAAATTACAAATTGTTATGAAAATAAAATAAAAAATGTTTGTGTGTGTATATATATATATATATATATATATATATATATATATAAATATATAAATTCTTCTAAAACTGAAGCAAGTATCTGTTCCCTATGTAAACTAACACTTCTGTCTCATGTCACTACTATGCGTCTCCCAGAAAATTAATCTGGTTCTAGATTATGAATCTAGGTTGAAAAGTTAAAACCTGTGGCTCATAGATTCTGCAGTATGAGAGACCAAAACAGGTCGGTCAGGTCGGTTTACATAGCTGGGGTGTTCTCTTACTCAAACCCCTGCTAACGGCGAAACGAGACCTGTCCTTCTTATGTAAACTTAATTAAAAGATGTTTTGTAATTCACAGATTTTGATACAGCGTAATCTTCATTGTGCATTTAGCAAAAGAAGAGCTCAAGTGTCACGGATCGCTGTCAACATCGCTCTCTATCTCTTTCCCTTGTTTCACATTGTTTTGTGCAGTTCGTGGAAACATCCCTCCTCACACTTGTTTTTCTATACTGCCCCGAGCCGTCCATTCACTGGCCTCATGCATCGGATTACTCAAGAAAGCATCTTGTCTTTTCTTAAGTGCCCTCGTCATATTGTAGGTAGAGGCGGGTGGAGGTGGTGGGGAATGCGGGTAGGTTCATAGAAAGTCACCTGAACTGCCTTCCAGCAAAATGGCTCGTTTGTGATGTGCTGGATCAGACGTCAAACTTTTATGTACACTACTGTCAGCTAGTATGCATGCATCACCTTCAAGGCTTTTCACAATGTTGCTTCTCATCAATTGTTAAATTAGATGAAGATCTTAAACATACACATTGTTTTCGCTGTATGGATTTAAATAGCAAATGCTTAAGAATCTATGATTGGATCATTATTGCAGTGATTATTGTGTTTCTAGCATGTTATATGTTTGGCAACAGTTCTTTTTAATCCTAATTGATGGTGTGTGTGTAGCTTTTCAGTTCTTAAACAACCATGTAGAAATACACATCATGGCCATATTCCAGGATGACAATGTCAAGATTCATCAGGCTCAAATTGTGAAAGAATTGGTTGGGAGGGAGCATGAAGAAAGAAAATTACACATGAATTGGCACCTCTGAGTCCAGACCTTACATTCATTGAATGTCTTTGGGATGTGCTGGAGTAGACTTTACAGAGTGCTTGACTTTGCATTGTCAATACAAGATCTTGACCAAAAATTAATGCACCTCTTGATAGAAAAATAATTGTTGTGATGTTATTTCAAGGATGGATGTATGTAATCTCAGAACGGAGCTCTTTCACAGACTACTGGTGCTGCACCATCACTGCTGTATTACAGTAATTTATGTTGAACAGTGTGTCTTTATTTTTGTTTGGGGTGTGCTTTGAAGATGTGATTATATTGTTTATGTGATGGATAAATCAGTATGCAGGAACACTGCAGTTCTTTATCCTGTGCTTCAACCCCACATCAGGCCCTCTAAAGATCAGCAGAATTTAAGACTCCACTGTAGTCTGTCTGTCATCAACTCGCTCTCCTCACATCCAGAGGTCAAACACCCCCTGTCCCCCTCAAAGGCCCTCCATACCCCTTACATTCCACCCTGCTGTTTCTGCCTTCATATGAGTGACCCAGCTGTTTGTTTTACAGGAATTATGTTTATAGCATGGTCACATTCAGGGTGCTCTTGAGGAAATATAACATGGCATCCCTAGATCATTGAATAGCGCCTTTGATCATGTTTACATGCAACACATTACTTGTTTACACTGTCATGGAGGGTCCAGTAAGCCAGTAATCTTGAGCACCTGTACAAGTTCAGCTGTTTGCATTTCGCATTTATGTCTGCGATAGATTATAGTGAGTGTGTTTAACATCCACAAACTAACATCCGTTACACTTTGCAACTGATAACATGTCAGTTGTGTTCTTTTATTGGTTCGATTTCATAAACTGAAAACAATTTGTATAGATTTATCCCCAATATCCTGATTTTTCTCTACATGTAAACATCTTTATCAGCATTAGAGGGGCTTATTTAGTGAGCAAAGCACATCTCTGTTTAGATTTTGACGATTTTATGAATTTTCTCCAAATTCGCTCTCTCCACCTAAGCAGAATTGTGCTGTGAAGCAAAAGTGGCGTTTTGGTGCTAAGCCTGCTTTTGGCATGTGGCGTGCTAAACTCAGCAGAAATGCTCTGTAAATATATTTATCAACACAATCTTTTGTAATATAAGCATTTATGAAGCAACATTATAAACTGGAGTGAATTACTCATTTACTGTTTGAAAAAAGACATCTTTCTGGCTTGGTGAAAGTTAAACACTGTGACAGCAACACAAACAGCACTTTATATTCAGTAAATCTGACAGAATCCAGATGATTTAAGTAGTTTGTATCTACAGTGTGGGTGTTGTTCCGTTCTGATTAGATTACGTACCATTTAAATATAAATTTTGTTTCTTAGATTTCATGACGAGGAGATTTATAATAATTTTCATTGACCAGCTGGTCTACCTAATAAACTTTTTACAATATAAGGCAGATTTAAAAAAAAAAATACTTAGTGTAGTAGTAACCCAAAAATCACTTTATTTTCTTTATAAAGCTGCAAAAGCTTTTCTCTATTCCTCTGCTTTTCAACAACTAACAAAGTTACAAGACAGATTGTTGCTGGAATATGGGTGAGAGTGTTGGTCTGGTCCCTGAACTCCAGGCTTCCTGTTGCCCGGCATGGATAAGATTGTCTCTTTATTTTTGAATCCAAAAGCACTTTCTGTGTTGGCTGGGGAACTACAGATCTTGTGTAAACGATAGGCCTTAATGAACTTATCTCTGTCCTCCCTTCTCTCTCACAGTTCAAGTACTTGAAGAATCTTCTGCTGGTTCACGGTGCTTGGAATTACAACCGCGTTGCCAAGTGCATCCTGTATTGCTTTTACAAGAACATTGTACTGTACATTATTGAGGTAAGAAAGTCTGTGCACTCAATATGAAATTAAGTTGATTTTCACCTAAAAATGAAAACTGTCTACTTCACTCATGTTGTTTCAAACTCATGCAACATATAAAATGGATGACTAAGCACCATGCCTGTTATTGCATTAACCAGTGATGCCTATTTCAAGGAGATTGAATGACCACTCTTTGATGAAATTAACTGACATTGCATGCATGTCGGTAGTGGAGAGTCTCCGTCCTGCTGTAGGAATGCGGGGTCTGTCGACGTGAAGCCCACAGGCCATCCATCTGTGATGGTATTTGACAGTTTCCAGGCCTGGTGCTGATAGCCGGTTCAGAGACCTGAACTGACAAGTTAAAGGGCTGCTATCAGCACCAGCTTTATCATGAGGGGCGTTTGGCTGTTTTGATCTATAACACACTTGTTTTAGGAGACATTACATCTTGAGGACAAGCTTTAGGTTTCCTCGAGGTGAAAGAAGAGTTAATAGTAGACTAACGGTCTGGAAGCAACATTAGACCATTTAAGTCTCTTTATTTAATGTCAAAGGTCTCTGAAATGCATTAAATGGACCTTTGGTCATGCTAGCAGGCAAAATATAAAGTATGTGACCAGATGTAAACATCGTATGTCGCATTTTCCTAGGTGGTGTTGGCTTATGAGTTTGAAAAATCATAATTACAATATGATTTGGGCTTGAATAAACTTGCTGAGCAATAAAAATGTTCTCTTCACTTCTGGACAAATACAAGACACCTTTTAATCTCTAATGCTACCAAGTAAAGAGTAAAGCATTCACATTAGCTGTGCAGTTGATGCTTTATCCATGTATTTTATCATTCTTGCATAAAATTTTCCCTCTGTAAGCAACTCACTAAGATCTGAAACATACCAACACCAGTATTCATGAGCTACAATCCCAGCAGAAACATGAGCACTTCAAAAATCCATCTTTTTCCCCCTCGGCCCTTTTGCTCTTGCGTGCCATTTGACCCATGGACCCTTTTCCCTTCATCTTGATTTTGTTTTATGTGCTGTGGTAAATTTCTGAAAAAGCCCCTTAGATTTCTCTCTGTTGGCATCCAATGCTGCTGTAGATTGTGAGAACAAGAATGAGGAGATGAATCAGGACTTCAGATGACCATTGTTTTCTTCTGCCCTCACTGAATGATACAGGCTTTTTCCTGTTTACACGCTTCTGTGCTGCTTAGATGTGGGACGCTGCTGTGGTCTTTGTTCATAAACGTAGTGAAGTCATGATGCTTTTTTCCTTTATTTTAAAATTCAGTGGATTAAAATCCGTGAGAATCTCGGAGCCCTGTAGCTGTTAGCAATTATCGCTCAATGAATATGATATTTGAAACATTTTTGGTACAATTCGTGCAGGGTGGCTTTCATGTACTTTTCTTTGGGGTTTTGCCGAGAGGTTGGTGTATTTTGTTCCACAATGAAAGTTCCCCTTGAACACAAACATTTCTGACTGTGATCGCATTTCACACTTGCTCATCAATCAAGAAACAAGCATCTCTTTCCTTCTCTTTTTTTTTCTTCATTTGCATAAGAAGTGGCACAGGAACAGCTACGTCCAGTAAATGGCCTTACCCGAACACACCCTCCGAATACTTCTAGCCACTTTTCCTTATTGTCCTTTTCTCTTTAAGCTCTGCTTTTGAATCTCATAGAGAACTGAAAAGCACCCAGCGCACCCCAGCTCCTGGAGGTGAATGTATCTCCTCCTCAACCCATCTTTTGTTATGAGCAGAAAATGCACTCCCCCTCTCCATAAGGGGCTTTTCGAATATAATAGGCCAAAGCTTTACTGTTTCCTTGCCTCACACCAAAAACACCTCTGTTTTGTAAGGTCCTGACATTCAAGACACTTGCTTCCCAAGGCTCGGTTAAAGGGATACATTTGTCAGCCTAATAGGTTTACATTTTAGTCCGTGAAGACTTTTCTTCATCTAATTTTTCCAGATTTTAACCTTAAGAAAGTGAAATAAGGATGTTAGTGGCCATTTTAGCCTTCTCAACGTGTGGTTATATGTGCACATCTTAGATTTCTTTTAACCATCCAGTGTTGAAGTCCTATATGCTATAGTACTTTTATCAAGGGTTGTCTTACCTGCTGAATTCAAAACAAACCAAGACGTCATTTCAAGGTATCATAGCTGCATTTCTGGCACAGAATCGATTTCAAAATGTAACCAGAAATTTCTTAAAGGGGTCCTATTATGCCCTTTTATTAAGTCTTGATTTAGTTTTTGGGGTGAACTAGAATATGTTTTCATGCTTGATTGTTCAAAAAACACATTATTTTCCACACGCCGATTTCGATGAAGCCCCTCCTTCCGAAATACGAAATGTGCCGTGATTGGTTAGCTGGCCAAGTGTGTTATGATTGTCACCGCTTAGCGCGTGTTTGGGAAGTGTCCCGCCCCTCCATAACTGTGAGTTCTTTTCTAGTGTAAATATTAAGGTTATTTCAAACCAATTCGAGCCTGATTCTGACCTTGTCGTGCAGAACGGATTTCATGCACAGACTTTGCAAGCACGGATTTCACCGACCATTTAATGGTGATATTTGTTGGAAAACTAGGTAATACAAACAGTAATCGATCACAAAACCATGGTTAATTTTCCTAAGGAGCGGTGAACCGTCTTACAAAAGCGAGAGCTTACAAAAGCAACAGAAAACAAGCTGTTTTCCATAAAATGTGCAGCGCACAGATAAACGTTGGAGTTATAATGTTCAGGAACAATGTTTAAAATAAATTAACCACTCTAAGTTCATCAGCCTTAGGAAGGTCAAACAAATTAGTTTTGGAAACATTAGGGGGAAAACGTCTCTATGACGTCGCATCTGTCTTCTGTAATGCAGCTCAACCAGGCGTCCCCCTTTTTTACGTATTCCTTGGGCGGAGATTATTTAAATGAGTACCATTATGACTTCATAAGATCCGTTCAAAAATCATGTTGTAGTCGAAACAAGCCGTTTGTTGTAGTTCTTGAAAAGGGGATTCTGTTAAATAAAATATCTCCCTTTGGACTTAGGGAGTATCATGTGACACTGAAGACTGCATTTATCTCAATAGTACTGTTTTTACTGTATTTTTTATCAAATAGATTCACTGTTGATGAGCTTTTTTTTCTCATCCCCAAACTTTTGAGGTATCTGGGTGGTGTGCAGAGTTGCTGCTTATGAATAGTGTTCAGACAGTTCAAATCAGTTTCTTGGTTTCATTTCAGTTAGTATTCTCTCTAAGAAGGGAGCTGTCTATGTAGGCTGTAGACTGCACGCAACTCACTAGGTTTTGGAACGGAGTTCTAGAATGGTTTGTATTGTTCCAGATGTAACCACACCATGGCACATGATCTTCCTTACATTGTCAGACAAATACTGTAAGTTTGGGTTAACTTAAACATTTGTCATGCTGGTTTGTTTAGTCCCTGGTTTGTGGTCTTGCATTCTTTCAACATGAGCAAAAATTAACAGGGGGGGAAAAATATTTCAGAAACTTAGTTGGATTAGCCGCTTTGAGACATGCAAAAAGCCTCTCTTACACCCAAATTGCTCTGCTTGCTGTCATTATCCTGCTGGGCTCTTGAGAGCTTGATTGACAGCTCTTCAGCAGGCACCAGCAGGGCTGACGGACAAGTAGCATTTCTGAGGTAATTACAAGAGCCTCATTCAGGCAGAGCAGCGGGCTTAGAGAAAGACTGCAGGCCTGAGAGGAGGCAGTCTCACTGGTGCCATCAATATAAAACACCCAACTGGTTCTTTCAATTCTTCTGTCACTCACACTTGCAATTCAATTGGCCTTCTTTATTGTCTTACCCGCATTTTCTTAGGTTTTCTAGAGATTTTTTGGGTTTTATACTACTGTTCAAAAGTTTGGGGCTAGTGTTTTCAGCAGTTATTACTCCACATTTCAGTTTTACATGATCCTTTTGAAATAATTCTAATATGCTGATTTGGTGTTCTTATTAGTGTTGAAAACAGTTGTTCTGCTTAATATTTTTGTGGAAAACGTGATACTTTTTTCAGGATTCTTTGAATAGAAAGTTCAAAAGAACAGCTTTAATGGTTGGAGAGCTTTTGAGTGGTACATGAAAAATTGCACAAAATGTATAGACCTTATGTAGCCCCGCCCCTTTTCAGTGCTGCGCTCGTTGTGTTCCGTCTTCCGGTTTGTATTTCCACAGCATGAAGGTAAGATCTTGTGGATTTATGAATGAACAGCTTAAAAATCTTCCCCATCTACTGACATTTGTTATGACATCCGCTTCAAACATTACAATGCCAATGATGACTTTCGTTAGCTCTACAAGTAAATCTACTTCACCAGCTAATTACTCAACAGCGATGCCATAGAAATATACAGAGCTACCGCAAAAACGGAAGTTCAAACACAAAAATTCTAAAGATTCTTGTGCTCTTGTTTCTCTGGTGCTTTTTTTCACATTCAGTGAATTTGACATTGCTATTTCATTCTGCTTTTAACAGACTTTTACAAGACAGAAATCATGAATTTATTGATTTATTTTATTGTAATTACAGCTATCTTTTTTTTTAAACCAAGAACAAATATCTCTGTCTTGAAGTAAATATAAAGTAAGTGTTTTCCAAATTTGTATTTATCTATTTGCTTTAGAACAATGGCAACAAAATCTGGTAACACTTTATTTGGTAGCACTTTATTTTACAGTCCTGTTTCGTATGAACATACTATGTACTTATTGTGGTAATGACACCAACTGGGTAATAACTAGATACTAACCCTGAACCTACCCCTAAACCTTAATTTAACCCATGTAGTTCCTTAGACTACTCAGTATTTTCGTGGGAGAGTACACTTTTAAGTACATTGAAAGTGCAACCTCTTATGTTAAGATGACGTAGTTGCACGTTACTACATGTACTTACTATACTATAACAGTAAATTATGCACAATTACAAGTAACTAACCATAAACGTAACTATACTAAGCACTATATACTATACTAAGTAGTTAATTAATATTACTCAGTATTTGAGTAAGTATAACTATCTCACCTTATTTAAAGTGTAACCTAATTTCTTGGAAATATTTATTTGATTTAGTTGTCTTTTTATAATATCCCTTTTTTATATTTCTCTTGCACAGTATAAATTGTGTTTTTCTGCTTGAAAATATGTAGCTGCCTTTTATATTTTATGAAGCTTTGTTTTGAATAGTTGGGTGTTTATGGTCTCTAGCCTGATGGGATACCAGCTAGTGGGGACCTGTGTGAGATACCAGGCTATCTTGAATAAGCATCCCACTGGAAAAAAATGAGCTAATACCAGTTTAAAGTGGTCAAGCTGGGATTTTTACAATGCAGTAGCTTGTTTATTGCTGGTCTAAGGTCTGCCAGCTTCGCACCAGCTGGACCAGCTGCCATGTTCGAGAGCACAGCTAAGCTAGTTTTAGCTGGATTTTCAAGTAGAGACATGGTAAAGGAGCAAAGAGGTGCTGTCTTTCTCTTATTCTCTTTTCCTTCGGGTCCTTCCTGCCCAACCTTGTACAGAGGACGCGGGTGGAATCACTGATTTAAAAATTCCCTGAAAAATACGACAAGAGCCCCTCTGGACAAGTCTCATGGGGACAAACACGATCTCGTTCTCTCTCACACACACACACATCTCGCTTTTTCAGATTGTGCAGCGGAGGGTAGAGGGCAGTCACACCTCCACGCCAAACCACTCTGAATGAGCCAGAGGAGGAGAAGAAAGAGAGAGCCCTCCACACTATGTCCTCGCTCCCTAATGAGCAAATCAATGAATCTGTCTCATTGAAGGAAGCTGGAGAGAGGGGCACTCGCAGGACCCAGAGGACCAGGCCAAAACGCTCTCTCATATGCATGTACTGCTGCTCATGAATAGAGGCTTTATTTTGACTTAGCACAACAATATCCTGCAGCCCGTAGCCCCTCAATGAAGCAGACTCTCATTAATTCAGCTCTCTGACCCACCTGTTTGACTACCAGCATGCTGTTGGCCACTACTATGTGGTGTTTCGTGTGGCCTTTGATCAAATTGTGTATGTGAGGGATTTCTCAAGTCCAGAATTTGCTTGTGAGGACGAAAACAACGTAATGTGTGATGTGACATTGGTAATTTATTCATGTTGCTGTGTGCAAAAGGTTTTCAGAAGCAGAAAATCTCTTTTAAAAACAATATCACGGTAGAATGCACCTGATGGAAAGGAAAATGGGAGTTGGATCGGGGGAGTGCGGCCAATCCTCCTCTCTTCCTCTCTCTCTTTCTCTGCGAAGCGGCCTGAGGGGAGGGGTGACAGACATTTGTTTTGGGAACATTTTCACGCATTGGCTCGCTCTATTAAATGAGGGGCTGTGTGTGTGTGAGGACCGGCGGGAGCTGCAGTCGGAGGGGGTCCTGTCAAAGCCCCCCAAAATTTGTAGCAATTCACGCTTTCATAATGGAGTTAAATCAAGCGAGGAAATGTCCGCCTGCCCATGGCACTGCGCAGTAATCCTGGGGTCTGCTCAACAGTCGAGCCTCTCACACACATCCACACAGATATTTCCACAATAAATGTGGTCCAAAATACAGCAGAAAGCAAAAGTGCTGCGGTGCTGCTCAAGATCTGGGCTTTGACTCAAGTACCGTATCATCACTCATCACTACTTTGTATTCATGAAAGAATCCTGAAAAATAATCATGTTTGGTTTCCACTAAAATATAAAGCAGCACAACTGTTTTCAACTTTTTTTTAGCATCAAATCAGCATATTAGAATAATTTCTGAAGGATCATGCGACACTGAAGACTGGAGTAATGATGCTGAAAATTCAGCTTTGCCATCACAGAAATTAATTACCTTTTAACTATATTAAAATGATGTACTAATTTTAAATTGTACTAATATTTCAGAATACTTGCAGTCTATTTTTGATCAATTAAATACCGCTTTGGGAAGCATAAGAGACTTGTTTTATGAAACATTAAAAGAATGTACTGCCCCCAAACTTTTGGTGATTAAATTAAAGAATTTAAATTTTTGGAGAACTGTCTTATTAAAATTGTATGTCCAATGACCCTTTGTTCTGCCATATCTGATTTGTCTTCATTTTTCCATTCTGACACTGGATTTTTGATTATGACTGCTTTTATCCACTCTAAATTGCTGTCTTTATAACAGCTGCCGTGTGATATTATCACATTCTCCAGTTTCTAGATGACTATGACAGAGTTATGTGCCAGACAAGTTGAACTGATAGAGGTATTAAGTGATGAACTCCATCTCCATGGCATATGGTTTAGATATACGTTTTTTCTCTCTTCTCCTTTTCATTTGTGGTCTTCTCCCTTGTCCACCCTTAAACTGAATAACTCACATCTTTCCTTTTTTTAAATTGTTAAATCTAGTCCTTTTGCACTGTTTTTTGTACAGTTTTAAATTTGTGTTGTGTGATAGAAAGTCTGATCTGTGATCAGTTGTTTCTGCTATGAGACACTGGGTGGGAAAGCTGGTACGAGCCATTCTGATCCCCTCTGGCTGAAGTCATGGGATCTGTTGAAGTCTCTCTCTCTCTCTCTCTCTCTCTCTCTCACACACACACCTCCGGCACTAACGCCCAGGGCTGTCCGCTGAGTAATGATGTGTTAAGTCTGGGTTGTGGCTTCGCATGACAAGATAGTGGAGCTTCTCTATGTTTAGATGTTTTGAATACCGTAGCAGTATGTTTGCTATAGCAGGAGCTTAACTGTTTTTACATATCTCACAGCTGTTCTTATTGATAGTAGACTATTAATCTTTTCATCAAAATATACTGTAATATTTGTTATTCCGTTTATTTATTTATTTAAATATTTATCCAAAAAGTTATTTTAAAACAAAGTATTGAATATATTTTTTATCTTTTTAAAGTATTTTTTATTTATTTGTATTGGTCTATATTTGTTTGTTTGTGTTTCTTTGCTTGCTTGCATACAAAAAAAATATTATATTATAAAAATGTACAACAGTATTGTTTTCAATAGTGGTCTCTGACTTTTGGTCCCCACTGTATATATGAAAAAGAGACCCAAAACTTAATTTATCCTGCAAGACTGATCTTGGAACAAACCATTTGCAGTGATCCAGTGTATGAGACTGTAGAAAGGCCTGATGGGGTCAGTTCACTGCCGGTTTCATGAGAGATCACTCTCTCTTGGGTAATTTCGAGCACAGAGAGGCCCCACAGAAAACAACAGCCATCGATCAACCTAAATTAAAATCCGCTAGGAGCCAGAGTTAAGCTCACACAAAGTGGGGAATATATGATTAATGATGGTATATATTTACCTTTTAGTCACACATTTATGTAGTAATGATTATCATATGTTCTGTCATTGCCCTTTTAATATGTTACCATTTCCTTTAGGACAACCTGGGAAGCATATAGTTTTCTTTTCTTTTTTGTCAATGCATTTCATTACATGTACTAAAAGACTGGTTTTGTTTCTTGTTTTTGAATGCTTTTTTTCTCAATTGTATTCATATTTATATATTTGTAAATTCAATATTATTATTATTAAATATACTTTTTTTTTTAATGTAACATTTTTGTAATTTTCTTTTTTCGGTTATAATGTGTTTTACCTACGAGTAAAACTGTGAATCCTGTTTTAAATATTGACATGGGTCATTTACCATTGTGTTATATTTTTGTCTTTCAGATCTGGTTTGCGTTTGTGAACGGCTTCTCCGGTCAGATTCTCTTTGAGCGCTGGTGTATCGGCCTGTACAACGTGGTAAGAGTGTGCGTGCATGTGTTTGCGTTCGCACATCTGTGTGTGTGTGATTTACTCTCCCTTCTTCATTACTGTGAGAGGGAATGTGTTAAAACGCCTCCCCTGTATCGCTCAGGCAAGAAACTCATTAGCCGCGGCACCCCAGACGGCTCCTTTACTGCGGCCCATGTCAGCGCCATCCTGAAAAATCTCCCTCTTATTTATGACCGCTTGTCAAGTCCATATTCCCTCCGTGCGCAGAACTATGTCCTGAATGTGCTGCAACAACAGACTCTCATGCCCGAAAGAACTGCGTTAAACAGGTCAGCGGTGGATGATAAAGGAACAGGTTGAATCCAGCCACATTTAAATACACACACATGGCCGTTTGGGTGGAGTCCGATGAACTGGGCTGCCTTAGGGTTTAGTGATAGGAATTGATCCTGTTAATTAACATGTTTTCAACAGGATGGAAAGTTATTCAGAAAAAAAAAAATGCTTCGGGTGGAGTACATTTTTCCATCTTGCATAAACAATCGAAGATACGCAGCAGGAAAAATGACTTGGCCACCCCGACTCGCTGATTGTCCCGAGAAATTATTTCTTTACGCCTGAACAAAGAACAAAATTTGAACACTGCTTCCCATCAGACCCATGTAATGGATCATTGGCGTTGTGAGGCCCGTAACAACTCGGCCCGGTGCATTCTCTCTTTATCTGAGAGGGGAGGAATTCCATCACGTCAGAGGGGGTCTGTTGGATGCAACAGGCCGAAACCACCCCTGAATGGAGAAGCCCAGCAGACCATGTCAACCACAGCCAGGCAGCTCCAGCTGGGCCAATGAGAGACACTTACAGCTGACCCCGCAACCCTCTCTGGACCATAATACCACCCCTCTCGCTTTCAACAGCTGCTGCATGCAGAAACGTTAGAGCACCGCAGATAAGTGAAAGCATCCAGGAGATCTGCTAACAGGCTGCAGGCACAGTGGCAGATGTTCGTTCAGAATCATTTTTGCACATGGAGCGAGGAGCGCAAATATGATAAATGCCAGAAAGTTGCATGCTCATTGAGCTGCACCAAGCAAGCAAACGAAAAAGACTGACAAGGGAAAATGTCTGGTGCTCAGACTGGAAAATAGTCCTTTTTGACTGCTTTGAATTTTTAGGCGTTTATTTTTTGGGGGGAATTTTTCTAATTTCTAATTTTTCATTTTTCTTTCATTCATCCATTCGGTTTTCTTTAATTCGTTCATTCGGTTTTCATTCATTCGTTCATTAATGTATTTAGTTTTCATGTATTCCTTCGGTTTACTTTCATTCAGTAGGTTTTCTTTCATTAGTTAATTCGGTATTCATTCATTCAGTAGTTTTTCGTGCATTCATTAGATTTTCGGTTTTCGTTCATTCATTCGTTCGATGACAACATTTGACTAATATCCTAGGATATCATCTCAGGGGTGGGGGCAAACAGTAGTCTGAAATACTATTGAATTACTGTTTTACAGTTTTCTAACTGAGTACAATTTATTTTCATTATAAATTATATTATTTGCGTGATTAAACATTGTTTCATTTGTTTAGTTTCCAGATTTTTAATGTGATTTTTGGACCTCATCGTATTTCTTTTAAATTCTTACATTTTCTGTGATTGTGTATTTATTAGATCTTTACGGCTTTGCCTCCTCTGACTCTTGGCATCTTCGAGCGCTCCTGCAGGAAAGAGAACATGCTCAAATACCCTGAACTCTACAAAACCTCCCAGAATGCAATGGGCTTTAACACCAAGGTAAATACACAAGCGAAAAAAGCATGCCATGTAAATCTAAGTTTAGCTGAATCTCCATCAGTGATTGTGCTGAAGAGATTAACAGAGCATTGATTGGGGAATGATTTAAATACCAGATAAACATATTTATAATTGTAATGTATTAAAGATTCTTAAAACATAAAGCATGAGGTAATGAATCTAAATAAATGTCTAAGTAATAAGCTAGTGATTTTGTGAATTTTCATTGATGATGATGACCCTGTAGACAGGTCATGCTGTGTAGTACACTTTGCTGACCTGTTTGGCGAACAGTTTGGCACCCTGGCTAAAAACACCACCGAACAAACAGATCCTGTTACGACTCTCCACACCATAAAACAGCAGGTCAACAGCAGGACCATGTTGGTTTATGCATTCATTAAACTCTCCCTCTCTATCAGCCTTTCTACTTATCTGAGATGTCTTTGAGTGTTCATCTCCCTTTTTAGATGGTCATAAACTATTTCAAGCCAGTACGAATGTGAAGCTTTATCCACAGTATCTAATATGTTTGCATATGAGGATACTCCTGATTTAGTCTTTCAAAATTATGAACTCCGCCTCAATGTGTGAAATGTCAATGTGAGAATAGAAGAGTCAAAGTTTTATCACATTTCTACTTTTTATGGACATTTACTGGATCTGTAAAGCATTATTTGTATTAACAATGTTTGTTAATGTTTTAGATGTTATAAGCTACTGTAGATGTTTCCTAGTAAAATTATATTAGACTTTCTTTGTGCAAATCCTTCAACATTCTTCCTCACTTTCAGATGCCTTAAGTCTATATAGGACAATTATATCTCCATCCTCTCTAGGTGTCTGTGACTGCTGGCTTTGCGTCTCTCTGTGTTAATAAAGCTGTCTGGTCTCCAGCCCGGCGTGTCTGCGCTGGTGTCACCTCTCAGCACTGCTCCACAGGCGTGGAGACCCATTTACCACCACACTGTCACGGATTACACACAACACAGCCCCTGGGGTCAGGAGGGAGAGAGAGCGGGAGACAGATTTACTGGCCATTTGTAACACAAACACCATAATTCTTACTTTAATTGTTCAATGGGGAAAAAGCTTTAATTTGAAAGACTATAATATACAATCAAAGTAAGCCTGGAAACAGAAAAATAAAGTGAATCATCAGTAACAGAACAGGATCTTGATCTAAAAAACAATTTAATTGTATACATTATATAATTGAATATAATAGACTACTTTATTTTCTCTATAATGGAATAATGAGAACCAAGAGATGTGCCTGGAAAAAAGAAGCAAAGACAGAGTTAGTGGTCATTTAGAGGACCGTAATGGAATCATCTGTGGAATAGCGCTGCCCGATTTGTGAACCAAAGCTTTTTTCTATATAGAGCAATACGTGTATGATCTCAATTATGGCTGTTACAAAAACTCTCTTTCCTATTTATATATTTAAGTAAAAATCTGATGTACAAATAGAAGTGTTCATGTAGACTTTATTGGAGATATTAGACATAGACATGTGCGACTTCCCTGTTTCAGATTTCTACGTCATCTGTGTACAGAACAGACACTTTATTTGTTAGTTAAGGCTACGTTCGCACGGTCAGTTTTTGGGAATGACAACTGCATTTACTTGCAGGTGTGAGTCTCGAAATGTCCCGTTCACACAGCAACTTTCAATAGCATTTCGAATAGTGTCTGTATGAACGTGAATGCTGTGTTAACGTAGCCCAAGTCTCTGTGGAAGCAGAGAGAGAAGATCATGTATTAGTTTGGGGAGGAACAAAGGATGTGAAATATTTAGGTTTTTGCCCAGTGTCCCTTTCCACTTTTAATTACTAAAGTCTCCCTAATAACAGCAAAGCCCCTCGTAGACCCCAGGATGTCTGGTATTGCACTCATTCAATGCACTGTATTCTCCATCCATCCCTCCCTCCTTCGGCCTCTTTCTCTCTTCCATTCTGTCCCCGTCTGGCTTTATTTGTAGCCCAACATAGTTGGAGAAGGCTTATTAGGGCGTCTGGCAATAGTTGGCGTAAAATAAAGTTTATCCTTTCATGCTAGTTTAAGCAATTAAGCTGTCACACAGAACACAGCGCTTTGCTTCAGGCAGGACAGACGGCCATTCACACCTACATTCTTAGGAACATGCTTAGAAACGGAGGAGTTTGGGGCCACCCTGTGACAAATGATTATGAACGTTTATTGATTTCATTAGCATTCATTGCAGGACTGTGTGTGTAATGTACTGGGCGAGGGAGAACAGGTAGTTCTCCATGGTACTTGGACCATGTTTTGTTTTGGATTGTTTGCTTGGGCATTGCTATGTGGTTGCTAAGGTGTTCTGAGTGTTTTTTTAGAATGACTTGGTTGCTTGAATGTTCTGGATGGTTGCTAGGTCAAAAGAACAAAAGTATTCTCAAGTCCCACTTTTAATGTAAAGGTGTGATCACATTTACAGCACATTTTTGTGGGCAAAATCCTCAATAGGATTCCACGCAAACTGGATTTTCGCCACGCAGCTTTTGCAACAAATTGTTCATGAGAATTCGGACGTGTTGATAGAAAGCCGCTTTGTTTGTGCTTCATACATCACAACACTGTTGACCTTTTTTGCCTGAAAATTTCGCTAATGTATCCGCATTAGCGCACCATGATTTTTTTATGTGTGTGTGTGTGCTTTGGTGTTTATTGCCTACTATGGAATTAGTGGTGTTTGCCAAGGTCATACTAAAGTTTCGATTTTCACAAAGAATAGGAGGGGTGTGCCACAAGTGCCCTTCTGCGGGTGTAGGATGAGCCCGACTGTCTGAGGGCCGGAGCCCTGAGCTTTGTTTTGCTTTGCCGATACCAGAGGTGAGAGGGTCAGGGCATGGAGGCCAAGAGGTCGTACGGGGCCTCTGTGAAACAACACAGAACAAGACAATCTCAGGGTATTTCTTTTTTTTTCTCACTCTCTCCATTTTCTTTCATTTCTCTTCATCCCATCCCCCTCAAGAGATTTCATGGCCGCCACACACTGTTAGCTTTGGAAAAACTTGTGATAGTGGTGTTAGCGCAAAGGAACTGAGTGTTAACTTACAGATTTTGAAATTCGGTATTTTTAATCAGTACTTTTCTGCTAGACTTAGGGTTACCACCTAGTGACACTGAAGTAATGGCCGCTGGAAAATTCAGCTTTGCCATTAAATGAATTATTATATTTCACAATATTACTTTTTTTCTTACTGTATTTTTCATCAAATAAATGCAGTCTTGGTGAGCACGAGATTTATAGATCCCCAACTTTTGAATGAAGTGTGTGAGATATTTGATTTGTTTGAGTAACTTGTTAACATTCCCATTTGTCCACAGGATTGTTTATTTAACATTTGTTAACACAAAATACACATTCTATTAAATGCTACTTCTCCTTTACGGTGATTTTAAAATGATAGTTTATCACTTAAAAATGAAATTTGTGTTGGTGATTAAATAATTTCAGACTCTATTATAGACTCACACAAATCTATTATATGAGTTTTTTTACAAGTCCTTGTTCATAGAAATAATAGTGTTGGAGGGACATTAGTGTAGAAGTTGACACAGTTTCACTTTATTTTGATGGTCCCTTTAACACATTCTGTTGACTAAGTAACGTTGCACCTTCATGTCTACTAACTTTAAAGTATTAGTAGATTGTAGGGTTAGGGTTAGAAGAAGTTGGCATGTACTTGCAAGTTAGCAGATTGTCTGTTGGAGGACCATAACAATAAAGAGTTAGCAGATATTAACAGTCTACTAATACTCTAATGAGAGTTAGTTGACATGTAGTTGCAAAGTTACTTATAGCCAACAGAATGTTTAAAGGGGACCATAAAAATAAAGTGATACCGTTAACAATTTAAAAAAAAACTATTCCTTTTTAGCAACTGTGAATCATTTTATGTTTGAATTAAAAATAACCAGTTAAAAGGATTAATTAATTCATAAATTGGACCTCACTGCCATGCAAATTTGGTTCATTACAATAAAATAAAAAAGTCATATGGAGAAATTTTGTTTTTATTTATTTTTAGTGAATTAATTTTAAAATGAAATTGACCTTTTAATACCTTTGACTTTCTCTCAGAACAAATATTATGCTGTTTTACTTATAAATATGGTAATAATCTGTTGTGTCTCTGGGCAGTGAACGGTCTCAGTCTTTGCAGAGGTGAAAAGAGCAACGCTGGGGGGGGGAAAATACGGGGTTTGGAAACTAGACCTGTGACGTGCCTGATTTCATTCGACTGCTGTTTCATGCTACATCGCCCATTAGTGTTTTGATTGGCCATGTCTTTGCATAATGTAAATTCAAAACAAGGTGGTTTTGGAGGAGGATATTTGTTTAAATGGCACATCCAAAGTCCACACGCCCATGTATACAGACGCGGACACTCAAAGACTTCATGTCGTACCTGTGTAAGCGATAGTTTTTCCATGCTCCCAAATAACCATGCACTGTAGCGACACACTCATACATCTTAATTTCTTAAACTTGTCTGTGTTTGTACTAAAATGATCCATGAGGATTTGGGTTTTTTTCGTAACTCACAAAGGAACGATTGGGGAAATTCGATGAGGCAACTAACTGCTGGGAAAAAGAAGGGATGGCGGAAAAACACCCCTTACTGACATCTCTCATATAGTTGGTGTGCCTTCCTCTCCCTCTTTCTTGGTCTCTCCACACTCACAGGATATACAAAGTGTCTGTCAGCGGGGTAGCCATTGAGCAGGGAGGCCTGACAAACCTTCCACTTAGCCTAGCGCTGAGAGCGCACAAAGGCCCAGGGTCAGGGGTCACCGACAGGGTTAGGGTGGCCTTCGTCTTTCTCATGCCTCTTTTTTTTTCCCTCCTCCACTCTGCTGCAGGTCTTCTGGGCTCATTGTCTGAACGGCCTGTTTCACTCAGTCATTCTCTTCTGGTTCCCCCTCAAGGCCTTCCAACATGGTAAGCACACACACACTCACACTACTTTTAGTTTTTTTTAGTTTTTTTGAGGTCAGTGGGTGTCATAGTGAAAGACTGGCCTACTCTCGCTTCAGCTTAATTACTTCTCATTGGCCACCATGAATATCTCAAGATCATTTGCTCCTATACACACACACACACCCTTTCTCCATATACACATACTCCGTCAGCAATAGTTAATGCAAAAGCAGCGGTTTTAAAAAATATTCTGATAACTTTATTAATATACTGTAATGAATAGGAATGAGGGATCTGGCTGTTAAGCTTCAAAAAAGGATGCTTGTTAAACTTGAGAACTACACTCACCTAAAGGATTATTAGGAACACCTGTTCAATTTCTCATTAATGCAATTATCTAATCAACCAATCACATGGCAGTTGCTTCAATGCATTTCGGGGTGTGTTCCTGGTCAAGACAATCTCCTGAACTCCAAACTGAATGTCAGAATGGGAAAGAAAGGTGATTTAAGCAATTTTGAGTGTGGCATGGTTGTTGGTGCCAGACGGGCCGGTCTGAGTATTTCACAATCTGCTCAGTTACTGGGATTTTCACGCACAACCATTTCTAGGGTTTACAAAGTATGGTGTGAAAAGGGAAAAACATCCAGTATGCGGCTAGTCCTGTGGGCGAAAATGCCTTGTTGATGCTAGAGGTCAGAGGAGAATGGGCCGACTGATTCAAGCTGATAGAAGAGCAACTTTGACTGAAATAACCACTCGTTACAACCGAGGTATGCAGCAAAGCATTTGTGAAGCCACAACACGCACAACCTTGAGGCGGATGGGCTACAACAGCAGAAGACCCCGCCGGGTACCACTCATCTCCACTACAAATAGGAAAAAGAGGCTGCAATTTGCAAGAGCTCACCAAAATTGGACAGTTGAAGACTGGAAAAATGCTGCCTGGTCTGATGAGTCTCGATTTCTGTTGAGACATTCAGATGGTAGAGTCAGAATTTGGCGTAAACAGAATGAGAACATGGATCCATCATGCCTTGTTACCACTGTGCAGGCTGGTGGTGGTGGTGTAATGGTGTGGGGGATGTTTTCTTGGCACACTTTAGGCCCCTTAGTGCCAATTGGGCATCGTTTAAATGCCACGGCCTACCTGAGCATTGTTTCTGACCATGTCCATCCCTTTATGGCCACCATGTACCCATCCTCTGATGGCTACTTCCAGCAGGATTATGCACCATGTCACAAAGCTCGAATCATTTCAAATTGGTTTCTTGAACATGACAATGAGTTCACTGTACTAAAATGGCCCCCACAGTCACCAGATCTCAACCCAATAGAGTATCTTTGGGATGTGGTGGAACGGGAGCTTCGTGCCCTGGATGTGCATCCCACAAATCTCCATCAACTGCAAGATGCTATCCTATCAATATGGGCCAACATTTCTAGAGAATGCTTTCAGCACCTTGTTGAATCAATGCCACATAGAATTAAGGCAGTTCTGAAGGCGAAAGGGGGTCAAACACAGTATTAGTATGGTGTTCCTAATAATCCTTTAGGTGAGTGTAGATCAGTCTGGATTGTGAACAAATCATTCATAGGTTTCGTGAAAGTGATCCGGTGATTCATTTAAAGATTCAACTCAACAGAATGACTCACAAATCACTATTCCTCTTGCTAATGTGCAAAAGAGAGCTAGGACAGATGTTGTGATTTTCAGTCATTGACCTGTATTTTTGGTCTTTAAATTCACCCAAATCTATCATACACATTCAAAGACTTGGATTGTAGCTTTCAAGTCATATGGACTACATATATGGTGTTGTTTTGACATTTCATACCTTGACAGTAAATGAGACCATTTTCAATTTTTTTTTTTTTTTTTTATAATTTAATAAATTGCTCTATGGTCTTTACATGTCTTCGTAAGTGTAAGCATGCATAAATGAGTGTGTCAAGTATGTGAACCGAGTGTGTGTGTGTGTGTGTCAGCACAAATATCTGGCTGACTACAGGACCACACAGTCAGAATCAGACCTGCTCTTTAAACAAAGCACAGGAGAGACTCTGACTGACAGACTGTCAGCACCACACACACACACACACACACACCTTCCTGATCCACATGTGGTGTCCGTTGTGTTTCGCTGTGCCAGAGTGCTGATGGTTTTGGATCATCCAGAGCGGAATCAAAGAACTTACAATCAAAGTTGACTATTGCTCCTGCAATAAACCACACTGGCATGTGTGCACTTTTGTGTATGAGTTTCCCAGATTTTAAGCAACCTTTACTATTTAATCAGAGATGTTTGCAGAAGCAGTTAGCACGAGCCAAAAACTATCATCATAAAAACTCTAGAAAACCAAGCTTGACTCTACGGTCAATTAATCCTCAATGATTTGGGGAAATCCTCTCGAAAACCTCTGTATACGGCTGTCATCAGCTCCTTTAACACCCACCTTTTATTCACATGACCATTAGAGCACAGGTGTGTCATGTGAGAAGGATGAGTTTGTTACAAGCTTGTTGGTACAGATTAAACTTGCATAAAAGCTTTTTTGGCCTTTTGCCACTGAGTATGGGAAATGGAGAGAAAGGTGGAAATGGGAAACATTGTAAGTGAATTCAAATTTGCATAACCCACATCAGCATCACAGCTCCACTAGACCATTGATCTGACCCTAGATGGGCATAAAAGTTTTGAAGAGAATTAAAAAAAAAATCTAAATTTTTAATTCTAACCAATATTAAAGAAAAAACACACCATCAACAGCATTTGTAGCATAATATTTTTGATTTAATACTTTTTGGTTCCTTTTTGGGTGGTTTCTTTTAATGTAAACAGTCTTTTTCTGGTATTCTTGTCTTTAAACGTGAGCATTAGAGCCCTCTTGAGCTCAACATCTTAATAGAGTATTATCTAGCACCGTCCCTCTGACCTGTGTATGTACGCATGTGTGTTAGCATGTGATCCTTCACTCTAAAAGCTTTCTTGTTGATTCTCCTCACAGATACCGTCTTTGGAAACGGAAAGACACCAGACTATCTCCTCTTAGGCAACATGGTTTATACAGTAAGTGCATTTGGGCCCTCAGATCCTCACAAAGCACCTCTGTGTCCTGCCCGTCGCCTGACACTTTGTCCCGGTTGTCCTGCTGTGAAATGTTCCTTCTGTGCTGAGTCTGGCTGCACTGAGGATTTTCACTCCCTTTTTGCCAACTTTTTATGCTCACTGTTTGGAAGTTCCTGTCAACCGACTGTCTCTCATTAGGTCTTGGGTCTTTATAATCTAATCTGTTTCTGTGTATATGCAAACTCAGATAAGAACATGTCTCTCTCTCTCTCTCTCTCTCTCTCTCTCTCTCTCTCTCTCTCTCTCTCTCTCTCTCTCTCTCTCTCTCTCTCACAGTTTGTTGTGATCACGGTGTGTCTGAAGGCTGGGTTGGAGACGTCGTCCTGGACCATGGTGAGCCTTTGGATGACTCTTTCCATCCCTCTCTCTCTTTTGTGTCCCATTTCACTGTGTCCTCCCATTTCCTTTCACTTCATTGTCCATCTATCAGTAGAAACACGCTCCTCCACCCCTTCTCACTCCTCTCACCCACCCTTTTCTTCTGCCGCTGATGTCATGGAAAAGTTCAGAGGATTCAAGGATGATGTCATGTTGCATCGCTAATCAAAACATTTATTCAGATATTCAATTATAGTGCAGTGCTGAAATTGTATTACTATTAGATATTGTATTACTATTATTACAGTGCTTGCGAGGCAAAAACTCAGCAAAGCAATGATGTCATCGTAATGCAGTATTTGCATGTTGAATTTTTTTCATGCAACTTTTTTAACCAAATGTAGTCGCCTTTACAATCTGGCCACATGCATGTGAAAAATGTGCACAATTCAGATGCGGAAAGGTCTTTTTCCCTGTATTTTGCGAGTGTAATTTTCACAAAATCACATAATGTTTGTGTGGTTTTGGAACATTCACATGTGGTACCAATGTTTCACATGTGCAAATTTCAAGCCTCAAATGCTTGATGATCATGTGATTAAACAAAAACACATGGGTGTAACATGCTCCCATATGTGCACACATGTGATTTAGCATATGTTCATGCACAATTCATGTGTGTTAAAGGTTTTTGTTATGTATGTTACTCGTCTAAAATTATAATGCATCACTCAGATGAGGTTTTGTACTGTCTGAGTGTCAGGCATTATTATCAGCAGAATGACATCTCTCCTCAACTCACTGTGTTTTCTCTAATCTTTTCTGACTTATAGTTCAGCCACATTGCCATCTGGGGCAGCATTGGATTGTGGGTAGTCTTCTTTGGCATTTACTCCTCTCTGTGGCCTCTGATTCCTCTTGCCCCGGATATGTCAGGAGAGGTAAGTCCGTACAGTACAGTACAAGCGACAACAAAAACTCTACAAACCTACTCTTAAAAATTCATCTAAGAAAGAATGCTGAAAAAAATGTATAAAGGTTTCCACAAAAATATTAAGTATCACTACTCTGTTTTCAAAATAGATGTTTCTTGAGGACCAAATCAGGATATTAGAAGGATTGTGTGACACTGTAGACTGGAGTAATGATGCTGAAAATTCATCTTTACCATCACAGGAATAAATTGCATATTAACAAATATTCTAATATATACAGTATATAAATAGTTTTAATATATTAATACTGTAATAATATTTTACAATATTACTGTTTTTATTGTGGTTTTGCTCAAATAAATGCAGCCTTAAAAAAAAGACTTCAAACTTTTGAACGGAAGTGAATGTTTATTAATGTCCCCTTTTTATGTTCGCACTTTCCTCTCTCGATAATAAAGCATTCTAAAGCATTAGAAAAGCATCTGATACGGCACTCCAGTATTCACGTCACGTTTATTTATATATCACTTTATACAGTAGATAGCTTAAAATCAAGCAGCTTTACTTGAAGTATATCAGAGCCTTTAGTAAGTTTTAGCAAATTTTTGGGATGCATTTACAGCATTTTTGTCCAAAAAAAAATACTGCAAGTTAAGAAACACACACATTTTAACATTTATCCTGCTAATCTCAATACCTTAAATCTAACAAATAAATCTGTATTTTGTATTGCTTTTAAGTATTATATTAAATTAATTATAATTATAATCCATTAATTGTAATTTGGATGTAGTTATTTGTTTATTTTTAAACTTTTTTCTTTGCTCTTTCTTTTTTTTTTTTTATGTATTTTATTACCACCACACCCCGACACACACACGCACACACCTTTAAAAAAAAAATCTTTTTTTTTTTTATTCTTTTTTTTTTTTATAAATATAGCTGAGCTAAAAAACCACACACACAGCCCATCCTCACCCCTGGGGCTCTTGGATGTGTCAGGTGATTTAAAACACGCACAGACCACCCTCTCTCTGGCCTGGGGCTCTACACTATCTGTGCTATAATCTGAGCATTAAGAGTTTGTGTGTGTTCATTAGGGGGAGCAGGGCGCGGGAAACTCTACACCTCCGTCAGGCCTCGGGGCACCACAGGTCTCGGCTCTTTTCTCACCTCATAATCTCCTAATGGGGTCTAATAAGCCCTATTTGTGTCACCTGTGAGGAAGAGCAGTATGAAAACATCAACATCTGCTTGTGCGAGAAAAGAGTCCTGGATTCCAGACAGAACACTTATGTGTTTATAATAGTTTTGTATGGTTTTTGTTTATGTTTGTTATTTATTTATATACAATCTGGACATCAATATGAGAGCACTCTGTTCGCACACGTTGTTGCCGTTGTCTACATACTCTCAAAAGCAAAAGTTTTTTTATCCCAGCATCTGGCTTTGTGAAACAGTAGCCTCTTCCTCTCACGTGTGTCCTGCACACCCGTCCTGAATGGCCAGTCAAGTGGGCTCTTTTATCAGCTCTTTCCCTCTACATGTAGGGTAGTAGAGTAGATCAGACCCCAGAGGCTCAGGGTAACTCAATGCCGAGGGGAACCATAGCAACAGCACTACAGCAGAGCACGGGGGACACCTGAGAGAGGGCGCACATGAACACACCTGAACTCTGGGACACCTCAGAGCCATCTCTGACTGCTGCCTCTGCTCCCTGAAGGGCTGAAGAGAAAGACTTTAAAAAAAATAGAAAAATGAATAAACGACATGCCACACTGTTAAACCTATTTAGCTGAATTGTCACGCTAAAATATCACACATCATTATTTGGACATGTACCAAGGTATTGTTTTGAAGTGCCTTGGATTACCATAAAAATACCATAGTATATGAATCAAGTATTATGGTACAGTATCATTCAAATATTTGGGGCCAATAGGATTTTTTTAAATGTTTTTGAAAGAAGTTTCTTATGCTCCCCAAGGCTGCATTTATTTGACCAAAAATACAAAAGACATTAATATTGTGAAATACAGTTTAACATACCTGTTTTCTATATGAATTTTATTTTTATCCATACAGTAATTTATTACAGTGATGGCAAAGCTGATTTTTCAGCATCATTACTCCAGTCTTCAGTGTCACATGATCCTTCAGAAATCAATATAATATGCTAATATTGTGCTCAAGAAACATTTATTTTTATTATTATCAGTGTAGAAAATAGTTATGCTGTTAAATATTTTTGTGGAAATTGATCAAAAAAATTCAGGATTCTTTGATGAATGAAAAGTTCAGAAGAATATAATTCATTTGACTTTTTTCGTAACGTTATAAATGTCTATTGTCACTTTTGATTATTTGAATGCATCCTTGCTGAATTAATGTATTTATTTATTTTACCAGTACCATCAGAGTACCATTGTAGTTCTTTTTTTGATAGGAAACTAACCTCCTTGGGACAATTAAATATAGAAACTCTTTTTAATTTGGCTGGCTAAAACTGTAAATCATTTTTAAATGTATTTATTTTTAGTAAAATTGAAGCGTCAAATGGTTTGGAGTACTGAGAAATGCAAAGTATGCATATTTAAGTAGTGCTTACTTGAGCAATGAACCATTTTTAGTTGAACCAATGAACGACTATTTAGTTTTAGGGCCTGCGTTGTCTAAATGTGGATCACATGATTGCATACCAAAAACTTTTTTTTTTTTTTTTTTTGCATCCCCCAGTATAGTCATAGCTTTTTATTGTAACCTGTAACTGCTACACTGCAGTTTATTTGTAGTTTCCCAAAAATGTGACAATAAAGTAAACCTGGGGTTTGTAATGTTATAAGAGAATCACAGACCTTGGAGATGGTCTGAACTGCTCTGAAACTTCTTAAACGAACCAAGTGCCGCCCAGAGACCGAGAGAAACCATGAAAGTGTGGAACGTGTTTTTTGCATCGTTCATGACATCATTGACAGCATCTCACATGTCCAGGCTGCACTCTGTAGTCGGTTTAGTAAAGTCGAGTTGGTGTACATCCTCAAATAATGAATGTTAACAATATACTTGTGGTCTAATACTCTGCCGCAGCAGTTCAGACAGTCTTATCACACCATGTCCCACTCAAGTCAACTTAAGATACTGTGCTCGACATCAAGAGCCTACCAACTATCACCTCCCTGCCGTTACAAAGCTCTCCTCATTTCACACACCTGTTAAAAACACACACGTTCAGCCAGCCATGTCATGAATGCACCTCTGAACAGACGCGCATAACATCCTGCGTCCAAAGGATTTGTAGGATTTAGATAACACTCTAAAGAAAGTCGCAGCGGATAAAACAAGCCCTACAACGATGCATAAAAAATCTTTAGATGGCAGAGACGTGATGTAACTGTTAGATGTAGCTGCATTGAAGGTGTTCTGTGGTGCATTCCTCTCCATTCTTCCATTGAATGCAGCAGACAGGTCTGTTTTATTCAAGTGCACCTGGTATCTGTGTGAGACAGGCCATTCATCTTGTTCCACTCTCTTTGATGTATGAGATTTCACCTTTAGAGCCTCACTCTCCCTATCAGCAGATACAACTACTGCTGCTCTTGTTACACTGCTTACTGGAAACTGTGTATGTGTGTGTGTGAGCCCATCTGCTCTTTTTCAAACTTTTTTAAACGGAACTTGTCGGGCAATTCCTGTCTGACATCTTTGTCATTATCATTATATTTCCTAGGGCCCAAAAGTCTGATGAGAAGCTACTGGTCATATACACGTTTATACATTTATATATAATTATTTTTATTCGTTTTATTCTAAATTCAGCCCTAATTTAAATACTTTTTCATTACAAAATTATATTATATTTTTGAATTTCAGAATGTCTTTTCTTGGTTTGTCTCTCTGTTGCTTTAATAACAGTGGCACTCAAGATGCATCCACACGTTTGCATAAAACTTTTTTTTCCAGCATGATTTGATATGATCCAAATAGCATCTTATGATACAATGGCAGTAAGAATATCTGAAAGGAGTTCACATGATCTGATCTGATGCCACAGATTAGAGACCTAGAAATAGTATCTAAAATTTTCTTTATCCTTTTATGTCATAAATTGATTTTACGATTTTCCTAGGAGTCCTAGAAGTTGCTGTTTATTTCCAGGTTTAAATTATATCCTGGTTTAAATTAAATTGGGTCCTGGTTAACCCCATGTTGTGGGGACCAATAAGGAAAACAACTTATAAATCATACAGAATGATGTTTTTTAAAAATGACAAAAATGCAGTGATGGTTTTCTGTGATGGGTAGGTTTAGGGTCAGGGGATAGAATATACAGTTTGTACAGTAAAAAAATCATTGTCTATGGAAAGTCCCCGTAAAACATGGAAACCCAACGTGTGTGTGCTGTGAATAAATGGTTTTCCCCCAACCGAGTGACTAATTTTCTACACACTCGTTTATTTAAGTTCTTTGTATTTTCAGATTTTTTTCCTAAATTTCCCTCGTCCATGGTGATGTTCCATGCTGAGAGTGGAACATGGGGGTGATAGGATATTAGGTTGTTTTCCATACTGGACTCTCAAAGACCTTGTGATGTAAATACTTCCATCCCTTATGCTTTGAGATGACAGCAGCCAAGAATTGGTGTATTTGCAGGCCCTTTTGGAATTAGATATCTCTTTCTTGCTTTTCTTCTCCCTCTTTTTCTCTTTCTCTCTCTCTCTCTTTCAAATACCACAAACATTTAGATGGGAATCCAGCCGTGTATTTCACCATCTGGTCCATTGGGACTTTGCTCTACACATTCAAAACCACAAACCGTCCAGAGGAACATTGATAGAACATTTGCAATTCGGTTGTTTATATACACAAGTTGACATTAGACTTTTTGACTGACAGCATTTTTTAATTAATTGCAAGTGAAATAATTAGTTTTTGGGAGAAAAGGCAAAAACATTCTGTATTCTTCTTGCACATGACTTTGTGTGAGTGAACGTGGATAAAGTCGGCTTGGCTCAGGCGTTAGTATTAAGTCCCTAAAGCCAAAGGGCCAGGCTGAGGGTGAATGACCATGTCTGAATTGTTCTCATCTCATATTTACCATCACAATGGGTGGTATTAACATTCTTGGGCCAACATTATCACTGGCAGGCATGAGCAGCCAAACTCTGCTATTTCACAGCACCACTGATTAGTGCACCCAGGCATTGTTAATCCATCCCGTCAATCACCAGAGGAAGTCACCACGTGGGTCTGAATGATAAACAGCCAGATTCAGTTCCCCTGTTTTAAGCGCTAATAGAATCTGTCAACGTTTGCTTTCAGGTTTTGAAAGACCTGATTGAAGATTTTAAATGGTCTGTTAGTGTGTACTTCTGACAGAGCAATTTAATGAAGGTTTGTGTACGTCAGCTTATTTACAGTGTGTGCTTATAAGGAGTTTGTTTTTGTCTGATTCCCATTTAGCATCAGTTTTTGTCCAAGTTGCAGTTACAATATGGCCAAATCCTACTGGGTAACATTATCGTCTAATCCCATTCAGTGGTACCTTTGATGGCTGTAGTCAAATCCCTTCAAATGGCACAAATGCCAGCTTTGGAGAACACATTCAGTGCTTTGATTGCTTTTGGCAGAGGATGGGAGCTTCTGTGTGTGTGTCCATATCTTTGCATAATTGAGCATTTGCATACTTAATATTTTACATGCATATTGTTTTTAAGGCTAAAGAGGGGAGACCTGCTGGAATAAACTTAAGCATAAGTTTTTAACTGTGTTTAGAAGCATTGGATTTGTTGCTGGTCCTAGATGGTCTACCAGCTAAAAACAAAGTCCTACCAATTTAAGCTGCTTTTTTTAACATGGTGGCTTGCTAATGGCCTGATAGAAACTATATGTATCACAGCTACCAGCTTAAACTGGGGTTTTCCAACAGCAAAGTTGCATGATGTGTGCATGTTTGTTTGAGAATGTATCTGGCAGACACAGATGGAGTCAATGTCCTGTCAAAATAGTCAACGCGGACACCCTTGACTGCCAGTCGAGACTAGGCCACTGCGGTTGATTATTCTACCCTAAAATTACACCTACGGCCTGCAGTGTACGATCCCAAAAGCAAGCTGGATTTATTGTATTTGTTCCAGAATTTATTCTATTTGTTCCATAGAAATTGTTGAAAAAAACATACTGCATGAAAATGTTTCAAAGTTCACTTTATCATATTAAATTGAACAGTTAGTGGTATAATGATTCCATTTGTTGATTTTTAAGAGTATTTATAACACAACTTAACAGGAAAACATTAATCAAGTTTGACCTTTTACTTATACAGTTAACAATTCCCACTGTTGGTTTTGTTCGTACTTAATGTCTTTAAGCCCTTCAGATCTTATCTGTTTGTTCGATGCATTGGCCTCCAATGAAAATGATTAAACTACTATTATCAAAGAGAAAATTACATGTTATACCTCTGGGACTGTTGGATTTCAGCACGACATGAATATCTTTTCACCCGTGCACAATTTTCTCTAATTCCTCTTGGCAACACCGAACACTTGTTTCATTCAGGGTCAAAGATGACATTAATAGGGTGGAGGAAGCCATTTTGATTTCCAGTCATTTGAGATTTCCTGCCTCCCTGATGTTTTGTTAGACATCAAAGTCTATTTTCCTGTAATAGTGAGTAGATTAGCTAATTTGAGAACACCTGAAACTTTGGTAGATTGCTGCAGGCAGGTGTGCCTCTCGGCTTTGTGCTGGGTCCTTTACTGGTTTAGATTACAGGAAGATGATTTGTCTTGGAGCGCCGAGTTTAGACAAGTGGCACAACCACGTATGTAGAATAGCATTGCAAGGGGGCGGATCGGTGCTCTTTGACATTTAATGACAGGTATTTTCAACACAGCTGGGCCAAAGCAAACAGGATAAGCGCAAACGACTGCATCTCACACCCCACTAGCCTACGCCAGAATATCCCTGTCTTGTGAATCAGACTCAGTGGAACCACAGAGAACCCTTTCTTTTACTCTCTCTCTCTCTCTCTCTCTCTCTCTCTCTCTCTCTCTCTCTCTCTCTCTCTCTCTCTCTCTCTCTCTCTCTCTCTCTCTCTCTCTCTCTCTCTCTCTCTCTCTCTCTCTCTCTCTCTCTCTCTCTCTCTCTCCAATTTCCTTGCTCCCTCACTGGCTTCCACACTGTTCAGTTTGGATGTTTCTGTTAAGATGTTTTACAATGAAAAGACACACTCTCCTCAAACTGTTATAATTATCGGAGAGATTGATGTCTTTGTAGACCTTAATATCATTACCTCACTGATTGTCTCGGTATCACCCAGTCTAAGACCGATGAATCTCTTCGCTGCTTGTTTATTTAATTCATGGGTATATTTTGGCAGATGAGTGTTCTGATACTGCCTTGCTTTGGCTCTCGTTGAGGATTCATTTGTTTTGGTTGTGGAAATTTTTGAGATAACGAGTTTATTCTGTTCCAATTTGGAATTTTCTGGAAATCTATCCTGCTCCAGCTATGAACTGATTCAAGTAATGAAGACTTATGTGTCTGAGTTTTGCACTTAGTACCATGCAGTGCTTTCTAAGACGGTAATGGTAACATCCGGTAATCTTCACTGTGATAACAGATAGTCCTGTTTATGCATACCTGAGTTCATCCATTGTTTTTTTTTTAAATATGACACAAATAATGGCCTGCAAAAAAAAAAATCCTAACCACTTATTCTCAGCCCAGGTTAAAATAGTTTAGCAGAAACATTAGGCACTTTGAACTATTTGTGTTGGTATATATGCAGTGATTTCAGTGGTTAGTATTTCTTTAGATTTACTTTCATATGCATTTCATATTGTCACACACACTGAATTGTCATTTTTTCCCCCTTATTTATACTAAAATGCTTAATTATATTTAAGATCTCTGCTATCAGCTTAAATTTGAAAGAAAGCTTATATAACATAGGGTTATACACTCACCTAAAGGATTATTAGGAACACCATACTAATACTGTGTTTGACCCCCTTTCGCCTTCAGAACTGCCTTAGTTCTATGTGGCATTGATTCAACAAGGTGCTGAAAGCATTCTTTAGAAATGTTGGCCCATATTGATAGGATAGCATCTTGCAGTTGATGGAGATTTGTGAGATGCACATCCAGGGCACGAAGCTCCCGTTCCACCACATCCCAAAGATGCTCTATTGGGTTGAGATCTGGTGACTGTGGGGGCCATTTTAGTACAATGAATTCATTGTCATGTTCAAGAAACCAATTTGAAATGATTCGAGCTTTGTGACATGGTGCATTATCCTGCTGGAAGTAGCCATCAGAGGATGGGTACATGGTGGCCATAAAGGGATGGACATGTTCAGAAACAATGCTCAGGTAGGCCGTGGCATTTAAACGATGCCCAATTGGCACTAAGGGGCCTAAAGTGTGCCAAGAAAACATCCCCCACACCATTACACCACCACCACCAGCCTGCACAGTGGTAACAAGGCATGATGGATCCATGTTCTCATTCTGTTTACGCCAAATTCTGACTCTACCATCTGAATGTCTCAACAGAAATCGAGACTCATCAGACCAGGCAACATTTTTCCAGTCTTCAACTGTCCAATTTTGGTGAGCTCTTGCAAATTGTAGCCTCTTTTTCCTATTTGTAGTGGAGATGAGTGGTACCCGGTGGAGTCTTCTGCTGTTGTAGCCCATCCGCCTCAAGGTTGTGCGTGTTGTGGCTTCACAAATGCTTTGCTGCATACCTCGGTTGTAACGAGTGGTTATTTCAGTCAAAGTTGCTCTTCTATCAGCTTGAATCAGTCGGCCCATTCTCCTCTGACCTCTAGCATCAACAAGGCATTTTCGCCCACAGGACTGCCGCATACTGGATGTTTTTCCCTTTTCACACCATTCTTTGTAAACCCTAGAAATGGTTGTGCGTGAAAATCCCAGTAACTGAGCAGATTGTGAAATACTCAGACCGGCCCGTCTGGCACCAACAACCATGCCACGCTCAAAATTGCTTAAATCACCTTTCTTTCCCATTCTGACATTCAGTTTGGAGTTCAGGAGATTGTCTTGACCAGGAACACACCCCTAAATGCATTGAAGCAACTGCCATGTGATTGGTTGATTAGATAATTGCATTAATGAGAAATTGAACAGGTATTCCTAATAATCCTTTAGGTGAGTGTATATGAAATGATATAATGCTATAAATATGCTTTGAAAAAAAATTCTTTAGGATTCTTTGAACAGCTATGTTTGAAATTACTTTTACTTTACTTTTGTAAAATTATTAATTTCTTTACTTTCACTTTTGATCAATTTTAATAAGTTCTTGCTGAATAAAATAATTTATTATTATTATTTTTAAAACTGTACTGACCCCAAACTGTTTATTTGTTTTTATATCGCTTTACGTTGACATGCGAAAAAATTCTTGTCAGTTGTTTCTTTTTTTTTGTGTGTGTGTTTCTTTCAGTCACACACAGCTGTATATGATAAGCCCTTTTTAAAAATATGGTGACATCTTACTCCACTGCCTCCCATGTATCATATGAAGCAAAGGCATTCTGACAGGTCAGGTCATCATTTGGGAGCAGAGTTTTAGAAAGGTGATCTGGGTAGTACCATTAGCAGTTAACAGTTGAGATCAGTACTCTAGCTGACTGCCACTCTCATCTGCCTCCCATTCCTCCTTTCTTGTCTGTCTGGCTTCTCATCTGTCACACATACACTTTTAAAGTGTACCAGGATGAGTTCACATTCCAACACCCCTTAGCTAGATTACATCTAATAAGTTTTGGTCAGATTGGTGGTTGAAAGCTGAGCTCTTTGTAGTACTGATGTTGTGAGAGTCCAGCTAAACGGTTTTAAGTTTAGAAATCAGTCACAGATTCTGTCTGGTGCTCTTTCTCATGTGTCTGTCTGTGTGCTTTTTCCAGGCGGACATGATGTTCAGTTCAGGAGTGTTCTGGATGGGTCTGATCTTTATTCCCATCACCTCTCTGGTGTTTGATGTGGCCTACAAAGTGTGAGTTGAGTTTCTTCAGTGCCAGCCATGCAACCCTTAACTTCCTCCTATATGGTCACCAGAGGTTGTTAAGAAGACCAACATTTTTTTCTCATGTATAAAATGTTAAAAGCATTGATGGATTATTTAAAATGCTTACTATTCATGCTTAGTATCAACTGGCAGGCTCAAGTCTGTTCTGATAAGGGTTGCAAACAGTAGACAAAAATGATGAGTGCAATTACTAAAATGAAGTGGTAAACTAGAATAAATTGTTGGCTCCAAATTGATAAAAAAAAATCCTTTTGCTTCAGCTGCATAGAGCCAAAAAAGTCATTGCAAAAAAAAAAATCGCTAGTATCCGCACACTGATTCCAGTTCAGACTTAAAAAAATGCATGGTGCAAAATGTGCAAGGTGCACATGAATTAAAAGCTAGCCAAGCACAAGCAGACGTTCTTCAAAATATATATATTTTTTTTTTTTTTTGCTTTTAGGTCAAATGGGGGATGTTTGGTGATAGTCTGATGCTAAATGCATTCTTACCCCTTAGCTCATACCACTAAACATTATTACAAAATGCTTACTATCATTTCAATGGATAAAAATGGATTAAAAAAAAATTGTGTGTGTGTTCATTTTTCCTCAGTATGAAAAGGTTGTGCTTTAAGACCCTTGTTGATGAGGTGCAGGAGTTGGAGGCGCTGTCTAAAGATCCAGGAGCTGTGGTGCATGGGAAGAGGTGAGGGCCATTCCTCTGAATTCATAATAAAACAGAACAAGCAAAAACAGCGGTTTAGCAGGGATCACCTCCAAGTGTAAACGATCCTACTGGCTGCTCTCCCGGCCCCGGTCTCATTCTGTCTCCTCAACCTCTCACTGGAGACACATCTGTCCAGCAGGAAGTTTGTCTTTAATTCGATCGCTCTTCTGTGGGAAGAGAAATTAGACTCCTATTATGCGCATAATAATTGTCTGTGTCTGTTTCTCTTTGTGTCCTTCCCTGTAGTTTGACCGAGAGAGCCCAGCTCCTGAAGAACGTCTTTAAGAAGAGCACCGTCAGTCTGTACCGGTCCGACTCCATGCAGCAGAATCTACTCCGTACGTCAGCGACACTCATGTGCTCCGCCACGCACAGGCACATGGACACAGACACACCAACATGTTCTCCACAATGCATACATCACAAACAGACTCATGCAGAATCACTGATGCACACACACCCCACCATTCCCATCTGCAGCATCAAAATGCAGGTTCACTCTCACACGCAAGGGTTTATGGACGTGCAACTGCAGGCACTTACTGAAGTACAAACCTGAACCAAAGCCCCTGAAAATTTAGGTGAGGATGGTTGTTCTTGACAGCTGCAGATAACAAGTAATGTAGCCATAATATCACTCGAAAGGAACAGCTGCATTAACAAAGCTGGAGCTAGACAGTGAGATGGCACCACCTCAGGCAGCTGTTTTTGGGCACAGGAACTCAAATCTCATGCTTTTATCAGTTCATAACATGGGCCTTCCGTGTCAAATCTGGAGAATTTTGCTGAGGATATCGCAGTCCAAAACTGACTGATTATTAAAGCTGATTCATGAGGTCATGCATGTACAGTCACAGAGTTCACACATACACACACTGTCTTATTACATTACTAACATTATCTCTCTGGATATGCTGTTATACTACACACTTTCCATGTGCTTCCTTTCAGTGGTTTTTAACTGGTAAGCTGCAGGTTTGTTCTGATAGGCTCACAAACAGCAGGCAAAAACAATGCTGAAGGCAACTCCTAAAATGTAGCTAAGAATAAACAATCATGCATATTTAGGATAGAAAAAATCAGGCTTTAAATGAAAATATATATATATATATATATATATATATATATATATTATTAAAGTTTTATTTTAAAAAATAAAACTATTATATATATTATTTAATTATAAATGTATAATTATAACAAGTAAAAAAAAATTTTTTTGTAGATTTATTATATAGATTTTTTTGTATGGAATATCTTATTATTATTATTATGAATTTTAAATATATTTTTTTAAATTGTTTACTTTTTGTATCAGACAGTTATTACTGTGGATGTGGATGATGTCCAAAGTAAAATCTGCCTCCTGAAGCATAACCAGTTGAAAACCCTTGCCTTTTCATTTCTTTATAGTTTTACATTCATGTTTCTTTTCTGTTTGTTACCTCTCTTTATTTGCTCTATTTTTTTGTGTTTGCTTTTAGGTGAGGATGGGGGACGTTCTTTGATAGTCTGATGTTATATGCATTCTTCCCTTTAGCTCATACCGCTAAACATTATTACAGTTGCCTTACAAAAACAATACATATTAACACCATAATTAAACCTGCATTGTCCATCACGTCCTTCCCATTCCCCACCTGTGCATGTGCTGCTGTGTTTTGATTGACAGGCAGAGACATGTTTAATCATTTCAATTTGCCACTATCATTCCCACAATGCATTGCCCTCCTCGGCCTCTTGCATGTGCCCCCTCAGGCCAGCAGGTAGAGGTCGAGTCGGTTGAGACATAAGGTGAGTCATAGAACAAAGGGCCAATCCCAGTGTGCAGTGCTCTAGAGACAATAGCGCTAGTTATGAGTGAGAAATTAAAATGACTAGATATTTGAATAGATATTGTATTCTACTTGGAGTTCAAATCAAAGGACACAATTTTTTATTTTTTTATTTTTTGCTTCAAAGACTTCATTGACCGTATTTGATGAAATAAGCCACGTTTCTTCTTCGAAAAAGTAGTTGATTCTTTTAGGTAGAATCAATAATCAAACATTACAACACTCACAGTGTCTTATTTCCTGCCAACGTCCATTTGGAGTCTGCCAAGATAATTACTATTGACTACCCCAATCATCTCAGCCAGCCCACCCACAGTGCCATAGCACTTCCCAAGGTCCCCTCTGAGACCGATTTGAATTTTTTTGTTTATTTCTGGAAGCAAGCAGTGAGGATGTCTTGCATACTGATGTCTTTTTGTTGCGTCTTTCTGCAGACAACAGTCCTCCTTTAATTTGGACCAATACAACTACTTTCAGCCATTTTGGTCCCATTAGTTTATGTAGGTCATTGTAAGGGCTTATTAGACCCCCTATTAGACTCCCAACAACAGGACACTCTGTGAATAATCCACACAGCCCTTGAATTCTCTTTTATGAGTTTACAGACAATGTTCCTTCTATGTTCTTGGTTTCCCTTTGTTTTGATGGTCCCTTTAACACATTCTGTTGACTATAAGTAACATTGCACCTTCATGTCTACTAACTTTAATTAGTCTTAATAGAGTATTAGAGTAAGGTCCTTACACACTGAGTCCAAAATTCTCGTCCGGAATTTTGAAAACCTCATGGTTTGTCATTCCCGTTTACACACTGCCTCCGAATTTTTCATCCGTCATAAAAAAATTCGGATCAGGTTCGATTTTCTGCATTTTTCGCATCCGTAGCAAGCATTTTGAGGTGTTTTGACAAATTCAGAGCCACCGAATGACGAATACGAAAAAACGCATACGAAAATTTCGGACTCGGTGTGCAAGAGCCTTTAGGGTTAGAATAAGTTGACACGAAGTTGCATAGTTACTTTTAGCCAGTATAATGTCTGTTGGAGGAGCATCACAATAAAGAGTTAGCAGATATTAACAGTCTACTAATACTCTAATGAGAGTTAGTTGACATGTAGTTGCAAAGTTACTTAGTCAACAGAATGTTTAAAAGGGATTATCAAAATAAAGAGTTAACATTTTTATTTCTTGCTGAGCAAAAACTATTTATATCAGGGCCTTTGGCCATATATTTATTTATAAATCATATTAACAATCAAAAATAATTGTCTAATAATTGACTAATATTTAATGTAATTGCATAGTACTTAAAACTAAAAAATATTCATATAATTGATAATAATATTATTTAGATATTTAGAGACCTTACATTGTTATTTATTTAAGGAGATATAAATGAGACACTTTTTGTGCTGTTCTGCACACATTTACCTTATTTTCTTCATCAAAATATGACCGCGAGTAGTCATTTATTTAGTTGTGATTTAAGAAATACACCTTTAGAGCACACCTTGGTATTGTGGTTATGATTTAAGAGAAGGCTTGTGCTAAAGAAACACAAAATTAGAACTTGTTTTTGTTGCTTAATGTTTTTATATGATTTAATTTGTATCACTTGTCCCCTAAGATTGCCAGCAGAATGTTTAGTCGAGTGTATTTATCTGATGCATGTTTTCTGGGTCCTGTTTACAGACGGCTACGCATTCTCACAGGATGAGAACGGAGTGCTCTCCCAGTCTGAGGTCATCAGAGCCTACGACACCACCAAGCAGCGGACCAATGAGTGGTGAGATCCGGCTCGCTGGACCCCGCCCCCTCTCAGCGGTCACTCAACTTTTTAAAGGCTGACAGAGAGCGGAAGCCTGTCAGTTTAACTTTGGCCAGCCTAGGGCACCCTGGGCAACAACGGATAGGAAAAATGAAGCGGTATGAGAAAGAGAGAGAGGGGGGGGGAAAAATCAAGTTATGTTGTGCTGTAGTTGTATGTTCGACAGCACACACAAGCACTGTGCTAGCATATTTTTGCCCAGCCTGCGGTCAGTATGGTTTCTGATCTGTCAAACAGAGGAGAACAGCATCAAAAATTGACTCTCCTCCTCTCTCCTATGAGTGTTACAGCCAAAAATGTGTTGATGAGGGTGGTGATAAAAACTTTTGTGGTAATGGTCTTTGACTGTGACTTCCTAATCATTAATGGCACATTAAACACTCCCTTTTGTTTTTTAATGTTTCAGTATTTTATTTGCATCAACAACAACAAAAAAGATATATCCCAGATCACTGGAAACTTTCAAAGAACATTATGAATGCAGTCCCTGTTTTAAAAACAATATGTATTTAGAAATAATAATTAGGGGTTAACCGGTTGTTTTTACACTCCTCGAATGCTTTCTGCACTAATTTGAAAACAGCTGTTTTTTATTATTTATTTATTTTTAGATTTATGTTAACTCTCATGTATCAAGGCCTTACATTTGTTGTTGCCTTCAGCCAATCACTGGGTATATTTTTAGTTTTTGATTTATTTCGATTTTCGTTTTGTTTTGATCAATCTGTTTATCGTGCCTGATTCTTCAGATCTTTTTAGCTTGCGCGTAGCCTATCTGACATTTTTACTTTACAATTTAGCAACGTTTCAATGGCTTTCTTGAACACGTTTCTGCATTCCACATCTTACACGGCTGCAATGATCACAAAGGTGCCTAACAGGAACTCTCTTCTTTTTTTTTTCCCCAGTGAGATAATATTTCAGAGTCTCTATCTAGGCAGCGTTATAGCACGCTTACACGTTAGACCAAAATACTGATGTATCAGGCTGCTACACGAGCGCAATGAACCCGGCCCCGCTTATGCGTCCAGCTCTTCGTGTGAATCTCTTTTAGACCATCAGATGTTCACCATAATGTTTATTTGACTTAGAACAGAGTGATAATCCCTCAAGCATAAGTGCCATTCGCATAGAAGAGGAACGGAGGAATTCGCCAGACCCACACAGTATCGATCCAACTTTGTCTCAATAGTTATTTTGTGAATTTGTATTTTTATATTGGACTAAGTGTGACTTTTTGGACTGATCTGCTTTGTAATGAAAACGTCGTCCCTCTTTTTTGTGGCTCCATTCAGAAACTGGTCGTGGTTCATGAGCTTACGTTGCCTGTGACTTCAACTGTCTTAACGCTTCTTTATTTGATGGTGGAGTTTGTGCGTTGGTTTTCTTCTCCCTGTGGGAGAGCACGTTTTGTATTGTGCGTCTGCGCAACGTGTGTCGTCTGCATGTGCATGTGAGCTGCGTTACGGATGCGTGCGTGACTGCGTGAGAGTTCGTGGTCCCGTCGGTATGCATGTTCGTTTAACTGTATTACAATAGTTCTCGAGAGATTTGAATGAGGATGTGTGTGATGTCCTCTTTGTCCGGTTGTATGATGCTGCTTGTTTCGTCCGTCTGCACGACTCCAGGTATACTAACGGTGAGCTGTATGCCATTGCATGGCCCTGTACATCAGCAGGTGTGTGTGTGTGTGTGTGTGTGTGTGTGCTGGTGTAAGTGTGTGAGCGCATGTGTGCGTCACGTCTCTGTATGTCTCGGTTTGTATGAAGCTCTGCTAAAGCTTGACCGGAGATGTTGCACAATGCACTCTTTTATCTTTTATGTGATGAATATTCTCTTATGTAGTTCATATCAGTTTTATTTATCTGGATGGATGTACTGTACATGTTCTTAATTTAGTTTCAGATCTCAGTGTAACTCTTCTTCTTCTTCAAGCCGAAACGTCTTTTATTTAACTCGACAAGAGTACATTAATGGTTCTGTGCATTTCGTTCCTTAAGCTGTGCTTTTTCTGTGGGTCATCATCCGACTCGAACACTGGAAATATGATGTGACATTGGTTAAAGGCTTGGACTGTTGCTTTCGAAAATCCCGTCTGTCAAAGTGACTGATTGCATGAATGGAAAAGTCGTCTTGGTTTAGCCTAAATGTTAATTGTACGCTGAATCTCTCTTGTGTTGGTCACTTTAAAGAATGAAAATGCACTTTTATATGGTTTCGAATTCTCTATTGGGTGTTTTCTTTGTTTTCTTTTGGATCTTTCTTTTGTCTTTTTGTTAAATGATTGTTTAGCATGTTGGAACTGCAAACTTTTAAGTGTTTTGTCTTTTAACTGCCATGAAGGTCTACTGAAATAAACTTTACAACTGAAGCTCTTCTCTCGTGATTTTTTTTTTTTTTTTTTTTTTGCATCACTGGATTCTGTTAATTATATCCTGAAGAATCCTCAAGGCTATCCGAGATGTATTAGTACTGGAACAGTATTGTAGCAGGCATCAGGAGGATTTGTTGTATGGAGTATTAGCAGTACAGATCGCATGGCTCTCCATTGGGGATTCATTGAACACAAAGTCGTGATTTGGCAATAATCTGTTTTGTTTTCCGTATCATAAACTTCCAAGAGCTTATATCCTGTCTAGACCAATGCATTTCTAACTTTTTTTGCACAACTTTAGCCCTACAATCATAAATCTCTGCTTCTGGCCGCTATAGTGTTTGTGCCTTAAAGCGAGTAACCCGTTTAATACTGTGCATTGGTTTTCATGTCCTCTTTTAAAACACCTTTGAGATGTTTCACCATCTGCACAGCACTTGTTAATACGCTCTTCTTCAGAACATGTGCACACTGCTGTGGCCGTCCTCTTGAAAGGGCAGTTAGGACATTAAAATGATGTCTTGTTTACAGCAAGCAAAATCTGTTTACTGTTTAATCATGAGAAAATTCTGGCTCAGCGTTTCCCATGAACACCCAATGTATTCAACAAATGTTTGTATGTTCAGAAAATATCTTTTGTGCAAAATATGTTTTACTACTGTTCACAGGTTTAGGGTCGGAAAGATTTTAAATAAGTGTCTGATGCTCACCAAGGCTGTATTTGATCAGAAATGCTGTAAAAAAAAAACAGCAATATGTTTATTTTAAAATATAAATTAGACCTTAGATGGCAAAGCTGAATTTCCAGCATCATTACTCCAGTCTTCAGTGTCACATGATCCTTCAGAAATCATTCTAATACACTGCTGCTCAAGAAACATTTCCTATTATTGTTTGTTGAAAACAGCTGTGCTGATTAACTTTTTTGTGGAACACATGACACATTTTTGAATTTAAATAGAAAGTTTAAAAGAACAGCATTTATTTTAAATCTTTTGTAATATTATAAATGTCTTTAATTTGATAAGTTTAATGCATCCTTGCTGAATAAAAGTATTCATTTTTATTTTATTTTTATCTTACTGACCCCAAACGTTTGAACGGTATTATGCTTTCAGTGAGGACAGAAAAATTACGCTGAATCTGGTCATCGTGTGTGGCATTAAACAGGATGCGATATCAATCTAAACAGGACAAGGCGCAAATAAATTACATTTTAGACATTTTACATGTTCTGTTGATTAGTGACATTAATAGAGTTGTTATCTATTACATATTTTAATAACAGGCGTTTATTTATGTTGGCCACGCTTTATGTAAATGTATCCACTGCTATGAAGGAATTAGTCCATGGGTTAAAACAAGTTTTCCCATCTTTGGTAATAGTTTTCTGGAATGTCACATATTCTAAGTCGTCCTGTTCTAAAATGGAATCTCTTATGTGAGTGATGTCATACAGTTTCTTGAATGTGTCCTGAATTATAGAATTTGTCTCTTTCATTCTTAAAGGGATAGTTCACCCAAAAATGAAAATTCTGTCATCACTTATTCACCCTCAAGTTGTTCCAAACCTGTATGAATTTTTTTTTTCTTCTGTTGAACACAAAAGATATTTTGAAGAAGATGGGCAACCAAACAGGCACACGGCCCCATTGACTCCCATAGTGTGGAAAAAAAAATGTTCAACAGAAGAAAGAAATTCAAATTCATACAGGTTTAGAACGACTTGAGGGTGAGTAAATGATGACAGATTTTTCATTTTTGGGTGAACTATCCCTTTAAATCTAATGCATTTCTGTTGTTGGAGAAACCAACTAAACACAGGTGAAAGATAAAACGGTTTAATTTACCTCAAAAACACTGTTGGTTAGAGACCGTAATACTTAGTTGAAGGCCGTCTCGTCACATGATGTGTTTCCAGCTGGACTGTACATTTAGATACACCTGATCATTTACAAAAAAACATCTCGTATTAAAAATAACACAATACAAACCATCTGAATCTGAGCCAATAATGGTTTTCAGATTGCTACAAATTATACAAAATTTAAGAATGAATGCTCTCCAAACATTAAAAACAGAAGTTTCCCCAAAGGTAGCTGTGCATTCATCTGATGTTAACGCATGTTTCTAGTAATGTATTATTAGCGAGAGTAACACATGATGAATGCCTGTTTTAAACATTATGAACAATCTTTGTCTCAGTCTGGTAATTAAACCTTTAATCTAATACCATTTCTATAAAACCCTCATTCATACATGGCACTATTTGTGTGCACGACCCCTAAAATGGGACTGAGATTGTCAAGAAAAATGTCTTTATAATCTGTCGTTCTTCCTTAATGTGTAATTATATAGAATGACCTCAAATACAAAGGCTAAATGTTCAGTGGAGTGTCGACCAGCTGGAGTTTTTCAAAAATAAGACGTCTTTTATCATAGAAACAGATTGGAAGTGCATACAAGATATGATCAATTGTAGATATAGGTGCTTTGAAGTAGGCGTCCATGTTCTGGTGTGTTGTGTCCAGCACTTGAGTGTCTGTCAGATTGATAGTCCACTATCTCAGCAGCTTAAGCGCTCCACACGGCTCTCAAATTCCAGCTGCGGTCTCACAAGTGCCAGTCAAGCTCGCTGAAAGACGTATTAGTGCCTGTTTCCTTGTGCGGGAGCCCCTGTAATATGAGTCTACAACAGGGCATTGTGAATGACCGGCTCTTTGGTGTTCGTCTCCTTTTCGAGCAGCTGAGAAGCCCAGGTCAGCTCTGGCTGAAGTCAGCAAATCCCTTGTTCCCAGAGAACGGTTCCTGCGGGAGAGGAAAGAAGTATTGTTGTGGCAGGAGGAACCCGGAGCTTTGCAGGGTCTGGTGGTGCATCTGTAACTGGCTGTGACCGTGTGTGTGTTGGAGAGAGTTACTGGCCTGTAGGCCCTGCTGGGAGGTGTAAGGTGGTGGAGGCAATAAGGGCTGCGTCGGGGTCACGGACACAGGAGTGGACGCTGAGGAGGACGAGACCATCAGGAGCTGCTGTTGCGAACACTGCCCCAGCGTGTCAGCCCGGCCCAGGGAGAAGCGACGGACTGAACTCCCTCCTCCCGCTGAGCTGGAGCTGGTGGTGGCCGTGCTGGACTGGCGGGACGGCGTGCGCAGGCTGGGAGGAGCCGTGGTGAAGATCATGGGGATGGTTTCGCCCTGACTGCGCAGCGAGAAGCGGATCGGCTGCTGGGTGGGTTGCTTGGGTCGCAGGCAGGTGCAGCAGTACACGGCCACCAGAGAGCCCACCACTACAAACGCCACGAAGATGGAGCCCACCATCAGAAAGGGCACGTAGATGGGCTCTGGAAGAGAGAAACGGCACGGGTTTAGTGGATAACTCAATATTCAGTCAAATTAACAACTTCACTGCACTGACAAAACTTGAATAATGACACCATATATAGCGGAATCGAATTTATTATACATAATTGATTAACACCCCAATGCTGTCACTGTTTTTGAACTGAATTGAATCAACATTATACTAAACATAATACCAAGTATACGACACCATAGAAATCAATTTGACTTTACTTTGAATTTAGTTCATTGTCATTTAGTCTTATAAATTATGGTTTCACAAATGTTATTTTTAAATTCCTTTTTATTGAACATGTGATAGTTGTTGCTTTTAATTTCATCTATTGGTTGTTACTAAATGAAAGGTTTATTTAATAGTGAATATTACTTTTAAAAGCACCGATAATAATTGCAAAGTAATGACCAATGTTGAGCTAAATCAAGATAAAACATTTTCTTTAAAGGGAATCTTTTTACAGCTTAATATATTTTCTATTTATTCACATTAATTATCTTTTCAATATCTAAATTGTCAGAAACCCCAAATTTAAATATTCAAAACACATGTTCCCACTGTTTGCTTGAGATTATGGCTTTAAAACTCACCCCAATGAGTTTGTGTACCCAGTTAAAGTCAGTGTAAACTGAATGTTTAATCATGTTAAGAAAGTTGGGCTGCAGGACTCAGTCACCAACATCATACTTGCACATGTAGCTGAGATCAGTAGGCAATATTATGTCAAATTAGGAATGATGATCATTAGGTCATACAGTTGACCGGTCTAAAAGATCTAAATCATTAATGAAGCCTTTATCAAAATATAATGATTTGATGTAACAATATTTAGTTTGTCCATGAATGTGATTAGATGAGTAGTTGTAATGTATACCTTTCTTCTTAAAACACTGCAAACATGTCAGCCAACTAAATAAACGCAAGTTTAATTGGCTTAAATCACACCCTGCTGTGCTTGCACTTTTCAACCACTTTGAATTGAACTGATGAGTAAGAAATCAAGAAAATCTGGCAACTTCTAAAACTGCGTAAAAATGACAAATTTTTGTCACAAAATACAATGATGAGAACATTTTCTCCATGCAGTGGCTGTAGAGAGAGTCCATGTGCATTATGGCTGTTAGTATTTTATCCGAGTAAAACATTGTGTAGCTAATCTCACTCTTCATTCTTAAGACCAAAAATATCACAAGTCCTGTTATGACATTCTGTAATGTGATAATTGTGCTGGCAACAAGTAAACTATTATAAGTAATTCAACCAGATGTCATTACGGATTCATTTTATATCCCTGTTCCAAACCTGTATAAAAGTAGCCCATTTATCATTAAAAAAAACTTTTTGTTTTACTAATTTGTTTAAAAAAAAGTGAATAGTTAGAGGATAAAACTACTTTCAGTACTCTTGCAGGAATAACATTTTTCTAATGAGAAACTTAATAGTAGACCTATGTTTGTTCAGTTTAGTTGGCTGAATCATATACATAATGACGAATCTTTTTTATTAAATCTGTGGTTAATTTTACAGCTATTTATTTATGAGTTTATCTGGGCCTTACGGGCAGCATATTGCGTGTCGTTCTCCACTTCTCTGTCGTTCGTGCAGGTTCCCTGATCGAGACGCGCGTCCGGGGCCGCGCAGCAGTAGCGCAGCGAGCAGCTCCCGCAGCACACCGTCGCGTCCGCCGTATCAAAGTCCTCCGGACACTGAAAGCCCTCATGGTAATTCCCACTGCTGTCTAGCCAGCCGTGACAGTACTCTCCCCGGGCATCAGATATCCGCAGATTCCATGTCAAGTACCCCAAGACTAGGCAATTCAGCAGGCGCACCATACCGGCAAGATGCGCTTTAATTTGCCAGTTCCTCTCAAACGGAGCGCGCCCGATAAACTGACGTTTTGGGGTTAAGCGAGCTTTAAACGAACTAGCAATGATTTGGGAAAATACTCCATCAGCTCATAAGATTTAAATCAGTCACTGGGATTAAATCCAAGGATTGTTGTCCAAATCCAATATTGGGAATCATCCAGCTCCGGTCAGATTGTTTTAAAATAGGCTATCACTTCCAGAAATTCCATGATTCTATCCGCATTTTATCCGCTCCCGCTGTTTACTGACATTTTAGTCTCGTTAACTTCTCATCGAATAGGCCAAACGTTACTTTTAATATCCATGTGGATGTAAAACAATGAACTGTCACCAAGGCTATAGCTACGTTATTTATCAATGACTAGTAAACACTTTCCTGTCTAGCAGTTCTTCCCCGAGAAGTTGTGACTGCTCAGAAACGCGCGCCCCTGCTCTGAAGCGACTTTTCAAATGTGCTGCTCTCGTAAGTTTGTTTTAGACTCGCACCCGCTCCGTTTCTGTGACGCGCGCGCAGTTGGCTGGCCGGACGGACGCGCGCATGGTCTCTGCGTCCTGTTCCCCGGGGAGCGCAAGAGTGACAGAAGTGTTTCACTTTCATCTGGACCTGATTCATGTGTACTCTGTCCAATATCTTTAATAGTCTGTTTCTTTCATTTCGTTTGGCCAGGTTAACTTTTTTTAACTGTTTTTTTTTTTCTTTTTTCATTAAGATATTTTTAGCTTAGAGTCTTTGAAATTAGAAATCAAATCATTTCAAATTTGGTAAGTATATTTTTGGTTTTCATTTATTTATGTTTGAATTCACAGAATTATAAGTGTTTCGCTCAGTCGTTTGTAAAGCGGTGATCGTTATGAACGATTTAACCCCAAAACGTTATGTTTTGCTGTTAAATTCATGTGTCATGTTGTCGCCCTCTTCTGGCCATTGTTGTCTTTTGTATTTTCTAAAAAAGAGATGATATTTTTTATCTCTATGGGCTTAAATTGTCATCATCATTTTTACACATAGGCTTGCGTATATATAAAAAAAGAATGAATGTAATGAAATAAATTGAACAACTCATGAATTGCCATCAGAAGTGTGTTTAGCAAGTTCAGTGACTTTTATTACAGTCTGTACTATATTCAGTTTATTTGCCAGACTCATGTCCAAAAAACCACGCAAGACAAAATAACAAAAAAAAAATAACAAAAAAATAAAATAAATACAAGAATTAAAATACATACAGACATTTCAGCCAATGTACTCTAAGTCTGGATGTGAACCTGGAGCAGCTCACTAAGGGATTTGAGAGTGCCACCATGATACTGTTGGTAGACTCATCCAGACGTTGCATAAACTTAAACATCAAATTTCTTAAAAGTGCTTTCAGTGTGATTACTCCTACAGATACAAACATCTGACTAGCACTCCCTCCTCTAGGAACCTTGAGTAAAATTCTCATTGCATCATTGTAGGCAACTTTTAACTTCTGCATGCTGGATTTTTTATAAGACGACCACAGATGGGCAGTATAAAGTGGTGTACAGTAAGCTTTGAACAGAGCCACTTTTACCTGAGTATAGCAGTAACTCTACTGTTCACATCTGTACTGTTCAACAGATGCCCAGAATGGAAAAGTAAAATGAGAAGAAAAAAAAAGAATGAATGAAAATGAATTACTAGTTCAAGTGTTATTCAAGTGTTTATTATTCAATCAATTCTCCTTTTGACCAATTCTTTTCTGCATTGTTCAGCAGATACCCCCAATATGTCCATAGAAGACTTGGAAATGTTTGGTGCCAAAAAGGTGTAGCCTATCTTACGTTTTTTGCAAATTTTTTTTTTTTCATTTTAAAATGTTTTAGAACACCATTTCAAATGTTTGTGGGTTACCCATATTCTTCGAAATATAATCTTTTTTGTTCAGCGAAAGAAAGAAATTCATACAGGTTTGGGACAACTTGAGGGACCGGGTGAGTAAATTACAATATTAAAATTTTTGGGTGAACTATCCCTTTAAAGACCAGACGGAGTTGCCTATAATTGATTCCATTCTCACACTCGCTTGATGTTCATGCTGCCAAATATCATACATCACGTCATCTCTATATGAGTAATTAATATCGAGAATGTTTTAGACTAATTCTGGCCAGTTAGTACCCTATGTATTGGCCAATATTATATCGCTGCAAACGAAAACAGTTCTTCCAACAAATTATCAAGCTTTATGTGCCGCCAAGTAACGCATAGACTGAAGAGTGGAACGGTTTCCCCCTTCCTGCTCAAAGCGCTCTGTACTCACTTGGCTCCAGTCCAGCTCCACTTCGGCTTTTTCATTTCCCGCTCCCTGCACACTAGTAAGAGAAACCAGCTGCAAAGATATTCCGACTTTCAAAAAGATTCAGAAAACTCTGTTCTTCATTTGCTTCCACCCAGCATTGGAGAAATGATACAGTTGCCCTGCTTCTGAATCTCGGGCAATTACAGTTGAAAAAATATTTTATTTCATTTATTTATTTCACAACACAACATAGGACATGTACTTTAAATTACATTACATTTAAATACATATTTGTTTTTTATGTATTTACCCATTATTTATGACACCTTGTAAATGCGGAGTTTAAAAATTAAGTTTAGCCTATTGCTTATTGCATTTAAATTTGTATTTCCAATAGGCTCTGATAAGTCCTGAAGTTATTTTTGTTTTTCCCTATCAGTTCAGCCTAAAAACAACAAACAACTAAGAATACCCCTAATAGACAACATGGCTATGCGAAACAACATGGAGGGGAATCATGCACACCCCTTTATATCATCTTGCACCTGTCAAGATATAGACGCTCCCACTGATGGGAGCGCGAGCCTCATATACACACACCGAGTGGCTAGGCGCGCGCGGGTGCCGCCGGTATTCCCCTGTTGGTAGAATAAAGCCAGCGCGTGCTGTTACCGCCAGGGGATTGGAGCAATGACTTGTCAGTAAAGTCACCCACCCTTTGAGTATCTCAGACAGAGTTAGAAGTGTTTGAGACACAGAGCAAGGCGGCGAGACACCGGGATAACTGATTTAACCAGACCGGGACAGAACGACACTCAAGTCCCAGAGAGATGGAGGAGGAGATGCTACCAGCAGACGAAGGTCTCTCTGCGCCCAAAATCTGCAGGCAGCAGCAACAGAGGAGCCCGTACAGCTCCCTCAAGACCTTTCAGAGCAAGCGCGCGGCGGGCAAGGCGAGATATGACAGACCCACAATGGTGGACATCCCGCAGCTCGGAGAGCATCCTCATCACCTCAGTCATCATCAGCAGTATTCACAGCGGGCGCCGCTTCCTCAAGCTTGCTTCTCCATCAGTAGCAGTCAGCAGCACCGTCTCCCCTGCGAAGTCAGGCCCAGCAGCAGCAGAGTCGCGACATCCAGCGCGGCGGCATCAGCGGTGAGCGCCGCGGCATCATTCGGCAGCCAGAGGAGGGTCGCCGGCCAGGAGTCGGGCAGATACCCGGCGGGTCGCGCCGAGCTCAGCCACCAGTCTCCAGACTGCACCTATGGAATAAGCTCAGGTAAGTGAACAAGTTTGCCTAAGAAACTTTTATCCATGAATTCATCACGAAGCTGCAACTTTGAACAACCGAATGGGAAAGGGAAGTGTACATTTTCCTTAAAATGGCAATTATTTTTAAACGCATCTCACGCGAGTACATGGATATTTTGAGACCCACGCCCAAATTATGCGACTTATTCAAGCATTGTCAGCATGCTTAATTTCACATCAGTGAAAACAACACACGACTTAAAACAGTGGCTTAACAATTTCATAATACCCCTGCACTAACATGTTCTGTATCTTTCATAGCCTACACTTTGAGATGACATTTTGAGTCTTCTGTATATTTACCAAAATCTTGTTTTATGTCTTTATATCACCAACACAAGTGGTTGACACCTGCTTGGGTAATTCCTGATTTCAAAAATAGAGCATAATGAGTATGAAGAGTTGTTGAGTTTTACAATAAAATGTAAACACTGGTCTCATGATAATTGAGATGAGCTATAATAAACATGAAAGTCTCATCAAGTACTGTTAGATTTCTTTACATGCTGCATTAATATTCTCCCTGCATGCATTTGTGGAGTGTCTTGTTTTTCTCACCAACTTAATTGAGTTACCTAAACTTGTCAACTTCAGTAATTGTTTTTTTGTTGTTGTTGTTTTTCTCATGTGATTGTTGTTACCAGAAATTGTTTTCATTCATCAGAGCCTCAGGCCTGCTTCACAAATTGAGAAGTTGTCATTATCTTACAGCAGGGTGCCTCAGAGTCTGTGCAAACATTCAGCTGATCTATTTATCTCCACACAAGTTATTCAATTACATATGGAAAGGTTTAAGATCAACCGTGAACATTGTTTGTCTTTTAATGTAGTTTTTAACATGCATCGTGAAATTCACCTTGACATCAATAAAAGGGTTTCAGGCTGTTCGCTAAATATCAAAATGCACTTGTTGGAGACACAGTGTTTCCAATCCAGATCAGAGTTCATAGTATAAACAGTGTTTTCTAATTTCATACCAAGCCCTTTTGGTTTATTGTTATGGAATATCCACTGCGAAAATAATACATGGGGGATTTTTTTGGCCAATCAGACAATGCTAATGGTTTCGTCTTTCTAGCTCTGGGGAAAGGAGTCGTAGACACCCAAGGACACAGCTCTGAGATCAGTGCAATAATCCAAATTGCATTTAAAAGCTCCTCCAAAGGGATTGTGATTAAAACAAATGTGGCTCATAAATTTGGCTCTGCGGCACATGTTGTGTTTAATGAAATTTCATGAGGCTCACTCTGCATGGCATAACAGAGGAAGAAAGAGAGGGAGGGAGGGAGAGAGGGGTAGAGAAAGGGAAAAAAGGGAATGAGGGAGCGGGAAAGATAGAGGAGAATGATATCAAATCCATCTTGCTGGGGGTAAACAGAGATGCTGCGCATGTTAATAAATGGCCACATCTGCTTAAGCCTGATAGACACATCCAGGCGACGGCGGAGGCTGGAGCCCGTCAGTCATATACGGCTGCCACAGCGACTGCATGAGCTGATAATTGTCTGCCCTGTGTCTTTGTGTGACGGTGGCAAATTCATAATCATCCTCTTAAGATTCTGCATCTGGGCGCGGCCAGAAGGCTGTGGGGAGACAGAGTAATTGTATGCGGATGGATGGTTGGTCAGCATTTTTCTTTTATTAATCTCTCTGCTTCTTCTCATCATATTTAGAGGATTTGGAAGAAATGAACATAGTGTTTATAAGAACAGTGACACCATGTAAATGAGGTGTGTGTGTGTGCGTGCGCGCATATTCACAGCGTCCTTATCTTTATCGCCTAAATCTGTAGGCATGCAGAGCCTAGTTGCAGATTTAAAGATGAAAAATGATGGAAAGTGCAAATGAAGGACATAAATAAGATTAAATAGATCATGGATCATAAAGATACTGTGCAAGCACGCTGTGGTGATGTTAGGCTAAATTGTTTAATAAATGGTTTAGTAAATTAATAGATTATTAGTTAACTCTTTGTTGTGGAAAAAACAGAATAGTACAAAAAAATTGAGGAAGTAGCATTAAAAGGATATGATCATATTAATATTATTTTCCTTCTTCCTAAGAGCACCGAAGAAGAATATTAGCAGAATATATGAACATTTTGCCTTAAAAAAAACTGTGGTCAGCATTGTATAAAAGTTATGCTCTTCTTTTTTTCTTTAACGGATTTTATGCATGTTTTGAAATACACTACAGTTTCATTTAACGGTTAAACTATTTCTTTGAATATGGAAAATGAAAAGAAATCGGATGCTAACTTATGTGTCATTTCGATCTCTCCTCAGAAAACCGGCTCATATTGGATGCTTTTGCCCAGCAGTGCAGTCGAGTGCTCAGCCTCCTCAACAGCAACGGACGGCTCCTTGAGCCCCAGCCTTCCCTGGCCCGTCCATCCTCTTCCATCTCCACTCTCATAAAACAGGAGGACAGCTGCCTGTCTCCCGGAGAGAGGCTCGCTTCTAAGCCCAGGTCGGAGGACTCATCTCTGGAGAACCCAGGTGAGGAGACCCAACGGGGCAACCACTGGAACCAGCAGCAGACTTCCGCTTTCCTCCGGATTTTCACAGAGTCGCTTCAGAACTACCTTCTATCCGGACCCCAGTCATCGGACAGTGAACGGGGTCGTGCAGTAGACGCTGAGCCGGTAGCATCAGGGTCCCCCAGGCAGAACATAGGTGGCTGGACTTCACCAGCACCGTCAGAGTCCTACGGACACCCTTCATCCACACTGCCCGAGGAAGACGAGGAGGAGGAAAGTTGTTGTCCACGCTGTATGGAGCTGGAACAGGAAGTTCTTAGTCTACAGCAGGACAATGAGGAACTGAGACACAAACTGGACAACATACCAGGTATTAAACTTTATTTGATGGTTTAGTTTTATTTCAGTCCTGATATTAGACACAGAATCCACTACAAGATTTGATATTTATAATAGTTTTGTAAAAATATTCACTATATTATTACTACTGTCCTAAGCTACTTTTAAAAGTGCATAATGTAACATGCTAAATATTTATTGCATTTGTTGGAGACAGTAGATCCTGATTACACGAATTTGTAATGAGAATAGTTTATAAATCTGTTGTCAACAAAAGAGAAGCTTTAAAGGAGAACTCCGGCGCAAAATGAACCTTTGGTCTAATTACACATTGTTACCTAGTCAACCGTTATCTGAGATTTGTTTTCATGATTATCGAATGTAAATAGTTTTATCTCTAAAAACAGTTTAGCCTATAAAGCTAGTATAACGCTAGTATATTGGGCATAGATCAATGACAAATAAAAATCGCTTGTTAATACCATTCACAAGGCTCAAAATAGCCCCACACTAACACGGTAGCATAATGAGGCTCCCTACCTTCAAACCGAAGCATTGAGAACTTTGTCAGTGTCCAGACAGTTTAATAAGAAGATATTTTAAACATACAGTCAACTTCGCGTATACAGGCACAAGCCATCTTTGAAATACAGCCTTTACCAGTCGATCTACGAACAATGTATTCGGCGTTCGTAGATTGACTGGTAGAGACTGTATTTCAAAGATGGCTCCTGCCTGTATACGCGAAGTTGACTGTATGTATTAAATATCTTCTTATTAAACTGTCTGGACACTGACAAAGTTCTCAATGCTTCGGTTTGCATGTAGGGAGCCTCATTATGCTACCGTGTTAGTGTGGGGCTATTTTGAGCCTTGTTAGTGGTATTAACAAGCGATTTTTATTTGTCATTGATCTATGCCCAATATACTAGCGTTATACTAGCTTTATAGGCTAAACTGTTTTTAGAGATAAAACTATTTACATTCGATAATCATGAAAACAAATCTCAGATAACGGTTGACTAGGTAACAATGTGTAATTAGACCAAAGGTTCATTTTGCGCCGGAGTTCTCCTTTAAGGTCTCCCAGCTTTTCTTTTTTCTTTTTTTTTCTTTTTTGCCAAAATAAAGTTTTAGCAAAAAAAAAGTTTAACGTTTAGTTTAACGTTTGAAACCAAAGAAATCAAGACAGTCATAAATAATGTTCTGTAAAATACAAGTATTATTATTATTAAATATTTTCCTTTTAATTTTACATTACAATAGTATAATTGCAACAGATGGCAACTATATTCCCTTAATTATTACATTTTTATAATTTAAATAATAACAATAATAAAATAAACATTTTTATTATTTTAGTCATATTAAATGGAGGAACACATGTTTTCCTTTTTTGTTCTTAGCTGTTTACATACCTGGCTTTAACAATGGAAAAATCTTCAGTTTTGGATGCCATTGTAAAAATACCCTTTTCACAATATATTATTTGTCACCTGATTCATTTATTTCACTACTGAAAGTGTCCAAAAAGGGTTTTCGAGACAATGATGTACTCTCATAATTTCCACTATGAAGGGGGAAACCCCAGCCTTTTCTAAGCCACGGATAGTATCAAAATGCATTGCATTCATTAATTTCATAGTTGAACTATTTATTTCATTAGGTACAAAACTTTAATTGAAAAAAATTACACATTGCACCTTTAACAGTTCATTGTATTTATCTTATGTGCAACAGCTCAGCTTGGTTGGTTTAAATGAAACTAAATGTTCATCAACCAACATTTTTTTTTGCTGGTTTTGCCTTCAACAGCTCCTTGCCAGAATGTTTTGGACTTTTTTAAGACTGTTCTTCAGCACTACAACCAATTTGTGCAGCCCCAGTCCGAAGAGCAGCTTACCGAGGTGAGCCTGACAGAAAATTAAAATAGTCTGTAAAAAATAGTCCGAGAAACCACAGTGACACAAGTTTATGAAAGACACTGTTACCGTGGAACATGAACTGAAACTGTCATTCAAATTAAGGTCTAATCTGGGGTTATGAAAATATCACTTTGACCGACTGTTACATAAAACTAAAAGCAACAGAATCTTTTAGTATTCCAGTAAAGTTTCAATTCTTTATATTGAATTTGCTTGTTTTTTAGGTACAATATTTACTGCAGTGTCTTGTTTAAATGTTGATGCATTAAAGCGCATTAAAGATTAAAAACAGCATTAAAGAATTTTTCCCCTCTGCAATCTATAATCTTATAATCTCTGTCTTTTCTAAATAGGGCAGTAAACAGCTTCTGGGGAACTATCCTCTCTTCATCACCAATAAGCAGTGGGACGAGGCAGTCAACTCCTCAAAAAAAGATGGCCGGCGGCTCCTGCGTTACCTTATCCGGTTTGTGTTCACCACAGATGAGCTGAAATACTCGTGCGGTCTGGGGAAGAGGAAACGTTCGGTACACACAGGGGATACGGGACCGGAGAGACGGCCTCTTAACCCCGTCAAGGTCACTTGTCTCAGAGGTAGTGAGCTAAAGGAATTTTTAGAGTGTGTTCACACTTGGCAGGTTTGGTCGGATTAAAACAAACTCTGGTGCGATTGCTCTGTTAGCACGGTTCATTTGATTAAGTGTGAACGCTGTCATCCGAACATTGGTGTGCACCAAACAAGCTGAAAACGTGGGTCTCGGTCGGCTTCGTTGGGGTTTGACTGAAATATGAACACAACACAGACCAAAAACACCTAAATGAACCAAAAACTGGATGTGATGTCACACGATGTGACCCTTAAAGCTCAAGCATATACCTGTTTATTCATGTCATAGTCACGATGTTGCCCATTACAGTTGGAAGTTGGAACCACGTCGTCTTTCAGCAGATCCTTGCTTGTGTGTGTAATGGAGGAATTCCTACCGCTGTTTTGACACCTTTACACATTTATAAGATGTTCGTGAGTTCTCAGCTGGTAAAAATAGCATCATATTTGTGCACATACAATGAGTGCATTTAGCCCAGATCACAGCATTGAATAGGATGTTCTGTAGCAACATATACATCATGACAGCAGGGTTTTTTGTTTTGTTTGTATCTTTAGGTTCGGTGTTTAAAGGAACACTCCGACTTTTTGGGACTTTAGCCTATTCACCTTATCCCCCAGAGTTAGATAAGTCCATACATACCTTTTTCATCTCTGTGCGTGCTGTAACTCTATCTGACACACCCACCGCTAGCCTGTACAAAAAACAAAGTCACATGAGACACAGACATATTTTAACCGTATAAATACTGGGAACTATATTCTCTGAAGGCGAAGCACTGCTACTTGGGCGGAGTGATAACCGCAGCACCTGAGACTCGCTCTCTGCTCCTCACCACGGCGCGTCTCAGGTGCTGCGGTTATCACTCCGCCCAAGTAGCAGTGCTTCGCCTTCAGAGAATATAGTTCCCAGTATTTATACGGTTAAAATATGTCTGTGTCTCATGTGACTTTGTTTTTTGTACACTATGTGACTATACAAATCACAACATGTAAATAGAAAAATGTTTGCGTTATTTTGTCACTTATTTGGATTAGTATGCTAGCTGCAACCATTTACATCCAGTCTTTGTGCTAAGCTAGGCTAGCGGTGGGTGCGTCAAACAGACTTATAGCACGCACGGAGATGAAAAAGGTATGTATAGACTTATCTAACTCTGGGGGATAAGGTGAATAGGCTAAAGTCCCAAAAAGTAGGAGTGTTCCTTTAAAATGACAGTGTGAATGCTAAGCGAACCAGGACTTAATGTACAATGTTCTTTTTTTGGTCCGGACCAAAAAGAACCAAGAGAACCGAACTACAAGTGTGAACACACCCTTACACTTTTTTAATTTTAGTATTTGGGAGGCATTTATTTGAATCAGATTATCAGTGCGATAATTATTCAAACTTAATTTTAAAATCTCACATGTTCTGTCTATCTCTCTCATCCATCTCTGTCCCGCGGCGTTCCCTCTCTCAGAGTTTATCCGGATGCACTGTGCTTCTAATCCTGACTGGTGGATGCCCTCTGAGGAGCAGATAAACAAAGTCTTCAGTGATGCAGTGGGGCACGCGCGGCAGGGCCGTGCTGTGGGCACTTTCCTGGGCAACGGGGGCAGCGGGAGCAGCAGCAGTGGTAGTTTATACATGGAGAGCTATGACGGGCAGCTCTCTCAGGATGATCTCTATCTTAAGGGCACACAGAATGGCCTGGGGGACTAAAGAAGAGACATACATCCAATGTTTTCAGCACTCAAATCGTGGATCAAGGTGAGGAGTGAGCCCTACTGTCAGTCCGGATCAGCTCACACAGAGAATGCAGCACTTACATGATGTTAACGGGGGTTTTGGATGAATATAATCCTTATTTCTTCCTGTCAATACATTCCAGAGAGTTCACACCTACCCGGTGAATTATGTGGGATTCTTCCATGCTTTGTTGTAGAACTCTGTGTTAAATGGTTAGTAGTCACTAGGCAGAGTTGGTTGAATTCTTCAAAATATCAGGTTTGTTATTTACTCCTTTTCCAAATTCGTTCCATTGAATGTGATTAAGAATATGATCCACTATAGCAACATGAATGTATCCGTTTCACTCCATTCTTGTGTCAGATTGGTCAGAAGTTCATAAAGACGGCCTATAAATGAGGTGCTATTATGATGTTCTGTTATTCTGTCTGATAAGGTTGAATTTAAAGTACTGCCCCCTATTTTATCATCATGTGATGTTGAATAATCTGTGATGTTTATAAAAAAACTGTGATGTTGCAAAAATCAGTTTCTTAGTGGCTGCAGGATGAAATTACTCAATTTGTCCGCATCGGTGACTGCAGATACACTAATCTGTCATAGGCTTTTATTTGTTGTTTGGCTTCCTTATCTTTCCTTTGACTTTAAAGGTCCAACAAGGAGGCAATGCTGTTTGTAATTTGTGTTGCTGCTAGTTCGTCAAGCGCCACAAAGATCAACCCGACATAATTTATTTTACCACACTATAATGTTCTGTGTGACTGCATAGAAACTACATGAAATGCCTTAAAAAGAGACACCATCTACCACTAAGAACTACAAATACTGCCAATTCAGACTGTTGATAATCTCTTGGTGTTCATGTTACATTAGTGGCCTCTGGCTGTTTGGGTTTTCAAACAAAAGAAAAATGGGTTTGAAAACAGACCATCTTTCTTTAATGCCTTAGACAAAGTTTCTGTCTGTGAAAATGTTGATACATCCAGGTCATTGTGTAATGTCTGGTAGAATTCAGTCACATGTCATTTAACTACATTTTGAATTCATTCTCCATGGCACTTCATCAGATATCAGATGGTTGGAAATCCCCAGCATTTAAACCTGTTCACACAACATCAAAACTCGTGAACATTGAGGGAGTTTCTTATCTGAAGATCTGTGGTCTTGTTCATCTGCTACTAATGGCTACTGAATCACAGTACACGTTCACATCTTCATGTTCATGTTTCATCTTCATGCCAGCGACTCACAAACATTAAGTGGTATAAAGTCTTCAAAATATGTTACTACCAAGTTGCTGTTGCCTTTGACTACCAGACATACAAAAGCTTCTGTTGTTGTGAAATGTAGCCTGTTGTGATTGTACAAATCCATGGTGATTGGAAATTGTTAGTCTTCTAGTCTATTCAAAGAACGTGTCAACACTGTGAACCCCACCAAAAGTGATGAGACTGTTTCTCCCCCTACTTATTAATGATATTTTCTTTTCAAACAGATGCATTTATGTAATGTGAACAAAAATGAAAAAAAGACAATGAAACAAAAAAACTGATTCAGACAATGCCATCTGTGTTGTTATTCAATAGTAGCTACTCTTAATTCCAGAAATTGAACAATAGATGGCAGTAGACAACAATAAAGCCATTGCAACATTTCTTTGTGAAACCAATTCAAAGGCTGTCAAATTCACTCCAGTGTGGATAATTGCAGATGTCTGCGGGATGAGCATGCGCACAATTTATCAAATCATTCAGAAGATGTAGCGTATTATTCATGATAAAAAAAAGATTGCAAAATAAGGTTCAAAATGAAAAGTGCCTATAAAACCAGCCAGATGACAAGATAGACCAGATAAGAGAAAGCAAACCATTTTATGCTGGTTTAAACTCGTTGTTTTGAACACGTTTTATTCAGCATCCACTGTTTGTAAATTAAATCCAGTTATCTTTTCAGCTAGTATGTTTTGTAATGCAGGCATTTCCAGGCATTGCGTAATATGTGGCTGAAACGAGATTTCGTTCTGCCAGGGGGAAAAAATTTGGGACAGTTCAGTGGAGATAGCATCAAACCCCACCCCTACACTGACCCATCATCACTGTCCTGCACAAGTTATGTACAAAAGTAGTATGTCCAAATTCACAGTATACTCATAAAAGTACCCGGATGACCTGTACTACTTTCAGCGAGATTCTGAAGTGTGCATTAGATGGACACTATCCCATGAGGCCACTGGAGGATTTGTGAATTGCAGTGAAGTCCAACTGCTCTGGTAGGTCACATGATAATGACAACATGGTGAATGTACGTCCAGATTACATTCATACTACACACATTAAAGGTATTGTAGGTAGGAATTTTATTTAAAAAAACTTTTTCCAAATTTGTTTAAACTTGCTGTATATATCAATGCATAATTAAAATGTAAGTACTCTGAAAAAGAAAGTATAAAAATCGAGTGTCTGTAGACCTCTCACGACTGTTTTAAAGACAGCTCATTATTTCCATTCACTCCACCCCCTCCCTTCTGGGCTTCTTCCAAAGCCACGCCCCAAAAACACATGAACGCGCGACTCCGACCGCTGAGCTGAAGACAAGACATTATTTACCGGAAAGGAAGGAGCGCAGTGCATGTAGTGACATCATGTCACATGTAATAAAAAAATCTAACTTTATCATTATGAAGATAAACAAATAAGATGTATTTTAGTACTCACTATCAAGCTAGCATATTGATATTGGTAAAGTTTAAAATATATATTTATTGATTCGCTAAAACAGGTTGCATGATACACGTTTTTCCATTGCCATCATTTACACTGTGATGAAGATGAATTTCGTGTAACATTCATAACATATATGGTGTTCGAGGACAGATCTGGGGTCGAGGGCGAAGCAGAGGAGGTCGTCACAAGGCGTCACTTTTCAGCCCCTTGAGGTCTCTCAGTTCTCGCCATCGCTGGAAAGCCACACCGATATTGACACGCATTTTATTTCGTTGTTTATCCAAAGACTTTTTGTTCATTACCTTTTAACGTTACTGTCTTCCTTTTTTTGCCTGGTTTGCCTTCGCGAACTGCATATGTGAATTTTGATTGGTCTTTCTCTGCCATTGTTTTGCTATTCCTAGGTTCCGTGCCTCTTGAATTTCTCAAATTAAACGGATACGCGCAAGTGGGCAGGTCCTGTGTGGCAAAAGGGTGGTTGCCATGGTTGCGAGAGAGTGACAGTCGCCTAAGCCAATCCTTTGTTTCGTCCCGGATGGAAATAATGAGCTGTGTTTAGTGGAGGTTAAACGGTCTAGAGTCACTCGATTTTTACACTCTTTTTATCAGAGTACTTACATTTTAATAATGCATTGATATATACAGAAAGTTTAAACACATTTGGAAAAAAGGTTTTTATAAAATTCCTACCTACAATACCTTTAATACTATATAGAAAACATTTTTAGTAGTCGTGAAGTTAATAATTAAACATGAGTACCTACTTGAGAGTATATGCGATTTCAGATGCAGCCAGTCATTCAGATTCTTATTCGTTCAGTGATATTTTTACGGTGGCCGAGACAGCTCAACGCGCTGCAACTGAAGCAAACACATGCAAATAGAGAAAAACGTGTGCAAATAGAAAAAAACGCATGCAAATAGAAAAAAACACATGCAAATAGAAAAACACGCGTGCAAATAGAAAAAAACACCAGCAAATTAAAAAAAAAAACATCTTCATCAGTTTCACAACACACGTGTGCTCCAAATAAGGAAACGCGCTGCAAAAGTTCACAACACAACCAAATACAGAAAACGCGCTGCAAATAACACAGACCACAACGGAAATGTTTCCAGGGGAACCAAATAAGTGACGAACCCGGCTGAGACGTGCTTATTGCTCGTGAGCTTCCCTATGCCATACTCCCTTCGAAGGGCAGATTGCAGAGCCCTTTTGGAGTGAGCGAGGCTCTAGTGTGCTGTTAGGCAGCCGTGTGGAACGCACTTGATGAAGGGAGCAACTAAAGACAACGTGGGATGTTCCCATGACAACGCAGCACGGTTTCCATCAGCTGGTCTTACGACAGAAATATGATGCTGTTAACATAACGGATGCAAATACATTTTTATTTTTAGTTTACAAAAAAAGCTTTTAAAATATGCGTTATATATCTGTGTCTTAACTTTAAAATTTTGGACCCTACATTACCTAACATTTCTTACGAAACTTTTCTTTATGAAAATGTAATAACATGAAACAATTTGTACAGTGTAACTGATGTATAGATAAATATCTTTCCTTCATGTTTTTCTTCTTTATCTTTTTTATTTATTTATTTTAGTTTCCAGCTCATTGTTCTTTTCTCATTTGTATTCTGATGACATTGAACATATTGTTAATACATTTTGTACATTGTATACAAGTTGTATGTCATAAAAAATGTAATCTCTGTATGTTTTGCACAAACAAATAAATAAAGTATAAGTTTAAGCTGTAAGCACCAGCACGCATAGATTTATGGATATCTATGCCGGCACCATAGGCCGGCACGTCCCAGCCGGGTTCGTCACTTATTTGGTTCCCCTGGAAACATTTCCGTTGTGCTCTGTGTTATTTGCAGCGCGTTTATGTATTTGGTGGTGTTGTGAGTATTTGGAGCACACGTCTGTTGTGAAACTGATGAAGATGTTTTCTTAATTTGCAGGTGTTTTTTTTATTTGCACGCGTTTTTTCTATTTGCATGCGTTTTTTTCTATTTGCATGTTTTATTTTATTTGCATGTGTTTTTTTCTATTTGCACGCGTTGTTTTCTATTTGCATGTGTTTTCTTCAGTTGCAGCGCGTTGAGCTCTCTCGGCCACCGTATATTTTTCATCATTATGCCAGACATCGCAAGTCATTGTATCATTCACCCATTCGATTTGCTCTAAGCACAGTCTACCGGAAAATGTCATCTCCTTTATTAAAATTTATGTGCATCTAGAAAGTGTTCAAGCGCTGTTCAGATTTCATTAATATTCCCAGGCAGTTCATTCAATTCGTTCATGAAATATGCCTCTATCCTTATATCACCAATCTCATCAGACCTTGATAAAATATCTGCACAATGCAAGCAGCCGCAAGTAGCCTACCCCAGAGTGCAGGTTACTCAGCGGCCGTTCCCCAGGCGTTTTCAAACCGATAGCGATGGGCGTTTTTCAACCGCTTTACTCAATTTGCTCTAACCCACGTAGAGTAAGGTTTAGAGGTGGGGTTCGAGATGAACCTTCATGAGTTTAGCAAATCGAGTAAAGCTGTTAAAAACGCCAGTTGTATTAAAAAGCCCACTGATTTGGAAAACGAAGACACCTGAACCTACTCAAACCTGCGACTCGTTTAGGGAAGGGGCGTATTCAGTGTCCAAGCAATGAGATGCTCCTTTGCAAGATCCATGAAGTGAACGAGTTAAGAGAATAAAAAAATAAAAGATTTGTTCAAATAACCGACTCGCTCAGGATTCATTCAAAACTCTTGCACGAAAGAAACGCCACATTGGAGCTGCTTCAGCGTTTCTCAGAACGTTTTCTCACATTCTGGCGTGCTCTCTGATTCCAAGTCAAGGTAGAGCTCAAACTAGTGATCTCTGCCAGATTATTCATTGTGTTCTAAAATGAACCATTCCACGACGGATTTGAGCTGCCTTTCTCTTTAATTCTGCTGGACACTTTATTGCGGAGCCCCCACAAAATGTTGGAGGGCGGGCCGCGCAGCAGCAGCGCAGTGAGTTGTCAAAATCTTGTGGCGGTGACGCCGAGGGTCCACAACGCCCACTAAAGTAAATTGGTGTGGTTTGCCTCGCGAGGGATTATATAGGCTATTTATTATCATCAGCGTTGCGATTGTGGTCGTCTTTTTGAATTGAGCTGAATGATAATGCAGCGATTTCTCTTTCTGCAACTTCGGGCGGCGGACAGGCGCAAGGGCGCGAGCAGTGCATAGTTATCCAATGCGCAAGTGTCATTCTGTTGGATTAGCCCAAACAACTGCGTCTCCAACTGCACCGGGATGCCTCTTATCAGCCTGGACGACGATGATCAGAGATGGGTCCCGACGCATGTCAACGTGACCGTGCTTCGCGCGAGGGGTCTGCGGTCGAAGGGCAAGCAAGGCAGCCGCTATGTTTACACTATCATCCAGGTCGGCAAGGAGAAGTACACCACCGGCCTGGTGGAGAAGGCTGAGGAGCCGCAGTGGAACGAGGAGTGCTCGTTTGAGCTCCAGCCCGGGCTGCTGGAGGCGGGTGGGACGAGCGCGTACCCGCCCGGGAGCAGCAACCTGGTGCTCACCGTGATGCATAGAGTGCTGATCGGGCTGGACGTGTTTCTCGGACAAACTATTGTTCCTCTCGACAAAGTTTTCCAGGAAGGAATGTGTCCTAGAAATGAGTGAGTAGAGCTAATAATAGGATCAATTAATGGGCCTTTGGTCGAGGGCCTCTTAAGACTTTTGTACTGTGTCAGTACCATGGTACAGTGGCATCAGTTACCATAGTACGCATGATTACTATATTCACGTGCCAAGGCATTTACACGATATTCCAATGTACATGGTTTGCTCGTCTTAGCTGGTTTGAGTTGGTCTTTCCCAGTGCTCAAGAGTATCAAGAACCCTATTAAAATGTACATTTTAAACATTCCAAATTTGTTATATACTAAAATAACTAAACTTAAAGCTGAAATAAAAATGAATAAAAAAAATATATATATAATATATATATGATAAAAATGGAATAAAATTTAAATGGAAGTGGGAAACATAAAAATGAATGCAAAATATTGATAAAAACAATAATAGTATCTCAATGATACTATAATTACACCGATTATTGGGTACATGTTAAAATAAACATGCCATTTTTAGTGTTGTTTTACTGTTTCTCCATTCCCACATGACAGCATGAAAGAGCGATTGTAAAGAAACAAAGTGTAGCCTTAAGTTCTATCTTTATGGTTATTATAGCCTTACAAGTTCATGTAATTGAATGTACTTTTAAAGCATAGGAGCTTTCCTTGTTTTCCAGTTGATATAGTCCTGGGATATTTGACACAGTCATGCCAAAACCGTGAGCCTGTGATTTTGGATGGAAGAATTTCTGTGCACCCATTTCCCAGTTGGACAGACATTTGCATTTGCAACACAACAAAACTGCAGTAAGATCCTTTGGCCTGCCACCAAAACTTAACCTAAATTACTGATGTCACATGCAATATTAAACGCATGCATGGTGGTCAAAGCCACACAAGCAATCTATGGGAAGTGCAAAACCAACACTGTTTTGAATTCCAGAGTAATGGGATATGTTTTTACAGACACAACAACAGCAACATACTTGGAGGGGCATGCTGCGTCTAGTCCTCATCAGTACTGGCACAGAGTCATGCCTGCACACAGGGTAGTACCAGTGTGTGTCAGAATGGAGTCCGACTGAAGCTCAACAAACATGCATTTCACTGCAGTCCAACATAGACGTAACCTTTCTGGAATCTTGGTCATCAATGTTCATTTTATTTGAATATCTTGTTTAGAAGCGTCCACATCTAATGCAGATGAAGTTTAACTACATGTCTAGCAGTGTCATCATTAGGAGTAAATCATTTGTCATGGGAGAGGAGGAAGAGAGGTAGGTGGGGGCCGCTTGGCTAAAACTCTATAAACAAGAGAGGGAGGAAGTCACTGAGCCATGCTGAACAACAATAACATTGTTATTTTCATATTCGATGCATATTCTTTATCCTCACGTCCACCATTCAACTCTCAAATTCACACAATGTGCAACTAACTAACAAAATTGATTTAATTAAAAAAACACCATCAAGATGTTAGTACGTACCAAATTGTAATTGAATTTAAGTTTATAATATAGGCCTAATTATTATATTGATTAGTATATTTGTTTCTTATCAGTATAAGCATGTTACTGGTTTTAATAGTTCCAGATCTGCAAAGGTGTTGGAAGAAAATTAAAATAACAATTTGATTTCTTTTTTTTTCTTTCTTTTTTTTAGCCTTGTCCTTGCAACCATTTACAACAGTGGATCTCATCTTCGGGGGCCACAGGATGACTTGAAAGTATTTAAATGAGCTATTATTAATATAGGATAACAATCTAACTATAATCTAAATCAGGTTCTCAACTCTAGTTTGATCAAGAATCTTGATTAAACTCACCTGCCTTCAACTTTCTTAAAGATCTTCTACTGCAACCACCTTGAACATCACATTGCTAAGGTCAGGTGGCTGGATTTGTCTAGTAACAGCATAGCAAATGAATTCGTCATGTCAACATTCAATATTTATCTTGACAAACTTTCATTTTCTAGTTACTGTTTGCACTGCCATGTAGGCCTCAGCATTTCAGGTCATATGGATGGAGATGTATGGAAATGTCCATCTCTACACACACACACTATTCTGAATCTGAATCATCACATGTCATTGTAGGCGTGAGGCTGTTCTGCGCATCTGGATTTAATTGAGCTCGGAGTTGCACCTCTTTCCCCCTCTCTTTCTCTCTCTTCTGCCGTCTCCCGGTTTAAGGCGTTTGTCTTGGCTCTCTGCACGTGTGCGCACATGAGGTGCTCTGTGGTGTACCGGAAATGGAGGAAATAGTTTCACCACTGGTTCTCTGTGAGACAAAGGGACGGCGCTATCCTAATGCAGTAACATTCGTTCAAGAGGCCCCCGCTTGTGTTTGCACTCCTGTATAGGTCATAGCAGTTTGCTTCAGTGTGGTGCAGGAAATTGTAAGCTGATGTTATAAAAGATGAGGCCATCAGTGAGACCATCATTTTAAGTGTAAAAGTTCAGCCCAAAATTGTTGTTTTTTTACCTCTAAAATTAATAGACAAACACTGTTCAAAGATTTGGGGTCAGTAAGATTTTTAAAATGTTTTTGAAAGAAGTCTCTTATGCTCACCAAGGCTGCTTTTATTTCATCACAATATTACTGGTTTTACTGTATTTTTTAAAGTATTATTTCAATTTTAAATAACTTTTTTTTAAATAACTTTTGTAATATATTTTAATAATGTCACGTCATTAAAATAATGTCGCAAATCATACAATTTAAAATTATTTTAATTTGGGGGGGTGCTGGGTGCAATATAATCTGCATATGTTCTTGACCGTCTTCATGAGATTCATGTTTATGTTTATCACAACCATTAAAAGAAAGGTAGGGATGCACCAAAATTAAAATTCTCTCCGATATTGATTTTCATCTAATGATCAATAACTGATAAATTACCAGTATTACAATTCTATAATATTTGTCTAAATAAATGATACTACAAGTTAATTTATTTATCACAGCATTAAAATGTACAATATGAAAATTAGATATTCATTTTGACATTTGCTTGAGATACTTATTAAAGTGTTTTTAAACATTAAATTTAAGTGCGCATTAGATAATATAAATTAGCTTTTAGATGATTTTCTTTTTTTCTTCTATGCTTAAGGTGGTTCAAGCTGCACTCCAAGGCTGGTCGAAAGGAGAAGGAGCGAGGAGAGCTGCAGGTCACCATCCAGTTCACCCGCAACAATATGACCGCTAGTATGTACGACTTGACCGTAAAGGACAAGCCTCGTTCTGCATTTGGGAAACTGAAGGACCGCGTCACAGGAAAAAAGCGAGGAGATTTGGAGTCCTCCTCTGCCATTTTACCCGGCCGCTACGCCGCCATATCAGGGTCTGTAGGTCCTCCGTTTGCAGGAGACGGTGGACCCGATGATCCAGGCGAGGAAGAGGTGCTCGATGAACACCGAAGCAAGGTGAAAGACTTCTTCTTTAAAGGGAAACTACGCAAGAATTCAGACACACGCTCCTGTTCATCATTGGCTTCGGACAGTAGCATGGCATCGTCCGCTGGGGATCCATTCGTCCCAGTAGAGCTTTCCAGAACACCTGTCTACAGCAGCAGAGTGATGGAGCCCTTCCGTATGGACACTGAAGCAGGGATAAAAGGTCAGCCAGCTATAAGAATATATAAACAGAATTCATTATCATAATTATTATTGATCATTTATTATTGATAATTTACACAATCTGGGCTCCATATACAGTAGTTTATGATAATTTACTCACCCTCATGTCATTCCAAACTTATATTATTTTCTTTATTCCATGGATCAAAAAGGAGGATATTTTAAAGAATGTGTTTTGCACATGCAATTAAAGTCAATGGGGTTCAAAACTACACTTGACAGCATTTACTTTCATTGTGTGGACGAAGCAATTTTTTTTATATTTTCTTTTGTGTTTTACAGATGAAATAAATTTGGAACGACATGGGGGTGAGTAAATTAAGACAGAATTTTCCTTTTGGGGTGAACTATCCCTTTGAGACATCTTTCAAACACTCCTCAAATGTCTGGTCGACACCTACCGATCTAAATTCTGTGATTTGTGTCTTTTAAAGTGATGACCCACAAGCGTGCACACAGCGATGAAGCCAGTAAGATCACGGGTGTTCCTCATCTTATCCCTGCTGTGGAAAACCTAAAAGGTCAGAGCATGGCGCTCTCCAAATCAACCCTCTGCATCAACGGTAGCCATATCTACTCATCCGAGCCTGCCAGCCCTAAGAGTCCAAGCACCATCCCGGCCAAGCTCTCCCTGCTGGAGAAATGCGCACCCCTTTCTCGCTCTCTCCAGAACCTGACCCGACGTGGCGAGGACTCGCAGAAGAGCGATGGGAGACGCTGGTCCATTGAAAAGACCAAGAAGGAGGACGGGGAGATGGATGGAGCTCAGAGTCAGACCCAAGGTGCCGCCACTCCAGATGGGAAGCCAGTGCAGGCCGCTGGACCCGTGGAAGTGGTGGATAAAGGGAAAAAGCTGAGGAAAACTCTGTTTTCTAGCGGGAGGAGTGACTCTCTCCCAGCCAAGCCGGAGCAGAGCCAGGTTTCTGCTCCTCTTGAGGGCAGACGCAGAGGATGGTTTGGCTCCGGTGACTCGCAGAACAAGCCAAGGTGAGTGAAAGCACGGCTACTTGGTTTTATGTTACAGTACAAAAGATGTCTGACTTTGCACACGTATCAATATCATCAATAGCCGCTCACCATGATCTGTATTTGACTGTCAGGCGTTCTTCAAAAGGGATACTTTGTTTTTAAGGGAATGGCTTTGAATGTCAGCCTGCATTTTGGTCCTCAGAGAATATTCTTAGAAAAAAGAGCTATTTGAATTTGCTGATGCAACAGTTACTGCAGGAGCTTTTTCCATTTCATTCCTTTATATTGCTCTTGGTTTGCAGAACATAGGTCAAGACATTTTTCAAAGAAGGGCTTGTTAATGTGTGTTTTCATCCAAAAAAATTCCACAAATTTGTGTAAGCATTCAAAATCATCAGCTATTTTCTTTATTGTTTTAAAGAAATGTCCACTTATATTAAATTGATTTTATTTTTATTTCACCTTTCAGTAATTTCATCTTTTTGTTCAGCAGCATGTTTTTTTCAACACATCAAATCATTTTCTTATAGTTCACACCCGTTTTATTTTCATTAGAGTTAGGGGTGGGTGTTATGACACATCTTATATCACAACAGGAGTAATTTTATTTCACAATAACAATGTCTCAATATATAGTTATTTTTCCTGGAAGAAAGGTTGTTACGAAAATATTAAACTAATACACAATACTTGTCTAACTAATATAAGTCAATAGTTCTCAAGATTGCTGAAGACAAGTAAACAGTAATAAAATAAGAGCTAAGAAAAACTAACAAATAACTACAGTAGGAGAAAGCTACACATGATATTATAAACAGTGCTTTTTTAGGTTCAGGTAGGTCTTTATTCAGTTTATGTATTTCTTACTTCTATTAGAAAGTCATCAAATGTGAAATAAAACACTGCATAGTCTTCACAGTATAAATTAAACGTATACTGATTCTTATTAAATCAAAAAATTATTCAGTCAAGAGCAGTGAGTGATTTTCTTTTTCTTTTGTTATTTGGCTAACATTAAGGACACATACAGCAGCAAGTGTATTACAGTAGGCTGTAAGAGCTTTAAGACCTATACACATTGGATTTTCTCCCAACTGTTTATGTTTGCTTAGGACACAACCAGCTGTTTACCCAAATACTCATCAAGACAGTCATTCATTTTGACATAACTTTAAGCACAATAAACCACGAAAAAGTTCTGAATTCATTACTTATGCTGTGTGACAGATGGCTTTATGTGTGCGCGCTTCTGATCTGTGCACAGAAAACCGTCTGTCAAAACACAAATACCGATTTGAATTATATGTCGCATCTTATTGCGATTTAAATGGTTTAAAATCGTTATGATGCAACATCGAATGAGCGATAGGGATAAGCCAAAATTTGGTTATTGATTAAATCAGCCACCCCTAATTAAAGATTTTAGGATGAAAAAAAAACACCTTTTCCCACCCCTTTTGCTCTTTTTCAATTGTTCAAGCTAAACCAAAAGTATTTATGTAGGAACACAGTTTGCAAGCTGGTCAAAACATGCCAGACACTTCCGGAACAAAACATGAACGAATTTGAACTGTCCAAAGACAGTTTTTCTTCTATTAACAGGTGTCTCTGTAATAGAGAAGAACTGTCTCTCTCCCCTCACCCATAGTTAGATGATATGGCCCATTACACAATATAACTAAGAGGACTACTTGTGCCTTCCCTCCACAGGCTGGGAGTCTCTCCTAAGGTAGAGAGCAGCTCAGACACCCCCTGTCAGATCCCTTGCTCCCCCAGTCAGCCCCCATGCTCTCTTCCCCTCAGTTGCACTACTGGCTTGGTGTCTCCCCCTAGTGGCAATCACACCAACCCATTCACCCACTCTTCCCCAACACCCCCTTCCATCTCTCCCTCCAACCCTTTCCTCACACGACTACAGCAAAACCCTTTTTTTGAGGATCTTATAGCCGAGGAAGCACTGATGTCTCCGACTGCTGGTTACTGTTCTCTAAATTCCAGTCTTTATCATTATCCAGTCGGATCCAGTCCCCTCCGTAATGGAGTGTCGAACAAAATGTCCGCAATAAAGCGGGAAAGACCCAGGAGTATGTCCAGGCAGAGGTCTCTTCCGACCATTATGCTTGAGAACCCAGAAGCAAACTCAAATATTATTCCGAACCACTCTCTGTCTGAGAGGGCTGGGGAATGGGATGATTTTGAAGCATTTGCCTCAAGCCGTCTCAAATCACCAAGTGGAACTCCAACTAGACCTCCATCAGCACAGTTTCTTTCACAGGAACCAAATACAAACCAGATGGTGTTTGTAAATGATAAAGCGATTGGTTTAAGAGTTGATGAAGTTGATATGGGTATTTCAAAGCCATGGGATCTGCCTCCTCTACCACCACGTAAACCCATGAGAACCCAGGTGATCACCATGGACAGCTGGTTGGATAGAGCCCAGGAGCTGGCTGTGCAGAAAGAGGCCTGCTTTCTATCCCAGACTGACTTTGCCTCCCTTCAGCGTGTGAGAGACGGAGACTTGAAGAGGAGCTCTCAAATTGTAGGTTCAGATAAAGAGTTGCATCACATTTCTTCAGTAGGGTATAACAAGATGGAAGCGGAGTTGAACAGTGATATCAAACTGAACCAATTCATGTTTGGGGAAGCAACAGGGCAAGATTTCCCTACAAACAACGCTTGTGGCTCTCCAAATGGTTTCGGTGAAGATGCACTTGGAAGCTCTGAATGCGAGAACACGGTACCTGAAACACTTTGTTTTCCGTCTGATTGGGAAACCACGGTGACCGAATCACTTTGCAGTTCACCTCAGACCCAACCCAAACACGATTCAGAATTGTCCTGTGAAGTAAAGGTCTCCAATGAGCAACCACTACAGACTAAAACCAATGGCATTGGTTTGTTGACCCTCTCCCCTAGAGATTCGAACAACAATACAGATATTACTTCTGAGTTTGCTTTCATTGATTCTGAAAGTTCACAGTCGGACTTGCAACCACCTTTTGAAATTAATAAAGAAGGTGAAGCATCCAAGGTTTCTTCACATTTGCACTCTGGCAACGGTTCCTCACTTCCCAGGTGCTCACCAGGCTTACCTGAGGATATATCGTGCAGAATGGCGTCAGAGTTGAAGATGTTTTCACCAAGGAACACTCATAATGATAGCACATCACATTTGTCTGACTCACAAAACCATAACCATTGCTCATCACCTTTTGAGAGATCTTGTGAAGGACTGGGAGGACAAAAAGTCGACCATTGTGAACACCAGAACACTGCTTCAAAGTGTAACTTTGACTCTCAAGACGTGGCTGATGTTCTCCTCAGAAACGACATCACTGTGATCACTCAAACATTCTCAAGCAATGACAACACTGTGACAACTCAAATCCAACCAGAGATGGTGGAAGACAGTTGCATCTTGCTCCCTACGCATGATGATGAGGAGCCTAATGTTAATTTAACAGAAGGTAACCTAAACTCTGAAGTCTGCTTCTCAAAGAACAATGAGGTCAAGGGATCTTGTTCGACGTTGGATGAACAAATCAGCTTTGAGGACTTGCATGCTAGAGTAGCTCCAAGAAATTCCAGAAGCCCCTATTCAACAGAAGTCAGATCAGCCCGCATCAGACCACACTCAACCACAAGCTCACCCAAAACTGTCTCCTGTGCTGACTCGCTCCCAGGCTCTAATAATCCTGCATCAGACCTCATTTTGCATGATCTTTCCTCTTCACCCACCCCATTAGCTGGTACTAATTCCTGTCTCCGCCTTGACCCTTCCCTTCCGGCAAAGCCCCCAAACGAGATGCCCAGCATGAGTTCCACATGCTCCTCCACAGCCCAGTCCCACGTTGATGCACCGCTCTCCCTCTCACCTGAGGAGACACAGCCAGCAAACGTCCTCCTGCCCCATGAGGAGAGCAGGTGAGACCTCACTGCCTTTAAAAGCGCACTCACCTCTGCTCTTACCTGAGAAATGAATTCATTCTCTCTCAGTTGCACTAGGACAGGCTCATAAATGCTCTCACATATGTTGGCCTAGAACAAACTTTGTTTTTGCGCTCACAGCTTGCTATAATTTGGACTTTGACAAATGTGCACCATCTCTTATTATGTTTCCTCCTGGTTTGCTCATGCTGTGTTACCTTTAGTTATTTCATTTTTCATCTTTGCTTTTCTGTTGCTTTATTCAGTCTTCATTCTGTTTTGGTAGACACACCGCAACACATCTTTCCTTGTAGAGGTATCTAAACTTACCATAAAAATAGTATAAAGTTAGATGACAGAGTTGTATTGTTTGCATCAAGTGTTTATGAGAGGTTTGATGATGTGAGATGTAGACTCTAGTAGAATTGTTTTTTAGTTTGTCAGTACCCAGAGACAAAAATTGTAAATGAGATATCTTAAGTGCTTCTCTTTGACAGCGTTGATATTAAATTGCTTGAGACTCCTTTTTTTTCTTATACTTCTAACTAAAATCTACTTCTACTAAAATTCAGTAATCTCACGTCTCCTTTTAGAAATTACCTCAACAGTAATCTCACGTCTCCTTTTAGAAATTACCTCAACAAAGTCTTAGTGCTCAGATTTGCCAAGATGTGACTTCTAGGAGATATTTTTTCAGTTTTAGTTTTAAATCAAGTTTTAGTGATTTTTGTTAGTGCTTTTGTCATTTTATTCATATAAATGTTTTTATATATCTATATATTTATTTCAAATTTGGCTTTAGTAATATTAGTACTTAAACTTATAAAACTTAAAAATTAGAAATGCTATTTTGGCAACTAACTAAAACAAAATAAGTTGAAGTTTTTCATCTAATATTTATATTTTGATTTATTCCAGCTTTATTTCAATTTACGAAAAATGATTTTTAACTGTTTTATTTTTTATTAACTCTCCAAACAAGTTGATGCTTAAATGAAATAAAACTGAGAGCATTAAGTCTTTCTATGACAGAGCAACTCTGAGTTATGAAATTGCTAAAAAATTGCCATTGCAAACATGATTTTACAACAATCAGCTCCTTTTTTTTTTTCTTTTTTTTTAAGATAGTACGATATGTATATACAGTACCACTCAGCAAACACCAGACAAATTGCCACATGATTCTGGAACATATGTCATTGGACAAGTTTTTTTTCAAAAGTATATGTTACTTTTAACCATTACTTCTTCAACTATTCGCTATTGCTTGTGCTATACTCACAAACTCACCAGGAATTTAATAAGCAAAAAACATGAGATTTAGAAAAGTAGCTGAAAGTACAAAATGTCAACAGAGTACTGGTTAAACCATGCTGAAGTCCCTAGGTCTACATAAATACTTAATTTATCTCCTTTTTGCACCGCTGTACAGCCCTCACCCAGTGAAGCCCTTGACCAACACCACTGTGCAGGGAGAGAAGAAACCTGAAAGCCGCTCAGTTCTGGAAAAACTCAAGTCCACCATTAACCCTGGAAGATCTGCACCAGTAACCACTGCTGAGGATGAGCAAAACCAGGTACTGAAAGTTTCATGAAGTAAAGGTGCTTTTAACCTAACAAATTTAATCTAATTACCTATTATTAGATGCCTTAATAGTATCTATTAAAGGTGCAGTGTGGGATTTTTAGCGGCATCTAGTGGTGAAACTTGCAAATTGCAAACAACAAGTCACTCGCGGCCTATCCCTCGGTTTTCAAACTCGAATGAGAAGCTACGGTGGCCGACGTAAGACAAAATATGTCGTCGTCTGAGTCAGCAGCAGAGAGTAGTAAGTCAAGCAATGAGGTTTCTTTAGCGCTGTTTGTTCGCTTTCGGCTACGGTAGAAACATACCTTCAGACCTTCATAGAAGGGGATTCCCGCGCCTATGTAGATATAAATGTCTCATTCTAAGGTAATAAAAACATAACGGTTCATTAAGTAAGGTCTTTATACACCACTGAAAACATAGTTATGGATTTTATATTGCATCTCTGTCAATAGATCCTCAGAAATATTACACAATGCACCTTACATAATATAATAATAGTAATCAGCTGATTGTCTCACGAACGTAACCAGCACATTCTCCCCACAAAGCAAACCCATATAAAGCGAGGGAGAAGAACCACGTGAAACTATGCAACTATATATTTTTTCTAACAGGGTAGTAAAAGTTTAGCTGGCTAATATGAGCTGTTACTGTGGCTGAGCTGGGTAAAGCGTTAAAGGGTCATGAAACCCCCCTCTATCAGCTCAAGTCTAGCTCATAATCTTTTTGAAAAATGCAACTTAAATGGGCGTGGATGGCAACTTAAATGGGCGTGAGAAGAAGGGAGGGAGTGGGTGTGGCACGGCAGGTGAGAGGGGGAACTGTCATCAGCCAGCAGTGTTGCCAGATGTACGATAATTATCGTATTTGTACAATAATTTTGACCTCTGTACAATGTACGATCAATAATGAACAATAATCTCAGAGTTTTCAGTCGTTCGTCCAAACACACATCCTACCGCTTCTCTCTATGACCCCGAATCATTTCGCAGGCTCGCCTGCCTGCACGTACACACACACACACACACACACACACAACACGGTGTCGCCCGGCCCGCACGTCAACACTACACATTCACAAGTCTCCCGCATTAAGCATACAATCAGTGGCGCAGATAGGATTTTTTAACTGGGGGGGACCAAGCTGTCAGCAAATGATTTAAACTCAATTCGTTATTTTGCGTAATTTTGGCTTTAACTAGTGCTCAAGTAGTTTCTTTATGTAATTTGGGCTAATGATTTCCACTAAAAAGCCATTGGGGGATTCTTGTTTGAAATCATGGATAAACAACAATGAACAAAGGTAAACAAAGGCCTGATAGTATGCCAATCACCCACCAAATCTTCATGTCTTCAGCAAAGTATGTTTTATTTAAACATTTGCTTATCTCAGCATACAAAGTCTATCATTATGAACAAAAAAGCAAAGAACCTATGTGCAAAAAATAAAAATAAAATAACAACATTATTTTCTACTGTGGCTGCCCTCCTGCAGATCCTCACTTGACTGACTAGGGCCTGCCTTACTGTCATCAGAAATCGCCTGAGGCCAGGAGGACAACAGTTTAAATCTTATAATTTCAGTTAACCCTCTATACCTCTATCTATGTGAATATCAATGTGAAATACAACATATTCCTGAGAATTAATGGCTAAAACTACCATTTCAAAAATGTCTAAGAATAACTAAAAAATTTAAATTTAAAGGTGAACTAAGTAACTTTTTTACCTTAACCGAACAGCTTTGGAGTCATTGTAATGTTTATATTACTGATTTCGTGTTGAATGGTGGTCGTCTCGCACCCCCCTGGTGCCTCTGAGCCGCAAAACCACCCTTGCAACTTTGGGCCGGCGAGCCTGAGTGTTAGGAAGTATCGTGTGATATCAGGTCTCGCGAGGTAACGAATTGCTTTACGGCAAAAAAACAGATCTGATAAAATTCTGATAAAATGAGCATCAAACAGAAATAACCCGGCGCCGTATACATGTGGTGTTGGGCGCGCGCAGCTCTTAAAGGGGCCATACCTTATTTCCACTCGTTACAGCGTCCATCCTACTGAACAGGTACCGGTGTACAGGGGGAGGGGATCCGGCCGTGAGTGCGAGCCATCTCTGCGTGAGTGCTATTCACGACAGGACAAGTGCTCCACAGCGACTCTAGGGGTCGCTGTTTGACAAAAACGGAATTCTTACTGAGTGCTGCTTTAAGTGTTAATTACAATTTTGTTGCAATTTATAGATTAGAAATATCTTTCAAATGATGTATGACATATTAAGAAATGTTTTTCAGAGCCCATAATTTAAGAATCTATATCCTCCGTTGCTCAGTACAATAAAAAAAAAACATGATTTCCTGCTATATAGGATGTCAAAAGTTTATGTAGGCCTTTATTTGTTGTTTGCATAAACCTTGCACCACACAAATTTACTTATAGTGGTTTACACGACAGTGAACATACCTCACCAATTTATACAGTACAATGGGTTAAATGATAAGATAAAACATTATTTCCTGACGACGATAAATTGTTTGATTTATCCAACCATTCTTTTTGTGTTCATTCATTATTTGCCTCTGTCCACTCACCTAAATGCATAGTTATGGTCTCCACATTTTGCTGTTTACTAAGTGCAAAAGCCTTATTGTCAGACTAGCTATTCCCCTTAACAAATCTAATCTGCCACATCTGGGAAAGTCAACAGGCATAGGATACTTACATTGTTTGTTTTTTTTAAAAAACGAGGTGATTGTTTTTGTTTTTGTCTCTTCATTGCCTTTATGTGGCATCTATACAGTCGATTTTGTTCAGTTCAGAAAATCACCGACTCAGCTCAGTCATAGATGGTATATGATCACTATGGTTACCGGTCCGCTCCTACAGGCACGATTAAGGCAGCTACTAGCTCCTCATAGGACCCTGGCGACGTCACTCGGGAGGAGTCGTAGCACACACACACTGAGAGAGAGTGTAAACGTCGGTGGCATGAAGGCATCGTGTGTTTATTGACAACAGAACAGCGTGTAGTGAGAACGTGGGTATAAAGTAATGGTGACCGGTGTAGATCAGTCTGCGTCTGCCCCGACCCGATTCTGAAGCAGCGGTGGGCCGGGACACTCTACTTTGGCTAATGTACATATAGCGAAAACATTGGTTAATCCTCTGTTTTACCGATTTTTGTCACCTTTTGTAGGGATAGTGAGGGGGGGGGACGGATCGGGTCACTATAAATCTGGGGGGGTCATGTCCCCCCCGTCCCCAGTGCCATCTGCGCCCTTGCATACAATTGATATATTATCGAAATATCTAAAATGTTCATAACGACCGCTTATTTAACAAAAGGCAAGTAAAATGACCAGGGTTACATTTTAGAGACACACTCTGAAGGGATAGAAAAGTCCTCAGGACTTGGTACCGCATTACTCGCAAGACGTAACTTGCATTGGTCATCGACAAGCCCGAAGTCCACCATTCTCCAATTCTCGAAGCTCTCTCGGGTAAAATGTTTGCGGCACTTGCGTCCCATGATGGTCTCTCTCCTTTACTACGCGATATCACAGTTTGACATGTCTGTGGAAAGATCCACGTGGTGTCATGAATAATTAAGAGACCGTGTCTTCTCATAGGATATAAAAACTCAGTCTCATTAATAATTATGAGAGACCGATGAGTCATCAACGCACTACATTGTGCACTGCCACGTCACAGCCTGCGATGAAGATTTTAAACCCGGAAGACGAAAATAGCTGGAAAAAACTCAAATTTAACCATTTTCGCCCTACTATTAAATCTAACAGATGCTAACATTGTCTTCAATGTTGTTCAACACACATACCTCTGTTAAAATCTCAGAAAATTTGGTTTAGGGTTTCATGACCCTTTAAGCCTTGTTTAAACTCGACGCGTCCGCGTGAGCCCAAAGGTGCGTGCGGCAAAAATAACGTGATTGTGACAGCGCGCGCGCCTCCGCATCCCCTAGACACCACTTACTACACACAATAGGCTTTTTTTCTCTAATTTTGGAAACTCGATCGACTTAAAATGCTTCCAATATCGACGGGTTGGTGATTCCTGTTCTGTTTTACGGTCAATGACAAGAGTAGCCTACTAATCAGCTGTCTCACGAACTTAACCAGCACATTTATCCCCACATAGCAAAGCCATAACACAGCGAGGGAGAAGAATTAAGTTACATGAAACAATCCAACTACATATTTACACCACTGACCAGGGAAAAGTCACTACTCACGGTGTTTATGACTAGCTTCTAGCTTCCTGCGGCTTCTCTTTCAATGTAGTGACGAAACGCGCTCTGTAACGCTGTTTGTTCGCTGTCGGCTACGGTAGAAACATGACGTCACAATATGGCGACCTTCATAGAAGGGGATTCCCGCGCCTATGTAGATATAAATGCCTCATTCTAAGCTAATAAAAACATTACGGTTTATTAAGTAAGTTCTTTATACACCACTGAACACATAGTTATGGATGTCATATTGCATTTCTGTTAATAGATACTCAAAAATGTTACACATTGAACCTTTAAGTTTTTATCTAATAACACCCAAAATGTCCCTTCTACTCAACCTCTCAGATCAATATGCTTTTTTATCAGTGATATCTGTTGTTCAGGCTCTCAGTAAACTGTATATGGACTTGTGCTGAGTGCACTGTGAAGATAATGAAAGAACGCACAAGTGATCGAAAACCAACACTTAATAAAGTAGTTTTAGTTCATTATGCTTTACATAACATTACCATCTTTCTCTCGTAAACATGACTGTGTTTCTGTGTCCTGTGCAGTTGGCTCTGATTGAGGCCCGGGCTCAGTATCAGAACATGACCAACATGGAGCTGATCGCTCTGCTGCTTCAGCAGGAAGTGGACGTCAAGAAGCAGCGAGCTGAAACTGAGGTGCAGGAGGCGTTATTGGAGAAACGTGAGGCCGAACTGAAGAAGATGAAGGTTCAGGTCAGAGACCTGGAGGACTACATTGACAAGCTGCTGGTGCGCATTATGGAACAGACGCCCACCTTGCTGCAGGTACGCGCAAGACCAAAATGACTACGGTGACCCGCTCCGTCCTGAAAACACTATTGATCTAAAGCCATTTGTGATGCTCCATTAAATTTCAAAACTGCCAGATTCACGTAGACACGATAAAGCTTTGCATGCTTTTTACTGGACTTCCAAATCCACAGTCATTGACGTTTAGCATATTACTAGTCATTATATGAGCACAAGGCAGTGGTTTAAAGTAAAAAAAAAAAAAAAAGGATCTGCAATATTCATTGATTCTACCAAAATAAGTCTTCCTGTTTATGAATATGCTAATTTTCATCGTAAGGATGGAATAAGAAGATCTGGGATCCTGACGCATCAGTATACCAAAATGTTATACATATTAAACATAAAAAATGTCTCACGAAATTACGAAAATCCACAAAACAATCTAAAAAAACACATTTCTTCTTTAAATATCACTTTAACACCCATAATTGGAAGTAAAATAGAATAATAAAATTATACTAAAAAAACAGAAATTTCTTATCTATCTTTCAGTCCTGCAAACATGTCCAAATCTCAAGAAAATATTGTTTATTTGACTACACATTGTATTGAAACGAATATGTTACACTGTTCAGTATGAATCAAGAGATTTAAAAACATTAGTAAAATTTAATACATATGTAGCCTAATACACCTTGTGTCAAAGTTGATGTAAAATATTGCTTTACATGTAAATAAATGTTACTTCTTGATAGCTTTAAAAGCACCTTAATGCGCATTATGCAAAACCGTTGTGCTTGAGCCAGTCAGCTTTGCCACATTGAAGCCGCTGATATCAGTGCATGCTCACTTCCATCAAGCACAAAAGCAGAGATTGTTTCTGCAAACATGTACGCTATGCAATAATACAAACTGCTAAGCTGTAGCTTAAGTTGATATATGCTCCACAAAATATATTCATGAAGCCTTAGCACTGCTGAATACTTTGATCATTGCTAGAGTAGCAAATTTAGTGATATGCAAATGCCTAAGCTTTCTAAACCACAAAAGCAATGTTTATTTTTTTAAGTTAAAAAAAGATCTGTTGTTTATGTTGTATTGCATTGTAACTTCATTGTGTTGTTGTGGCTTTTTTCAAATATATATTCGGATGGTGTCTTATACCATTGTTTTTGTTCTGTTTTTAAGGTTAAAGTGTGTGATTTTTATTCAGTATTCAGTGTTTCCTCATTTCTTCTTCTGATGAAAACTTTATGAGGTTTTGTCACACAAGATCATCAGTTCTATGTCTCAGTATTGGACTTAAAGAAAGTACAGGGTTGCAGTTGATTTTGTTGAGTCAATGCAATCAAATTTGTATTTGTAACAACGCATCCTGAAAATAAACATTTTTAGTTCTAGTTACACAGCCCTCAGTGTCCCCCTGTGTGTTCGAGGAAAGAACCATGTTGCACTGTGATTCTAGATTGTTGTTGATTTTCATTTTGCTTTTTAAACACCATATAGCAATGTGCCTCTGGATTTTTTTTACAACATACATTCACATTTGTATTTTCTTATTTTGTTTTATTTATTGCTAATTATTTCAAACAGCTTCATTTTCAAAGTTATTTGAAAATAAAGTTCTAAAATCATTTGGTGTCTTTTGGTTTGAGTTCTTTATGGAAGAGACCTGTATAAAGACCTGTATATGTCTAAGAGATTTAAGCTTAATCTTCAGGGCTGCGTTTCTCAAAAGCATCGAGAGCTAAGTTGATTCGTGGCAATGGTTCTACTTGGGCCAACGATGCTTTTGGAAACATAGTGGCACTCACATCCACATCACATCAACTATCATGGTAGTGCTTTATTTGATTGCCACTGGGTGGCACTACTGCGCTTTTAAGATGATTTATTGTACTTTGTGCTGAAAGGGATTGTTCACCCAAAAATGAAAATTCTGTCATCATTTACTTATCCTTATGTTGTCCAAACCTGTATGAGTTTCTTTCTTCTGTTGTACTAAAAAGAAGATATTTGAAGAATGTTGGTAATCAAACAGTTGAGGGTAGCCAGTGACTTCCATAGTTGAAAAAAAATATATATAGAAAAAAAGTCAATGGCTACCATCAACTGTCTGTTACCAACATTCTTAAAAATATCATTGTTCAACGGAAGAAAGAAACTCATACATTATTGGAACAACATAAGGGTGAGTAAATTATGACAGAATTTTCATGGGTGAACTATTCCTTTTCTTTTTTATATATATGTATTAGGCCTACATTAAAACAGCCTATTAGTAAAAAGTACATTATTATGGATTTTACATAGATAAGATTTTACAGTTAACTGAATCCTCACAGCAGCGTTTCCCATAAAAATGTGTGCAGATGGGTATCATAAAATATTAATGTTGTGGGAATACAAGTTTAAACTGACAGTGTCTCTGCTTGCATTGTTGTTTGAGCTTTTAACATTAATATGCCACAGTAATGCAAATTTGATCATAACAACAATTCCTACAGGGATGGCGGAAACTGAGGTTTACATTCTTGGTTAATTATCTCTGGTGGGACAAACATGAAGATAACCCAACTAGGTGCAACAACAAAAAAGACATTTCATGTCCCTATATATATATATATATATATATACACCCTGTTTTTAGTTATGACGTTTGATTGGCAACGAGCTAAAAGGCTATACTATTTTAAGAAGGAAACAACAAACATTAAATATAAAAATGAACACAGATTTGTCTGATGATTATATATGATATGGTTGGTTAAAATTAAGTATATGAACCATAAATAAAAAAAATCTCTTGAATGTATGCAGTTATTCAAGAGATATGCCATGATTATTTGTAACTATTCAATACTGTTATAATTTTTATATCAGTTAACTGTGGTTAAAAAAAAATCTCTTCAGTGACCTTTTTAAATCCTAATATCTAGGGCTGGGGGTGGAAAAAAAATATAATATTTGAAGAATCATTATATTGTTCTGAGTACATTTCTCCCCACAAAATCTACGGTGGTTGTGGCTCTGTAATATATGCACAGCATGCATGACATTTGGAGATAATTCATTAGATCTGCTCTGAATGATTAATTATTCTATTACATGCAATGTCCCAACCAACCACACTCTTATCTTAAATGCTGTCAGCCAGGTGGCACCATTTATTTTTGGTTTCCAAATTGTATCTTTTGCATGGTTAAAATGATTCAAGAGATATTCATTTTATGATTAATTTAAGGTTAATTTTAACCAATTAAAAAATGATTTTAACAAAATGAGCTTTCAGAATCATTAATTTAATTATTTGTATGACTGTGGTTTACAGTAATAACAACTTAAGGTCTATTTTGTTGGAAACCATGGTAGCTATTTTTCTAGATATGCAAATTATTTTGCCCAACTTCAAAGTTCTCAGAAGCCAGGAGATTGTTTAAAATGCTGTGAAATTTTTTGATTGAACATTGTGATGTAAATATTTCAGACTTTTGCCATTATAATGCGCTCTATCTGGTTTGTCCTGAGTTCAACAGGAAACTACGCTTCCCATGAACCCCTGCGAGCTATTGCTTCACTAGTTTCGTACCCGAGTTGACTATTCTTACAAATTCCGACTCATGGACCTTTTTATTATTTAACATCACTCCACCGCTGCTGAGATGGCGGAATCGGCGTCTTGTCCGGTGTTTCAGCTGGGAAAACCGCGTTACGAGCAGGTAAAGAGTTTGTCGCGATCTTAAAGTGCATCTTTGTCTGGGCATCTTTGATGGGCGTTGATAAACAACATATGTGTGCAGATACCTTTGCATTGCTCCAGCACTGGACTGCGAAAGTCACCCGTTCCTCGCGCTTTTTTGCGTTTTGCCTTTTGTCCATGGCTTCATTGCAATATTGTTGGCCAGTGCAGTTGTTCGTGATGAGCGTATCAGAGGTTTTTGCACCGTTATAATAGAAACCCTTAAACATCAGATGCATGCCCAATAGCGTTTCTTTTTATTTGCAAAACCCGAAAATTACTAGGGGGAAGGATTGGGTTTATTTTTTTTTTTTTAAACGCTGTTGAATACAAATTCATAATCACTTTTATTTTTGCATTACGTGGGAGTGATTTCGCGGGACATTATTAAAGTTCACAATTTTCTAGAAAGCTGGGGGGAAAACTGCCTCTCCTCCCTGTTTTATTTTCTTTCTAAAACAAATGTGATTATACACCGGATGTACTCAGATTTTCAAGTTTTGCCTTTTGATAAAGGAGCATTTTTTGCTAAACGATTGCAAATAATCGTCTCGTCAATTGTGTCATTTGCGAAATCACACGCGCTCGTGTCGGTCAAATGAATGACCATCTATTTAAGTCCTGTTGCCTCCATGGAAACGGTCATCCTAATTAACCCGTTCAGACCCAAATTATGTTCCATGGAAGGAATATGACCAGTTTATGTAAACTGTGAATAATGCCATAAATGATAATCAGTCAAAAAATAGTTTTATGATAATGTTTTAATAGTTGTTTCTGATGCCCATATTGGTTTTTAACAACTTCTGGATAATCATGCTCAGGTTTTGATGGAAGTTTTAAGAACACTTAAAAATAAAATATGCTAATGCAGAATTATAGTAGATTCAGGTTGTTTTTAAACAAAGCAAGTTATTTTCTAATAGCCTATATCTCTATTATTAGACTAATAGCTTGAATTCCGTATTGATTTTGAATTGATTTCTAAATATTATAAATGTCAAGTCGTCACCTTTATTTATAAAGCGCTATATACAATACAGACAGTTTCAAAGCAGCTTTAAAGTGATAACAGGAAAATGATGCATGAAGCTGGTTGATTCAGTTCCGTTGGAAAGATCATAAAATATTAAAATATTCTATAAAGCAGTTCTTCAACAAAACAAAACAAAAAAGTCACCGTCCAGCTCAGTTCTCATAGAACAGCATCAGTAGTCAGATCAATAATATTGTTGAATATTAAGTGTCCCCCATAAATGTTCTAATATTAGGCTATGTTATAAATATATAATATTGTAAACATTTAGTAGAGACAATCATCCACATCTACCTGCACATTATCTCCTTTGCTTGCAAAAATAGTGGTGCAAGTAATGGTGCAAAAATTATTTCACTTTTTGTAAACAGGATAAAAATAGTAGTTGATTATTACTGAAATCACATGTGTTTTGCAGTAGAATATCATACAACTGTTTTCTTGCATTAGACCCACTGTCCATTACAGTGTGCATTACATTACAAATAGTGTGTAGTTAAAAAACTACAAAATAATTTGCCTTCCCTTTGTTAGTCTCCCGGTTATATATGTTGTCTCTGAATGCACCTCAATAAAATACTCGGGTCAGTGTTTATTTTAGTGCAATCATGAGTTTCATCTGATTATCATGCCATATGCTGTCCAAATGAGTCTGCCTTGGGTCTTCAGGGAATACTTCTAAACAAAAGATCACTGCCCTGCTGACAAGCTAGTTCAAGATTTCTGAAAATACATATGGTAATATACATTCTTTTGCCTAAGAAAGCTCCACTGAGTATTCATTAGATCGGTGCCTTTCATCACTCTCTGCTAAGATTGGATCAAAATCTAATTGTTTTTAGATTTTTTAGATTAGCACATGCACATTAATATGCACAGTTATCTTTTTTATTTCTGCTGCTTTTAGGTGAAATCAATGCAGCTGAAGGATATGGGTGTATGTTTTCTTCCTGCTCCATCTCTGCTAACTGTGTTGCATATTCTCTGGGGAGCAGGAACACATGCATAATTAACAAGTCTTCTCCAGCACACATGCGCTCACATAGCTCTCCGCAACCGCTTTGAAGCAAGTGTCTGTAACCCAGAAATAACGTTATAGCCAAGCCCATTTAGATCAGCAGATTTTTTTATGTTTTTTTGCTCTCTTCACCTTATATTGTAAGATAAAATGGATTTCAGCTAGTGAGATTAGCCACACAGGAGCTGTTTTCTCTGGATAAATCATTTAGAAGCAGTTGATTGAGGCTTCCTTTTTTTTTATTTACTCTGTTCTTTGCCAAATAAACCCTTGGCATGCTCAACCATCGGGCCTCTGAAACAGTTGGCTCTCAGAAAAGCGCTTGCATTGCTCTCCGGGGTTCAGAGGCAGTGGGAATGTTGATGTAGGCATTCGTCGCTCCTTTGAGCGCACTCTGCACAAACTGCCAGTGCGTTGTCATTACATCCCTTAAAAACTCTAAACTAAAATTAGAATACTGTCTCTTGACAATTTATGGCACAAAGCAGACAGTTTTAACCATTTTTTGCTTTGTGCTGTCAGCAGGTTGTCCTGTTTGCATCTTTTCTTTATAGGTTCTGGCTGTCAATGTAAGTTTGGTAAACTAAAGGAATGTTTTTCTTCTTCAGAGCACATTTCTTGGCAGGTTGAGACATTTCATTGACATCATTGATCCTTCAACTTTGTTTGTGACGGAGGTATGGGAATCTTGTCTATGTTATTGTAATTGAGGTGAATAAAACAATGAGTTGCGTTGAACTTTTCGTTCTTCTATAAAATATACTGTAATTAACTGAATGCTGATTCTTATCAACTAATTAATAATTCTGGATAAGTCATATACCTTTCGGATTTCTCTTTCATATAGAGTCGTTTAAAAGAATGTATCAAACTCCTGGATGATTTCAAGCAAGGGAATCTTCCTTCAGGAATAACAGATCACCAGGTGAAGTCGGTTAACGCATGTAGTTGGCCTGGCCCATATGTGGTGCAGTGTTTTATAACTGCTTGTATTCTGTGTTCAGCTCTGGGAGGCTCAGAAGGTAAAGCAGGTGAGACTTGTGCTCATTGTTCACTTTCACTTTTAAATGATGGTTACAATTACAGTCACTGACTCATCTCCTTTCAGGCCATCATTCACCCCGACACCGGTGAAAAAATCTTCATGCCTTTCCGCATGTCAGGTAAGAGCACATGAGGAGTCCAGAGGCCCTTTACTGTGCCTTGCATTTCAAAAAATAAATTCTATTTAAAATAAATGCTGTTCTTTCTCCCAACAAATATCACTATTTCAAATATATTAAGCAGCACAACTGTTTTCAACATTGATGATGATAAGAAATGTTTCTTAAGCACAGCATATTAGTACCATTTCTGAAGATCATGTGACCCGGAAGACTGAAGTTATGATGCTGAAAAATCAGCTTTGGAATACATTTAATCTTAAAATATATATTAAATAAAAAAGTTATTTTAAATTTCAATATATTTTCACCTCCATTGTAGTTATGTAGAAAGCCTGCTTGTCTATTGTTGTCTATTAGTTTGACTGTAATCATAAGTTAAGATGTATAACTATTATAGATGTTGTTTTGGATGCAGTTATGCATAAGCGCAACAGTTATTACCTATATTACAACTAATAATACAACTGCACCATAATAACTTTAAAATTAAAGTAATACATTTTTAATTAAGTGAGGTTATTTTACTCTGTTCTGATTTGTTGTTGCTCTTTTTCTTATCTGGATGCATTTCACAGGCTATGTGCCATTTGGAACACCAATCGTAAGTCTTCAGTTTGCTTGTAAAAAAAAGATCAAAGTGCATATTAAAGACCACACATACAGAGCAAACATGAGAGAGAGGTGTTGAAAACTGTATTGAGTTTCTAAAGTCTGTAATAAACCTTTGTTTCTATAGGTGTAAATTATTAACCAGCGAATAGCTGTATCTGCCACGGCGTCGGTTACTAGTTCAATTGTTAACATGAATTGTTAAAGGGATACTCCACTTTTTTTGGAAAAGGCTCATTTTACAACTCCCCCAGAGTTGGTTTTACCGTTTTTGAATCCATTCAGACGATCTCCGGTTCTGGCGGTACCACTTTTAGCATAGCTTAGCATACATCATTGAAGTGGACAAGACCATTGGCATTTCTAAAAAAAAAAAAATGACCAAAGAGTTTCGATATTTTTACTATTTAAAACTTGACTCTTCTGTAGTTACATCGTGCACTAAGACCGACGGAAAATGTAAAGTTGCGACTTTCTAGGCTGATATGTCAAGGAACTATACTCACATTCCTGCGTAATAATCAAGAAACTTTACTGCCGTACCATGAGTGCAGCAGGCGTAATGATATGACGCAGCGCCTGAAAATAGTTCCGTTGTGTTGACGGAAGGTAGCCTATTTTCAGGCGCTGCGTCATATCATTACGCCTGCTGCACCTGGCTGCACTCATGGTACGGCAGTAAAGTTTCTTGATTATTACGCAGGAATGAGAGTTTGAAAAAAAATAAATAATTGATCATATTCAGTGAAATCAACACTATAATCCGAGAGAACAACATAAAAAAAGTGGTTTTAGAAAAAAAAAACGAGCTTCTAACTCCACCTGGACCGTGTTATTTGTTTTGCAAAAATCCACAGCTCCCGGATCATCGGGTCCAATCAGCGCAGGGGGGTGTGAGATCTGACTGTCAATCACAGATCGGGCACACGCCACCCCTCGCGCACGTTACAATCACATGCACACGCCTGAAGTTCACGCAGTAACGAAGAGTGATGGCGGATGAATCTCGCTTTCAAAACACTAACAAATCAAGTAAGCTCATTTAGAGTATAAATGACATTAGCAATTGCAATCTATCGGTAGATTAGCCAGGGCAGCATACCTCCAAATACTCCATGGTGTTGATGGATGCTGATGAGACGGGCGCGTTCACAGATAACCTGGTCCACACACACTGGCGAGCACGAACTCGGTGGGAGGGTATCCGTTGATAGTGGGGGAGGGGCATGAGAGTTGTAAACATTCAAAATTTTGCCTAAGTCCACTCAATCTGCCAGACTTGCCGACTGCAGCTTTAAATGATCCTTAACTGATTCTCTTGCAGGTTGTTGGTCTTCTCCTTCCAAACCAGACTTTGGCCTCTACTGTGTTCTGGCAGGTAAAGTGGCTTGTTCCCATCATTTGAGCCTCTCAATGCCAGGAAGCATAAAAGCTGGCTCTGCATCATCATCAGTATCCCAGCAGCCACTGTTTCACAGAAATACGTAATTACGTAGAAATACGTAGTCCTAGTTAAAGCTGCAGTCCGTAGCTTTTTTAAGTTAAAAATAATCCAAAATAATTATATTAAAAAAAACTTATTCTGCCAGTGGTCAAAACTATCTGCTTGCCATAGCTAGATTCAAAACGGTACGCTTGTAATAATGATTTTAATTCCAGTGGTACTGGTGGGTTTCCGCGGGAAATTCGAGCATGTCTTTGCGTCATTACGTCACACCCGTACACATAAAGAAGGAGTTTCGGCTAGCCGGCTATACTGCGCGTGACGAGATGTTTAGATGTATAGGCTTTTCTCGCAGCACTTTACATAATTAAACTTATGGCATCCAGAAAGATCCAAACAACAATCATTAGTGTCAACTGGAGATTTAGCAGTTATAAAACCCAAAAGACTTCGTACTTCGGATTTAAGGTGGCTAGAGAAAGAGAAAGAAACCGTCTCATGCGAACACAAGGATTTAAACATCGGCGGGGCTTTTGAAAAGTGCGTGAACTCCGTGTTTTGAAGGGGTTCAAAACGGAAGAAGAGACGGCTTTTTTCTGCTGAACAAGTAAGACATTTCAATAGTTCAATCGTGTAACAGTACGTTTTCTTAATTCACACAGTTATGGAGTTTCCTTTGTTGTGCCTTTCTCGTTTTGCTATTATGGAGAATATGAATTCTGAACTACACAGGTAACCATAAAACACATTAAATTTAACATTAGTCACGCAATGCTGATGTTGTTAACATGAACAATTTGAGAACAAAGTAGGCTATAATTTGCACAGTTGCTGTAAATCGCGTTAATTAAATCTAACGAAGCTTATCATGTCGAATGCTTTTTCCCCCTTAGTTGGTCAGAACAAAAATGGATGTTACTTGTTCAGAAGACATTTTCTTATGAAAATTCTTATGTTGGTCAAACTTTCAAAAAGTGAATCTGTGATTCTGTATGCCAGTATCCACACAGCGCGGTGACTGACAGCAGCACTCGCCTCAAAGCACTGTGTTCATCAAAGCGCTGTTTCATGCCGATTTACAACCCACGTAAAGATGATAATTCCGCGAATCACTGCAGTTACAGATTTCGAACAGAGAGATGGCGACAAAGAGGAAAAGCTACGGACTGCAGCTTTAATCAGATTTCCTTTACATATTTGACAGAAAGTAAAACATTTTCATCAACCAATAGTTTGAATGTCAAGCTAACCCAGAATTTCTCTCCTACAGTGGCTCAACCAGAGTCACAATGCCTGCGTGAACTTCGCCAACCGCAATGCCACAAAGGTACGGTCTTGTAATTCAGGTCAGGTTTTTGAGGTCTAACTATTGCAATGCCTTTGCAGATGGTCATTCAGTGAAGCGTTTCTTCTTCTCGATTCCATTTGAATGATCATGGTTGTGTCCTGAGGGCCAGGCGTCTGTTGCTGTTCTGCATCTGACTGTAGTTCAAATGCTTTCTGTGGAACATTTGCTGAATCTGGATGTTGATGATTGTTTTTTCCCCCAATGTCATCTTTAGCCAACACCAACCTCAAAGTTTTTTCAGGGATACCTGGGAGCCGTCACCAGTGCCGTTTCAATTGCAGTACGTAAATGATGTGCAAGTTTTGTCTGAGATTCATTTTATGTGTGACTTGCAATGTAAATGTACATGTTTATCATTGTGAAGTAAGTAACCTCTAAATGAGCTGTGTATGCATTTTTGCCATTTAAAACTCTATTTAATATGAAAAGAATAGCCTATGAAAATAATATTTTATATAAGAAAATGTATTTATGATTATATAAAAATATCTAATACCCCTCAGTGGTAGTAATGTTCTAGTATACCATAACATCTTGGTAACCGTTGTACAGTTTCACATGTAAATGACATTTCAATTCTCCTGTAATATTCCTTCTTGTAGGTGGGTCTGAATGTACTCATCCAGAAATCCAGCAAATTTAACCCTGCCACCAGACTGTTGATACAGAGGTTTATCCCCTTCCCTGCTGTAGGTATGTCCTTATAAATACAGTACACTGAGCACTCTGCATGGCAAAGCTCCCCCTGGTGTCAGTAAGAAAGCACGACACACATACTTTGAGGTATGTAAGTTATATTATGTTTTTGAAAGAAGTCTTTTATGCTCATCAAGGCTGCATTTATTTGCTCAAAAATACAGTAAAAACAGTTCTGAGATAGTATTACAATGTTAAATAACTGTTTTCCAGTAGCAATTACTCCAGGCTTTAGTGTCACATGATCATTCAGAAATCACTCTAATATGCTGATTTGCTACTCAACATTTCTTCTTATTATTATTATTATTATTATCAGTGCTGAAAACAGTTGTGCTCCTTAACATTTTAGTGTAAACTGTGATGCATTGTTTAATGATTCTTTAATCAATAGAAAGTTCAAAACAGCATTTAATTGAAATATAATTTTGTAACATTATAATGTTTTTATATTGTTACTTTTAATCAATTTAACACTTCCTTGCTGAATAAAAGTATTAGCCTAAATTATTTCCACACAAAAAAAAGGAAAAAGAAATTTTACTGACCTCAAACTTTTGAACGGTAGTGTATATTTAATCAAGTACATTGCCGAATAACAGACAAATGGAGATTATATCAGATTATTTTCACCAGTGCAATCTATATGAAGATGAACAAATCTCCTTTCACAGAAACTGGATGTCATGGTTTTGTTAAGCATGGATGGTCATCATTAAGATCTGTGTATGTTTTACTTCTCAGCCAGTGCGAACATCTGTAACGTGGCTCTAATGAGACACAATGAGCTGTCTGAGGGAATAGATGTGTTGGACAGCAACGGGAATGTAGTGGGATCCTCACGGATAGCTGCCAAACATGTGCGTATGTTAGTTATACGGTTGGGACACCCCACTTTGATATGTTGATGGCACTTTTGCCTTGAATGTTTTTTTGTTTGTTTTTTACGTTGTTTTATTTTCAAATCTATGCAAGTAAAGCTGTTATTATATATTATATAGCTATTATTATATATTATAGACATATTTTTATTCTTACAAACCATTTTGCACTGTTACATGAATTTTCAAAAGTAATCTTTTAAAAAAAAAAATTTATTATGCTTTTTTTTTTTTATCAGGCACTGATAGAGACGGCACTGACGCGTGTAGCTCTACCGCTGCCAATCTTTGTCCTTCCACCAATCATAATGGCCTTCTTGGAAAAGTATGAAAGTACTTTTGCTTCCGTTGCATTTAAATTCAACTCTGAACAGGAATGAATTGTTATGAATTATAATATATACTATTGTAATAGTAATTAATTATTTAAGTTATCATGAAATAATTGTTTAATAGAGTCCTGAGAGTGTGTTTTCACTGTCCTCCACCAGGCTTCCTCTGATGCAGGCCCATCGCAGGATGATGCTGCCTGTGCACAGTTTAGTGTGTCTGGCTGTCTTTGGCCTGTCCTTGCCACTGGCTATCAGCCTCTTTCCTCAGATGTCAGAGGTACTGCAGCAACATCTGCATCACTTCAACACAATTGCTGCAGCAGGTTTTATTTTGCCTGTCGACCTCTTGCCATTAATCTTTTCGTGTGTGTGTGTGCTCTGAATAATAAATATTTTAGCAGGGAATTGCTTGCTAATCATTCTTTGCTCCTCACAGATCGAGGCATCACACCTTGAGCCGGAAATTGCCATGGCAACAGATTGCAAGGTGCTGACTTACAACAAGGGACTGTGATGAAAGAGAGAGAAGTTTAATCAGCTGTCTGAGATTGGCAAGGATGTGTAGCATAACAGGTGCAAACAGTATTGAGGAAAATGCATTCGGAGCAATAGTAACCCTTTCCTTAACTGCTGAGCCATTTATCCGTTTTTATAGAACTATTAATGAAGTAATAATTACAGTATTTACCATTTTACTGACAACTATGACAGGGAGGAAACAAGGCCTTATATTAAATGGTTTTGTCATATAATAAAAAAAAAGTTATATATTAATGTTGATCAAACTAATTATGACTAATGAGAGAGTAGTTAAGTGCAGCTTTAAATTTTAAATTATTCTGTTGTTATTATATGGTCAGTGTATGCACTTTAATGAAAATATAATTGTAATTAACTGTTTATTTGCATGTCACACTTAGACATTTTTCCAGGGTTTTGAAAAATATAAATTTTTGTTGTTTTTATGTGTACATGGACAGGTTTTTTTTTGTCCGTAAGTATTAACATTTTAAAATTATTTCTATTGCAATATTAACACACAATTATATGATTGAAAATTGTACTATTTCTGAGGCTATGTGGTCTATTGAAACATTGAATATTTTGTAGTTAAGTATTAACTTTGAATTATTTTGTTTAATAATGTAATCTTGATAAATATCATTTTCTTTTAGTTTGATTTCTCAATTATTATTTTTTCAAATGATTTTCAATATATTTTATTTTAAACTTTTTTTTGTTATACAAAATTGGCTTAATATCAAAACACCATGTTGTATTACCTTTACTCAAGTGAAAAGAGCTTATAAATAGGACATACTGGATACAAACAGCAGTATAAAACACACACATCAAAAATAATCGCATTTCCAAGCCATAAATCAACATTTCTCACTCATCTCCCTCCTGTTTCTTATTCAGCCGTTTGTGTTTCACAACAATCCTCCAGGTCAAAGGTTCAGAATTCAAAAAGGATGAGCAACATTCTTGACATTCCATCTCATGTTTTTCCAGCTTATCCGTCTCTGAATTGCAAAAGTGGATTTTGAACTAGGAGGTTGCATCAACACAAACAACTTCATATAAAAAAACCTTCATCGGATTAGAAAAAGAATGTCTGGCTTGAGCGACAGTACCATTCAGTATGCAAAGTTACGCTGTATGCGTATACATTCACAGTACAAAACGAGCATGGGTCTGACTTGAGCACATGCAACAGGCTTGTCCTTCCTTCCCATTCACTTAAAATTCACATTATATGGTTGAGCATACAACGTTAGACAACATCTTGTATATGCAAGAGTGATCCATTAATAATGCAATATATATCATATCTATTTGAGGATCCTTTGACATCCGTTATGGCAAAGACTGGGAGTGCACAAAACATTTTACCTCAATGTAAGCACTACAAGCTACATGATAAAAACTTTTCAACAAGTGCTTAAAAAATAACAAATGATACCCAGGATAATTTATATGACTGAGGTTATTCTAACATGCATGACAACTGTGGGGACTTCCCTTCTACGCTAATCTTGGACCAATCTTCTTGTTCGTTCTTTCCAATCAATAAAACTGACCTTAGATCAACCTCAAAGTGCAACTTCTATGAATACTGTATGACTAAATAAAAACACTGGGAGTGTGTGAAGGGTGCGAGTGTGGATGTGGATGATGAATGGGACAAGACACTGCTTGGGTTTGCCCCAGGAGGAGTTCCTTCTCCCTGGATAAACAGGGTCTGCTGATCTGCTGACTGTGGGAATGGTAGAGCCTCATGAAGGACAAAATAGAGTGAGCCAACCATAGAGTTGTTACACACCACAGAGAGATCTGCAAAGAGAGACACACTTAGGATAATGCATTAACATGTAAAATATGCATATTGTGTTGAACTGCGACAGATCTCTGACCGAAATACAAGTCACTTGCACTCAATTACTTCTTTACCTGCGCACAATTGAGCTCAGAGTAGAACGAAGATGTCTCAACGTCCAGATATAGAGGAACAGACTGTGACTCAGCACAACTGCAGAGAAAGAGAGAATCAGTGATTATTTCACTATGTAACATTATGTAGTCATTTAATCCAAGTCAAAAGTCAGGTCGACTTTATTTATATAGCGCTTTTTACAATACAGATTGTTTCAAAGCAGCTTTACAGAGATAACAGGAAAATAATGCAACTAAGTTTGTTTCTAAAAGAAAATAGCGTCATAGTCTAGCTTAAGTAAGTTCAGTGATTGTTCATTTTTGTTGAAAAAAAGTTATTTATTTAGTTCATTTATAGCCGGTCTGGAGAAAATCATGATGTCATTGTCCAGCTCAGTACAGTTCTCATATAATGGTGTCAATGCAGGCAGATCAATAATATTGTTAAATATTACATGTGCAAACTTGACATTAGCTTGCAAATTTAAGGCATAGTGTACCTGTAGGGTCTGGTGTTATGATCTGTAACAGTGTTGCACCAGGACACCAGACCCAGGGTGAGGGTGACACTGGCCCCACCGGAGAGGAACAGCACACATAGACTCAGCAGCAGTGTGAGGAAGGCAGAAAACAGCGTGCTGCAAGAAAAAAAGGGAAAATAAAAACCAATGGATAACACAGTTTAGTTTCTGATACATATAAAGCATAATTATAATGTGCAATGCCCGTGCAAAATCTGTTTTTGTGTGTTTTGAGTAATTGTTGGTTTGGTATCTTTGAGTTGCTGAATAGCCTAAGCTACTATTACACACGAGCCTAAACTCTGAGAAAACGATAACGTTATGGGCACCAGAATAAAATATAATATTCAGAATTAAACAGTTTAGCTGACTTACAGATTCAGTTAAATCACTACTTTTTCAAAAATGAACCGCTCCTTTTTCGAAAAGACTCGATATTTTTTCCAAAAATGAATCACTACTTTTTCAAAAAGAATCGCTACTTTTAAAAAAAAAGAATCGATACTTTTGCAAAAGTGAATCGCTACTTTTTCGAAAAGAATCGCTACTTTTAATAAAAAAAGAATCGATACTTTTGCAAAAGTGAATCGCTACTTTTTCGAAAAGAATCGATACTTTTTTAAAAAAAGATTCGCTACTTTTCCAAAAAAAGAATTGCTACTTTTTAAAAAAAGAATCGCTACTTTTTAAAAAGTGAATCGCTACTTTTTCAGAAAAGAATCGCTACTTTAAAAAAAAAAAAATAATCCCTACTTTTTCAAAAGTGAATCGCTACTTTTTCAAAAAAGAATCGCTACTTTTTCAGAAAAGAATCGCTACTTTAAAAAAAAAAAAATAATCCCTACTTTTTCAAAAGTGAATCGCTACTTTTTCAAAAAAGAATCGCTACTTTTTCGAAAGTGAATCGATACTTTAAAAAAAATTACTCGATACTTTTTTATAGTTCTATACATACTTTTTCATAGTTCTATACATAGTTATTATTAAAAACTAGTGATGCACGATTAATCATATCGCAATCGTAATCACGATGTCAAGCCTATGCGATTATATGACGCAAAATACTGCGATTTTATATGAAATAAACAAATTAGGGCTGTTAACGCAGCACCTGTTATTTTTTGTCATCCTTTGGCTAGTGTTACATGATCCCGCTCTTATTCATACAAATGCTTTAAACCATTCAGCGAGACAAGTCAAAAGAGAGCGCGCTGCCTGTGAATGTCCTGACTGAAATACGCGCGCCAGTATCATGCGCATGCACAGACCGCGCGCCAGAATACAGTTCTCTTTCCGCTTGAAGTGAACGAACAACAACACACACAATTATGCCAAAATATAATTTTTCGAGTGTCTTCATAACATAAGAGCAGTCTTTTGATGGTCGTAAAGAGTTGTGAGAGAATAAGGCGCGTGTGAGATCCGCCTCACTGTCAGCAACTCTTAAAGGGCCAGCATCCAATAATGCTTTCTTTCAGTAAAGTTAATCAAAGAACAAAGGGAACAGAGAAAAACACTCACTGCTCTTGACCAAAGAACGTGTGTAGCTTTAAATAGGATTTTATTCCATATAATTTATAATTTATGCAGCGCAGACTGTTTGATAACTTTATTCAATTTCTGTATATGTCCTACCTGTAGACAGGAAGTGCACAGGTAAATATGACATTTATTATGGGTTTACGTGAGGATTGTTTGAAGTTCACTTAAATTAAAATTAAATTAATTTTTATCCAGACATCAATGGCTTATTGATCATTATAGGTGTTATCAATCATTTAGTTGTTGTTGCTAGTTTGAGTGGAGAAATACACATTTCAGAATTATCACTAATCTGTGTGTGCATTTTGCTTTAGAACCAAGCAAGTTGACTCATGAAACCATTTGTTTATTATATCGCAATCGCATATCGCAATATTGACCTCAATAATCGCAATATGACATTTCCCCCAAATCGTGCAGCCCTATTAAAAACTATGTATAATTACATTGAATCGTAAAAAGAATAATGTAACAAAATAATAATGTAATAAATGTATAATTACATTGTAATAAATGTATAATAAGACTAACAAATGTATAATTACATTATTTTACAATACTTTTTTCAAAAAGAATCGCTACTTTTTCAAAAATGAATTACTACTTTTTCCTAAAAGAATCTCTACTTTTTCAAAAGTGAATCGCTATTTTTTCAAAAATAAATCGCTACTTTAAAAAAAAAGAATCTCTACTTTTTCAAAAAGAATCGCTACTTTTTTAAAAGTGAATCGATACTTTTTCATAGTTCTATACAGTTTTTCATGTAACAAAATAATAATGTAACAAATGTATAATTACATTTAAATAACACTAATGTATAATTACATTGTAAGAAACGTATAATTACATGTAATAAATGTATAATTACATTGTATTAAATGTATTACATTGTAATAAATGTATAAGACTGCAACAAATGTATTATAATTACATTGTAATAAACGTATAATAACACTAATGTATAATTACATTGTAATAACACTAATGTATTTAGCTCGCTCGTGAGCCAGCTGTCAATCATAGTCCGCGCAGACAGGCGCGGTCATTGTTGATATGCTGGAGCTAGGGGTGTGCGATATGACGATTTTTGATCGTGGACGATTAAAATGTCTCCACGATCTGCTTTCGAAGAAATATCGTAGTATCGTGCATTCTATCAGTTGCTGTTCTGGCGCCTCTGGCCCAACATGCTGAACAACGCAACGTATATTCACATAAAATGTTAACGCAGCGGAACGAAACACTGCAGTTCACAAAAGTTCATAATTTGCATGTGCTTTAATGCCTTGTCGGTTAAACATTTATTCGCGTGCTGATGCGCTGTTCTAACATGTGCGTTTCTCAGCGCGTACATGTGAAGCTCACATGCACTAAAAGCCTGTCTACCAGCGCCTGGATACTGGACTAAGTTATCTTTCGAGTCTTATTGTGCTAATACTGTCAAATACACACAAGGTTTACATAAACAAAATCAGTTATGTCTAAAGCGAAAGCAAACTTGAGAAAATTGAGAGAAAATCTGCTTGTCAAATGCGTGTAGATTAGACGCGGCGCGCACAGCTCTTAAAGAGACAGTAGCAATAGTAAACATGCTGCCGCTTGTCCTTAAAGAGATAGTTCACCCAAAAAAAAAAAAGTATCATTATTTACGCACTCTAATGTTGTTCCAAACCTGTATTAATTTCCTTCTAATATTTTTCTAATATTAATATTTTGAAGAATGTGGCTATCCAAACAGTAGCTCGTCCCCATTGACTTCCATAGGAGAAAAATATACTATGGAAGTCACTGCGGTACATCAACTGTTTGGTTACCCACATTCTTCCAAATAACTTTTATTTTCAACAGAAGAAATAAACTTATTCGAGTTTAAAAGAACTTGAGAGAGTAAATTATGACAATTATATATTTTTTAGGAGAACTAATATCCTTAAATGTTAATAAAACAACAAAATGCAAAGAGAAAATCACTCACTCCTCTTGACTGATAACTTTTAATAGTAGCTTTAATAAGTATCATGGATAATTTATACAGTGAAGTCTATGTTTTGTTTTATGTTCATTTAATTACTTTCTTCAATGCTACTGTTAAATACACCTACTGTAGCTGAAAACATAAAGCACTGTTTATTTAATTTGTATATTAAGTTGTGTATGTGTAATGTGTATCTTTGATCTTAATATTTAATAACAAAGAAAATAATGAAAAATGTTTTATCTTCGCCCCTGTCTGCCATTCTTTTTTATTTTATATTTTGTTATCTAAGGCTTTGTTTTTAAAATATGGACATTAGTTTGGCTGTAATGCTCAGTCACAAAATAGTAAAACCAAGAATCGTGATAAAATCGTGAATCGTGATTTTCCTGAAAAAAATCGTGATATGATATTTTTGCCATATCGCCCACCCCTAGCTGGAGATGAAATCGAGTAGTCGGGAAATCGTGTAACAAAACTGATATAACTCACTACATATCATTTCACACACCAGACTGCTTTATAAACGAGGATCAGTATAAAGCTGGATTTGCTAAGAAGCTGCTCATGAAAAAAGGATCGGTACCAGCTATTCGTGTTCCTGCTGACCAGAAGAACTGAAGTGAGTGTAACGTTTTATTAAACTTTATATTAATATATTAATCTTTGCAAATCGCTAGCTGCACGCTTCACAATGAATGCGTCTAAGGTTTACACTCAGGGTACATTACGGCATGTTTTCTATGTATGATGATGTTCTCAATATAATTCATAATCCCACGTTTATACTGAACAACGCGTTATGGTTAGGGGTGGGCGATATGGCAAAAATATCATATCACGATTTTTTTCAGGAATTACTTCTTTTTCAGAAGTAAACAGTTTAGCTGACAGAATGTTTATTTTTAAACCACAATTTTTAAACCACAACCCTCTCTAATGTCAGAATGTTTATTTTTAAACCACAACTTCAATGTGTGCTTCTTTTACAGATATATTTAACGATATATTTTGCATTTCTAATCCAAACAATGTCAAACTCTGCACAGCACTTACTCGTGCCCGTAGCAAGACACCTGTCAAGTTTGAAATCCATCGGACTAATGGTTCGAGAGATATTCGATTAACATCAGACAGACACACAGACAGACAGACGTTCCTGTAATTTATAGATAGACTAGTACAATGCACGTATAAAATCTGTTTTTAGTAATTGTTGGTTTGGTATGTTTGAGTTGCTGAATAGCCTAGGCTACTATTACACAGAAGCCTAAACTCTGAGAAAACGATAACGTTAAGCGCACCAGAATAAAATATAATATTCAGAATTAAACAGTGTAGCTGACTTACAGATTCGGTTAACATCCACAAATGAATAAGCGTGACGATTCAGGGAGCAGCTACACAGTGAACTCAGAGAAAACGCTACGCTTAAAGGGATACTCCACTTTTTTGGGAAAAGGCTCATTTTACAACTCCCCCAGAGTTAAACTGTTGAGTTTTACCGTTTTTGAATCCATTCAGCCGATCTCCGGTTCTGGCGGTACCACTTTTAGCATAGCTTAGCATACATTATTGGAGTGGAAAAGACCATTAGCATTTCTAAAAAAAAAATTACCAAAGAGTTTCGATATTTTTACTATTTAAAACTTGACTCTTCTGTAGTTACATCGTGCACTAAGACCGACGGAAAATGTAAAGTTGCGATTTTCTAGGCTGATATGGCTAGGAACTATACTCTCATTCCTGCGTAATAATCAAGAAACTTTACTGCCGTACCATGAGAGCAGCAGGCGTAATGATAGGACGCAGCGCCTGAAAATAGTTCCATTGTGTTGACGGAAAGTGGCCTATTTTCAGGCGCTGCGTCATATCATTACGCCTGCTGCTTATTACGCAGGAATGAGAGTATAGTTCCTAGCCATATCAGCCTAGAAAATCGCAACTTTACATTTTCCGTCGGTCTTAGTGGACGATGTAACTACAGAAGAGTCAAGTTTTAAATAGGAAAAATATCGAAACTCTTTGGTCATTTTTTTTTTAGAAATGCTAATGGTCTTGTCCACTCCCATAATGTATGCTAAGCTATGCTAAAAGTGGTACCGCCAGAACCGGAGATCGGCTGAATGGATTCAAAAACGGTAAAACTCAACAGTTTAACTCTGGGGGAGTTGTAAAATGAGCCTATTTCCAAAAAAAGTGGAGTATCCCTTTAAGCAAACAGTTTGTGAATAGGCTACTACAAATGATGGCCGTGAATAAAATATAATATTCAGATATTTTTAAACCACATGTTAGTTGCTAATGTCAGAATGTTTATTTTAGTGTGCAGTGTGGAGGGGGAGTGGCCACTCAGTGTGCAGTGTGAGAGGGAGAGTGGCCACTCAGTGTGCAGTGTGGAGGGGGAGTGGCCACTCAGTGTGCAGTGTGGAGGGGGAGTGGCCACTCAGTGTGCAGTGTGAGAGGGAGAGTGGCCACTCAGTGTGCAGTGTGGAGGGGGAGTGGCCACTCAGTGTGCAGTGTGAGAGGGTGAGTGGCCACTCAGTGTGCAGTGTGGAGGGGGAGTAGCCACTCAGTGTGCAGTGTGGAGGGGGAGTGGCCACTCAGTGTGCAGTGTGGAGGGGGAGTGGCCACTCAGTGTGCAGTGTGGAGGGGGAGTAGCCACTCAGTGTGCAGTGTGGAGGGGGAGTGGCCACTCAGTGTGCAGTGTGGAGGGGGAGTGGCCACTCAGTGTGCAGTGTGGAGGGGGAGAGTGGCCACTCAGTGTGCAGTGTGGAGGGGGAGTGGCCACTCAGTGTGCAGTGTGAGAGGGAGAGTGGCCACTCAGTGTGCAGTGTGGAGGGGGAGTAGCCACTCAGTGTGCAGTGTGGAGGGGGAGTGGCCACTCAGTGTGCAGTGTGAGAGGGAGAGTCGCCACTCAGTGTGCAGTGTGAGAGGGTGAGTGGCCACTCAGTGTGCAGTGTGGAGGGGGAGAGTGGCCACTCAGTGTGCAGTGTGGAGGGGGAGTGGCCACTCAGTGTGCAGTGTGAGAGGGTGAGTGGCCACTCAGTGTGCAGTGTGGAGGGGGAGTGGCCACTCAGTGTGCAGTGTGAGAGGGTGAGTGGCCACTCAGTGTGCAGTGTGAGAGGGTGAGTGGCCACTCAGTGTGCAGTGTGGAGGGGGAGTGGCCACTCAGTGTGCAGTGTGGAGGGGGAGTAGCCACTCAGTGTGCAGTGTGGAGGGGGAGTGGCCACTCAGTGTGCAGTGTGGAGGGGGAGTAGCCACTCAGTGTGCAGTGTGGAGGGGGAGTGGCCACTCAGTGTGCAGTGTGGAGGGGGAGTAGCCACTCAGTGTGCAGTGTGGAGGGGGAGTGGCCACTCAGTGTGCAGTGTGGAGGGGGAGAGTGGCCACTCAGTGTGCAGTGTGAGAGGGAGAGTGGCCACTCAGTGTGCAGTGTGAGAGGGTGAGTGGCCACTCAGTGTGCAGTGTGAGAGGGTGAGTGGCCACTCAGTGTGCAGTGTGGAGGGGGAGTGGCCACTCAGTGTGCAGTGTGGAGGGGGAGTAGCCACTCAGTGTGCAGTGTGGAGGGGGAGTGGCCACTCAGTGTGCAGTGTGGAGGGGGAGTAGCCACTCAGTGTGCAGTGTGGAGGGGGAGTGGCCACTCAGTGTGCAGTGTGAGAGGGAGAGTCGCCACTCAGTGTGCAGTGTGAGAGGGTGAGTGGCCACTCAGTGTGCAGTGTGAGAGGGAGAGTGGCCACTCAGTGTGCAGTGTGAGAGGGTGAGTGGCCACTCAGTGTGCAGTGTGGAGGGGGAGTGGCCACTCAGTGTGCAGTGTGGAGGGGGAGTGGCCACTCAGTGTGCAGTGTGGAGGGGGAGTGGCCACTCAGTGTGCAGTGTGAGAGGGAGAGTGGCCACTCAGTGTGCAGTGTGAGAGGGTGAGTGGCCACTCAGTGTGCAGTGTGGAGGGGGAGTGGCCACTCAGTGTGCAGTGTGGAGGGGGAGTGGCCACTCAGTGTGCAGTGTGAGAGGGAGAGTCGCCACTCAGTGTGCAGTGTGAGAGGGAGAGTCGCCACTCAGTGTGCAGTGTGAGAGGGGGAGTGGCCACTCAGTGTGCAGTGTGAGAGGGGGAGTGGCCACTCAGTGTGCAGTGTGAGAGGGGGAGTGGCCACTCAGTGTGCAGTGTGAGAGGGGGAGTGGCCACTCAGTGTGCAGTGTGAACAAGCGTGCCGCACAAGCCCTGAAAAGTGAAGCCAAAACGTCTCGATCGCCCCCCGGTGGCCGGTCCTAGTATAGCTCATAAACCCCGCCTCCCCATGTTATTCAACGGCACGTGAGACCAACTAAACAATTAAATTACACTTTAAATATCGTTTTTTCAAAGATGGTTTCTGTCTTTTACTGTAGTTTTTATCCCGCTGATGTAATTTAAAGTGTTTGTTTTTAAAATAAGTTTGTTTTTAGTTAGTTATTTGATGCAGTGGTGGTGACGTCATGATTGACAGCTGTGATTGACAGGTTCTCTAAGTGAAGTAGTCACTGAAGCACCAACAGACTTTTTTTCGGGATCTTCGGAGGACTGAGGAGATTGGAGCTTTAAATTTAATATCTAAATTTCTATAATTAATTTTTAAAAAGTGCAGGAGCCTGTGCTTCTGATTGATTCTGCGAGAGTGAGGGCGGGGCCTTGATTTCACGGCTTTACTTCCTGCTCACGACTGCGCATGTCTGGTCCCGAAATCGCTTCTGCGCAGACTCAAGTTCCAAGATGTCAGGCGATATCGGGACACTGGCGGCTTCAGTTCTCTCCAATGGAAGAGAGTGAAGGGGCGTCGTCCATCTTTTTTTACAGTCTATGAGTGTGAACCATTGAACTACATGGTTGCAAAACAATTTATAATGGTGATATTAGGTGACATGTATTTGGGTATGTGTGTACAGGTAGCAGGAGTTTAGATTAGATTTACATTAGTATCAACTTTATTGTGCAGATTACAATTATAGAGACAATGAAAGGCAGTTAGCGTCTTTTATGTTTAGTTGGTGAATAGCACAGGCTACTATTTACACAGTAGCAATCATGTTAAGCGCACCAGAATAAAATATAATATTCAGAAGTAAACAATGTAGCTGACTTACAGATTCGGTTAACATCCACAAATGAATAAGCGTGACGATTCAGGGAGCAGCTAAACAGTGAACTCCGAGAAAACACTTTGCTTGAGTAAACAGTTTATTAATAGGCTACTACAAATGATGGCCGTGAATAAAATATAATATTCAGATATTTTTAAACCACAACCCTCTAATGTCAAAATGTTTATTTTTAAACCACAACCTTCTAAACATCATCTAAACATCTTTAATCTGTGCTTCTTTTACCGAGATATGCGAATAACACAGACAGACGTTTCTGTAATTTATAGACGGATGTGTGTCTATGTATGCTATATTATATTTATATATACTGTATATTATATGTGTGTGTGTACTGTATATTTTTTTAATCGTGATTAATCGATTTGACAGTATGTATGTGCAAAATCAGTTTTTGTGTGTGTTTTAGTAATTGTTGGTTTGTTGTGTGTTTGAGTGCTCGTTGTTACAATTACACAGCAAAAGTTCAGTGACATTTTTATTTGTGCATGGTAAAGCAAATACTGATGCTGACATAATGACATACAATTAATATGGAAAATTTAACTATATATTGACAACTAACTACTTCTGAAGAATAACTACAATATTCAGAAGTAAACAGTGTAGCTGGCTTAATGTTTAGTTGACCGAATATTTATTTTTAAACCACAACCCTCTCTAATGTCAGAATGTTTGTTTTTAAACCACAACCCTCTCTAATGTCAGAATGTTTGTTTTTAAACCACAACCCTCTCTAATGTCAGAATGTTTGTTTTTAAACCACAACTCCAATGTGTGCTTCTTTTACCGATATATTTAACGATATCTTTTGCATTTCTAATCCAAACAATGTCAAACTCGGCACTGCACTACTCGTGTCCGTATGTAACTTAGCAAGACAACAAGTTTGAAATCCATCGGACTAACGTTAACGGTTCGAGAACAGACAGACAGACATTCCTGTAATTTATAGATAGATATAATATAAATAATACATATTTAAAATAAGTATAATTTATTGTGTTCGTTTAAAAAAACATTTTAATAAAACAACTGAATGTTATTTATACACAAATATATTATATGTATATATAGCTAATTTAATATTATTTAAACATATATTGAATACAAATTTTTTTTTGCTTAGATACAACAATATATAGTTTCATTTATTGTTGTTATTTGATAGAAATATGCCAATTCAAGTTTCTACTTTTATGTAGATATGTAATGTTAATTTGATCATTTAATGTTTTTTTTTATATTTTCTGTAAGTCACATTATCACTCACTCGTCGTGCCGTCGAGAGAGGTAGAACAGGCTCCTCCAGCCCTGAACTGCGCCGTACAGCACCGTAAACACACCGACAAATGTGGCGAACTGGCAGGCGGCCAGTGGACCCCATTGTTGCACCACCAGATGAGTGACCGCTTTGGACTCTCCTTCGCCCACCGTGAGGTTCTCCGTCCTCCAGAAGCCTTGACTAAACAGCGCGCACCTCCCCTTGAAAGCGGATCCGTTGAGGGCGAGCGGCACGACCACCAATAGCCCAGCGATAACGGACAGGGTGTGGGCGGCGCAGTGAGCCAGCAAGAGTCGCCGATCCAGCTCCATGTACTCAAAGATTAGGAGTCTAGTTTACCTGTTACAAACTCGATGTTTGTTTTCGACAGTAAATGTAAACTGTACAGTGGAATTTTACAGCACAACACAGAGAGTGTATATTTGTGTCTGGACTCCTCCCCTCCGGCGGCGGGACGGTTACACAACGGTTCTGCTCTGACTTTTGAGTGTGACGGCGGGCTGCGCGTGACGCTGATGACGCACTCTCACCACAAGATCCGCACGTACGCGCGAATATAGAGCTGCAATCTTAACTGACTTTGTTTTATATCAAATATGTGTGTAATTTATTTAATTCAACTGTATATTTACAAATGTCAGCAAAAGTGGGTGTTGGGGTTTTTCCATGACAATGGCAGCGCCACAGCCACACCCCTAAAGCTTAATTCGGTCAGTGGATCAGCGCTGCGTTTATGTAAGGCCGATTACAGACCAAACATACCACAACTTAAAAATGGGTCATCATCCGTCATGCAAAGACTCTCTAAATCAAACGTTACACTAGCTGTTCTTACAAAGGAAACGGCCTGGAATTTATCAGACCCACGTTATAATCCAAAAATTGCAAGTTTAAAACCCACCAAGAAATAAAACGAAAAGGTGACATTTGATGCATCAAATTTGTCCAGGTACTGTAGAAACGCATGACATATTGAGTCACTGAATTTAGGAATTTAAATAATTTGTTTCCGTCCCATCATAATGAGCAAACACTATAACATCGTTCTAGTTATAGCTAACAGTCGGGACTCGGGATCAATATTTGTTTTAGTTTATGACATATCAATTTAGGATCGATTAATGATATCATATCATTAATCCTAAATTTAAAAGGTAGGATAATTTGATATATACTGATGCTTCCAACAAGTCTATGGAATATATCTTAAATTTCTTTATTTTGTTTGATTTTTTCACATTTTTTAGTTGAAACAGACTCGCTTCTCAAATCTCTTGAATGTTTAACTTTTCCGGTTTAATCTATTTTCCTAATCTTGTCATTTTGCTACCTTGTTTGTTACATGTGAAGTTTTGCGTATATACTCTTTAATTTAAGTTTCAAGTTTCATTAAGTAATTTTAAAAATAAGTCATTCCACAATAACTTTATTATCCGTTATAATTATATTGTAATGGTTGGTTGGTTATATAATAATAGGGCGCCCTTTTTTTCCATTTAGTTTATTAATTCACTGAATATAGACGTGATTGTGTAGGCCATAGACTGTAAAAAAAGATGGACGACGCCCCTTCGCTCTTTTCCATTGGAGAGAACTGAAGCCGCCAGTGTCCCGATATGGCGCTGACATATTGGAACTTGAGTCTGCGCAGTAGCGTTTTCGGGACCAGTCATGCGCAGTCGTGAGCAGGAAGTAAAGCCGCGAAATCAAGGCCCCGCCCTCACGCTCGTTGAATCAATCGTAAGCACACGCCCCGCACTTTTCTTAAGTGGCCTTGTCTGCTCCGTTCCTCGCCAATGATGTCTGCTGATTGTAGTACCTCGTTAAAATAAGGTAAATACAACTACTAACCACATAATCAACATTATGAAAAAAAGTCCGTTGGTGCTTCAGTTACTACTTCGCACAGAGAACCTGTCAATCACAGCTGTCAATCATGATGTCACAGCACCGTTTTTATAGCATCAAATAACTAACTAAAAACTAACTTATTTTAAAAACAAACACTTGAAATTACATCAACGTGATAGAAACTACAGTAAATGACAGAAACTATCTTTAGAAAAAAGGTATGTGAAGTGTAATTTAATTATTTTGTTGGTCTCACGTCCTGTTGAATAACATGGGGAGGCGGGGCTTATGAGCTAAACTAGGACCGGTCACCGGGGGGCGATCGAGACGTTTTGGCTTCACTTTTGAGGGCTTGTGCGGCACGCTTGGTGTAGGCTAAATCTCTCATGTGATGTTGCGCTATTAATATTCTACCGGTACGAGGCAGTATTGCCAATTGTACTTCAGCAACCATAGCCACGAAGAAGAGTGTCAGAATTGTTTCTTTAGCGTCCCACTCCCAACAAAATTATCCTCATTAAACTGGCTTCTCTAAGCAGACTGCAGCCATTTTAAAGCTTTAAACGCTATGGACGAAACGGTAAAAAATATACTTAGCATATGTTGTTTCCTTTTATATGTGATAAAAATCGGGGCAATTTACTGATGCATGCTGTGATTGGGCGCAGTTCAAGTTCAATGAAAAGATCTGGTTAGATTTCAAAAAGTTATGTGACTTTAATTATGTAAACTCGGTTGCACGCCCTCATAATTTGTGTGCCCGTTTGCTTGGATTTATTTATTTATTAGCAATAATTTTAGATGTGTGATCATTGTTAAAACTCTGATTGGAAAAACAGCTAAGACCAGCCTAAGGTGGTATGTTGGTCTCCCTGCCTGGTTAGGCTGGTCTGCTTGTGGTTTTAGAGGGTACTGGGAGGGTTTTCACCTGGTCATGCTGGGAGACCAGCTACACCAGTTTGGTTTGTGTCGTTAAGTGTCTATAATGCAGTAGTTTTATGTTGTCATCACTTACAGCTGTTATGTGTGGCAGGCTTTAGATCCTACTGCAGGGGATGATGGGTCAGAGGCAGCGGCCGGTGCTTCGTCATGTTTGGGAGCCACCAGAGGATCATCTCGTTCCCGTTTGGACTCACAGCTCCAGGATGCCATTCGGTTAAAGACAGAGGGGAATGGATTCTACCGGGAGAAAAATGTGCGAGCTGCCATCGGACGTTATCATCGTGCCTTGCTCGTTCTCCGTGGCCTGGACTCAGAGGTGAACTCTGTCCTGCAAGGGTTTGGGGCTCAGGTGCCTAAACTGAGCCAGGAGCAGGAGGACCTGCTGAGGAGCACTCAAGTAGACTGCTATAATAATTTAGCAGGTTTGTAATCCTTACAAAGAAGTACTTTGGCAGTGTGACATGGTAATGCTGTGGTACCGAATATCACAACACTAAAACGTTATCATTTTGCAGACAATGTTATCCGAAGCGACTTTCTAAGCATGTTCACAGAATTTCTTATTGGGCAGGAATTAACATAGTATTATTATTGGTCAGACTTTATCATGCCATTTGGGTTATTCAATTCCTATTGGTTTAAAACCTCCAAACCAAATGGTTCCATTTCTGTCTATCTCAGCATAACAGTTTCCATCATTTTACCAGGATCCTATTATTTGCTTTCAGCCTTTGCTGGTGCTTGTCATATCACCTTGACCACATGTTAAAACCTTTAACCCTAGCATTTTCCCATGTTAGTCATACAAGAAATAGGAGATAAGAGTCCTACAAACTTGGTCCTTAATCTTTGATGTAGGATCACCCATTTCATGACAACCCATAGCACAAATCAAGATCTTGCTTTATTATCCACTACATGTTTTGTTTTTTGTTTGTTTTTTGCAAAGAAATTAGTACTTTTATTCAGCAAGGACACTCAATTTATCCAAAGTGAATTCTATTTAAAATAAATGCTGTTCTTTTTAACTTTCTATTCATCAAAGAATCCTGGGGGGAAATGTATCACATTGTTTCCACTTGTTTGGAGTAATGGCTGCTGAAAATTCAGCTCTGCCATCACAAGAATAAATTACCTTTTAAAATATATTTGTAATAATATTTCAGTTTTTACTGTTTTTTGACCAAATAAACACAGCCTTAGTGAGCATAAGAGACGTCTTTAATTAAAAACATTAATCAAATCTTACAGACCCCAAACAAACCCTTTTGAACAGTAGTGTATGCAAAACTTATCTGGGAAGGCATTCTCCGCTTGACCTATTTCTGTGTCACACAGCATGTTTGCTGCAGCGAGAGGTGGTGGACTACACCCGTGTGCTAGAGTACAGTCTGAAAGTGCTCCATTGGAGGGCAGGGGACATTAAGGCCCTGTACAGAGCTGGAGTGGCTTCATTAGAACTGGGTGATGCTCCGGCTGCTCGACAGTACCTCATACAGGCCAGCAGAGGGAAACCGAACGGTAAAAACCAACCATATCCCACACCTTTTCTTGTCTATTTCATTCTTTCCTAATCTGCACCATGGGTTCGGGTTGATTTTCAGGCAAACTATTTGAAGGGGCATCCATTTGTAAATTGTGTCCGAAACCGTTGTGGACGTTATCGAGTGTACTCATTCTATTCCACATTGCACCAGCCAATGTACACTCAACGGTGGACTAACGTAGGTTGTAGTGATTGACAGAGCCGTAGCTAGAGGATTCGGGGCCCCCTGAAAAAATATTGATGTGGGCCCCCACCACCCTCCACCAATATCATATAGGCTACTGTACAATAGATGAACATGGAGGCCCACATGTAACAGAAGATGGTGATGTTGTTGTGAAACCTTTATTTTAAAAGTTAAATGTTTATATAAAAATTACAACTAATAAAAACTAACAAAAAGCAAGAAATTGTTAAATAATAATAAAACCAATTTTTAAAAAGTAATATTTTTCCCCCCCCATCAGTCTGTTATAATTCATAAATCAAAAAGTAAACATTTAGAAATTGACAAGAATGTAGTCTAATTAAAAAAATAAAACCATATTGCCTTATTTTTTAATAAAGATAATATGGAACTGGTAATATTATTAAATAAAGCGAATACATTTATTCATCCAATTGCAGTGTGTTGTATTCGTGTTTTCTCGATGTTTTAAATATCATCAGCCGGCAGGTCAAATGCATAATGCAATGCGTCGTGACTCGTGTAATTTTTTTTAAAACTCTATTTACAATAGTGTAAAAAGACAGGAATTTAGACCACGTAATCATTCGGTCGATTGTGGCGCGCACCGATAATAAAAAATTACTGTACACGGCAGACTGTAGACACAAGTTTTCTAATTCCCAGCGAAATAACAATATATAACCGGTCTTTAAGAACGTCTTGATCGACTGGGATACAACCACTCTCCTTGCCTCCCTCTCCGTCTT